>NC_066619.1:24436331-24748390 GCF_025201925.1 Gopherus flavomarginatus | reverse complement strand
GTGGCAGGAACAACATTTCATTATGAGAGAAAAGGAGATCTCGAAAATCTGACAGCATCTGGACCCACCAATGAGTCAGTATGGATACAGGTACAGTAAAGGGTCAGCAGCAGAAGCTGGTAACTCTGTCTGGAAGCAGAATGATCTGGAGCTTTGAAAACAGGGCAGAAAAAGATAACTCACTCACTCTATTAATATTCCAACAAAAATTCTTTCGTTACCTTGGTTTGGCTTTGAATGTAGTCATACAACTGAAGGCCTTGATTCAATAGAATTACTTAAGCATGTGCCTACCTTTAAGAACATGAGTACTCTCGTTTACTCTACTTAAAATTACTTATATGCTTGAGTACTTGATGAACTGGGGCCAAAAACCCAGAGAGGGAAAGACTTATTTAATCATTCAATGCCCACTAAATAAAAGTGCTCCCTACGATAGATCTTCAGCTGATTTATCCAGTCTAGCTTTAAATATATCAAACTAATATTTACTTTGGGGAAGGTACTTGTAGTTTCCCTTTTGCCGTCTGTCTCTCTGAATCCTGCCTTTTTCCTGTAAAAAGTGACACAGAGTCTTTGTTGCTTTTTACAGATCTCGACTAACACGGCTACCCCTCTGATACTTGCCTTTTTCCTGTTTACTTAGTATGCCAGAGATATGTATTAAATATAAGACCAGAGAAAAAGAAGGGAGGAAGCAATAGGACCTACTAGTGCCCCACTCCCACCCCTGGAATGTATGGGAAGGATGTGCCCAAGTGGGTTTAGTGGATGATCCATGTTCAGTGTGTAGATTAGGGGACTTAGAGCAGGGAAATAAGATTTCTGTCAGTGTTCAGTGTTGCCTGGTTGGGTGAGAGTAAACCATTTTGTGGATTAGCTCCTTCCCCACCTCTGTTATCTGCCAAAAGTAAATGAACAATTTGTTTGACTTGCTCACTGCCTGTTTCTGCTAAGAATTTTCCTCTTTCTTTAAGGAGACATTTAGGAAACAATGTTAAAGCAATGTTTTGATAAATATGCTGCTGTCTGCTGAGCTACTGGAAGGAACAGGTGTTATATGGTTGTGACATTATCATTTATAAAATTTGCATATAAATATAGATGTTAATAAAATGTCTATTGTCAATTATCCCCATCTGGTTATTTTGCATAGCCTTATCTTGTAATTGATAGGATACCATATATTCTGGCCCAAATTTTCACAGGTATGCTTGCAAAAGTATTTGCTTGCTTTAGTGCACCCCACATTGAAATGTACCTACTCCCTCCCCATACCTGTGCACAAATGAGGAGCTGATATATACATTTCTCAAGGGCAGGCACGCTTCAAGAGTCATATGTTCCCAGGTTGGGTGCCTGTAAATATCTGCAGACACTATGGACTCTACTCTTGAAGATTTGGGCCAATGTGTTATAATCACAGACAAGTAAATAATTTAATCACATCTTTTTTTTTTTTAGCTACTCTTTCAGGAAAATAACCCCGGAATAAAGTATGAATACATTGTACGTAAAGACGGAAACCTTGAGAATGAAGTAGGGGACCCAGAATATTTTTGGCAATATGGAGGCTGGACGGATTGCAGTGTAACATGTGGAAGAGGTTAAAAAACATGGGTTTTTTTATTATCCTTTTCATTCACTGTCATCTGATTTACTCTTATTATAAATTAATAGATTATGAAGCAAGAAGGGACCACTGTGATTATCTAGTCTGACCTCTTGCACCACTAGGTTTGGCAGAATTTGACTTATTTTTTTTAAATAATCTTGACAGATATTGATGTGTTTAAGCATCCCCCCACCCTCCATTTGTATAAAGTTAATTTTCACAGTTGTGGAAAATTACTGGTTTGTGGGGGAGTGTCACACATTAGGTATATAATGACGATATACCTGAGATTCAAAAAGTTAAAGATTTATAAAGATTTATGGTCTAGACAGTATTTGGTCCTGCCATGAGGGCAGGGGACTGGAGTCGATGACCTCTCGAGGTTCCTTCCAGTCCTGGAATCTATGAATCTATAAGATGGCTGTTTTAGCAGAGCTGTAAATATGTTTTATGCAGTATTCATTGCATGTTTTATATACATTCAGATGGGACTGTAATACTTTCACAAGTAGCATTTTCTTACTTTGCCTATCTGTGGATTTCAATTATCATCAACGGAAACACTTTTTTGTAGGTTTTTGTGTGTACAGTGAAATCAGTGTTTACCGATACAATTATAATCTTTCCAAGCCTATGTATAACACAGACCATAGAACTTCCCTGAAATAATTCCTGTTGAACTAGAACATATCTACATCTAATGCTGATTTTAAAAATTGCCAGTGATGGAGAATCCAACAAAACTCTTTGTTAAAATTGCTTAAGGGGGCAGCAAATGGGATTTGATAATATCTAGTCTGAATTTCATCCTCTTCTACAAACCTAGCTGAAAAAATGAGTTTAACAATGAGGACAATCAATGTTGCACCTTATTTCCAGTCTGAATTTCTCTAGTTTCAACTTTCAGTCATTCAGTCTTGTTAGTCCTATGTCTGCTAGACGGAAGAGCCCATTATCAATTTTTTTTCCCAATGTAGATACTTAGAAACTGTGATCCAGTCACCCCTTAACCTTTATGTTAAGGACCTTGATCTGTTTAGTTTGAGTCTGTCACTACAAGGTTTGTTTTCTAATCCTTTAGTCATTCTCTTGGCACTTCTCTGAACCCTCTCCAATGTACCAACAACCTTCTTGAATTGTGAACACCAGAACTGGACACAGTATTCCAGCACTGGATGCATCAGTGCCAAATTGGTTGATTGGCAATCCCTCAATTCTAGAATGATCTCTACCATTGATTTACATATGGGTCCTGAGATGACTCAGAAGTCCGATCCTGGAACTGCAAATCCACCTGCAGTAGGTACAGACGTTTTGTGGCAGGCCAGCGGACTGCTGGGAGAAAGTTATTTCTTTTTCCTTCCTCCTCTCTCTCTTTCCAGCTTCGAAGGCCTGGCCTACACTGGAGGGGATTGATCTAAGATACGCAACTTCAGCTACGAGAATAGCATAGCTGAAGTCGACGTATCTTAGATCAACTTACCTCCCGTCCTCACGGCGCAGGATTGATGGCCGCAGCTCCCCCGTCGACTCCGTTTCTGCCTCTCGCCCTGGTGGAGTTCCAGAGTTGATGGGAGCATGTTCGGGGATTGATTTGTCACATCTAGACAAGACGTGATAAATTGATACCCAATAGATTGATCGCTACCCGCCAATTCGGTGGGTATTGTGGATGTACCCAAAGACAAGGCGCTTCTCCTTGAAGCAGGCCACTGCCTGATGAAGGATATGGCGCCATTGGGGTAGGTTGGTGCAGGGCTGCCCAGAGGATTCGGGGTCTTCGGCAGTGCGGTGCCCCCGCTTCAGTGGTAGTTTGGGGGGGGGGGTCCTTCCACTCCGGGACCTGTTGCCGAAGTGCTGCCAAAGACCCGGGACTTCGGCAGTGGGTCCCGGGGCGGAAGGCCCCCCCCGCCACAGGTCTTCAGGGCACTTTGGCAGTGGGTCCCGGAGTGGAAGGACCCCCAGCCACTGAATTGCTGCTGAAGACCCGGAGCGGAAGAAGCTCCAGGGACCTGGTCTCCACGAGAGTTTTCCGGGCCCCCAGAGTGAGTGAAGGACCCCACTCCAGGAGCCCCGAAAAACTCTCGTGGAGGCTGGGCCTCGGAAAAATTGCCCCACTTGCCTCCCCCTCTGGGCGGCCGTGGGTTGGTGGCTTGCTTTTCCCAGCTTGCAATGTCCACATCAGTTTTCTTAAGATAAGCTTTGTGTGTCTTTATAGCATTTCTTCTGACCACCACATGCTTCTGTGCCAAATACAGAGATAATATAATCTTCCTACTCCTGCCTGTTCCCCCATTTATACATCTCAGGATCACATTAGCCCATTTGGCCACAGCACTGCACTAGGAGCTCATGTTCAGCTGATTATGACCCACCCCCAGAGTCCTACACCTTGTAAGTATGTCCCACATTCTTTGCCTATAGATGTATAGCTTTACATTTGGCTATATCAAATGCATTACATGCGGCTTACCAAGGGTCAGATTGCTCTATATCATTGATGTGTCATCTCCATTATATATCACTCCCCCAATCTTTATCAGCGATTTTATTTTTTCTTCCAAGTCATTGATAATAATGTTAAATAGCATAGGGCCAAGTACTGATCGCTGCAGGACTTCACTAGAAACACACTAGCTGAATGATGATTCCCTGTTTACAATTACAGTTTGAGATCTATCATTTAGCCAGTTTTTAATCCATGTAATGTGTGCCATCATGTTAATTTTGTATCATTCTAGAGTTTTAATCAAAGTGTCATGCAGTACCAAATCAAATGCCTTACAGAAGTCTAAGTACATTATTTATCTCTATTATCTCTAGCACGCACACACGCACACACGCACACACACACACAAATGCACACTGATTTAGACTTTATTCTACAGCACTTCACAAATGTGATCAAATCATGATCACTTGTACCTAAGCTACCATTAATTTTTAGGTCTGTGATCAGGGCCAGTGCAAGGATATTTTGTGCCCTAGGTGAAAGTTTCACCTTGCACCCCCCATCCCCAAAATAAATCACATACATTATACATTTAAATCAACCCGGGGCTTCCAGCTGCAGAGGTGGCTGGGAGCCCCCGGGGCTCACAGGCAAATTAAAGGGCCCAGGACCGCGCCTGCCACAGAGCTCTGAGCCCTTTGAATCCCAGCCCCAGCCCAGCCGCCGAAGCTGTGGGCAGGATTTAAAGGGCTTTGGGCTCTCCGCAGTGGCGGGGAGCACCGATCCTTTTAAATCCTGGCCCCAGCCCAGCCGCCGGAGCTGTGGGTGGGATTTAAAGGACTTGGAGCTCCCTGCCGCTGCGGAGAGCCCAGAGCCCTTTTAATCCCAGCTGCAGAAGCCGGTTCGGTCTGGCACAGCATACTGGCTCTTGCTGGTTCGCCATACCGGACCTTATCACCTTACTTTCACCTCTTGTGGAGGCTGAGCCGAAACCCTGCTTTCGCGCCCATCGCCGGGCTTGTGCCACGTGAGCGAAGTGGAGCTCTGCCCAGCCTTCGGTGCCCCTGCCGGCAGTGACAATAATTGCATGGAGCGGCCGCTGCGCTGGGAGAGGGAATCTGAGCCGCACGTGTCAGTGCGCTCCGGCAGCCCAGCCCAGGAATGCTGTAAAAGAAATTGGGGGCACCGCTTTTTGGCTCCCCCAAATCTTGGTGCTCTAGGCAAGCGCTTAGTTTGCCTTAACGGTAGCACCAGTCATATCCGTGATCAGTTCCTCTAAATGTATTAAGAGGAGGGTTAATATAGAATTTCCCTGTGTTGGAATGTAATTAAAGAAGCCAATAATTATCACACTGCTCTCAGAAAACCATAACAAGTAGAAATGAAAAATGCTGATGTCACTTGGCTGCTGCAAGTTTGTTCCTTCCTAGATTATGTACTCTAGTTATAAATGACTCAAGCAATCAGACTCCTAGCACTTCCCTTGGACTGTTGTACTATCAGGAAATTGCCATCTATAATATTTAGAAATTCCAAGGATGTTATCATAACAGCATTCTAATTATCGAAGAGCCAAATTGAGGTGAGGTTGTTTAGTCTCTGTTATATAGGAGGTCAGGCTAGATTATGACAATGGTCCATTGTCACCTTAAAATCTATTAAAATTGCTTAGGGGGCAGCAAATGGGTTTTTATAACATCTAGCATGAATTTCATCCTTTTCTACAAACTGAGCTGGAAAGTGCATTTTTACAGTGTTTTCCACTGGAGCAATTGTTAGCACTTGTAGTGATCCTGTATACCACCAATGGAGGCTATTTAAGCTAAACAGGGTTTTTTTTGTGTTACCAGAACTGATTTTTTTTAACACATTTAAGTAATTTTTTTGACTTCAGTTTTGTACTGCACAAATAGGAATCAATGTTTCCCTAACATTTCTCAGTAATCAGCTAATGTGAAATCATTTTGTAGAACTTGTATCTGTTTAATTCGTTCTACATAATGGTAACTTAAAAAAATCAAAGTGTTATTGCAGTTCAGTATAGAATTATAAATCAGACAAAAATTGTTTGTTGTAGAAAGTAGAAAAAGAAACATAAGATGATTCCAACAACAGGTGCAGAAATGTCTTTGATCATAAAAGTAAAGCTTAAGGAATATCATCTTAAACAGATTAATGACGTGAAGGCAGTGATAAGTGAAAGTGAGCATAAAAGAGTGAAGATCACAGGGGCGTTTCTGCAAAACAGAGGCTTCAGGTCTTTTCTTTGAAACACAAAATACATTTTTGGAGAAGAATGTTATGAATGGTAAAAAGTCAGATGATTTTTCAGTAGATTTGTAATGAGGTTGACCAGATAGCTAGTGTGAAAAATTGGGATGGGGGGTGGGGGGTAATAGATGCCTATATAAGAAAAAGCTCCAAAAATCGGGACTGTCCCTATAAAATCAGGACATCCGGTCTCCCTACTTGTAATGGTCTTTGAAGAAGTTTGTATTTGGATTTGTTGATTTCAATAAGATCTATTAGATGGCAGAAAAGTCTGAGCGATGTGGTAGGAATTCCATTGCCTGAGTCATGTATAACTAGACTACATAAAGTAGTGGGGGGACAAACTTGTACCTGCAAGGGGATTGCTAAGAGGACATTGGCCTTTTCCATTTCTAATTTTTATGTTTTTGTGAGCACTGGCAGATAATGATTGGTTACTTTAATTGCATTCCATGAGATTTTGGTATTAAAGGAACAAACAAAAAATCTTGTAACAAATTTAGAGTGAAGTCAAGTATATTAAGGCAGCAAAGATGAACATTAATACTAGTATCAGGGGGGAGCCGTGTTAGTCTGTATCTACAAAGACAACGAGGAGTTGGGTGGCACCTTAAAGACTAACAGATGTACTTGGGCATAAGCTTTTGTGGGTAAAAATCAGAAGTGGATTTTTTACCCACAAAAGCTTATGCCCAAATAAATCTGTTAGTCTTTAAGGTACCACTGGACTCCTCATTGTTTTTATTAGTACTAGTATTTAAATCTTCCCTATGAAGAAAACAGTTATGGTTATTTGTTTTCCATAGTTTGAAGAACTGGCTTGTTACAGCTTTCATTTTAGGTAATTATTGCCTGGGGTCAATGTGATTTTATTTTCCACACTAATTATGTGTTCTTACCTTTCTCAGAACACTGGTCTGTTGTCAGTCAATAAATCACAGTATTCTTTTCCTGTTAGCAAAAATAAACTAATTACATTTGAGGGGTTATCTGAAACAATTAACCCCCTTGGATTGAATGTTATGCAGCGTACTTGTGTAATCCCCATCAATCACCATAGTAAGTAAGTGCTGATAATACTTGATATTTAATTTAATGAATGGCATAACAATGAAATGAGATTAATTTTTTTTGAACTTGATTTGTTTTCTTTAAGATTAGTGGAACTATTTTCTTAAGTGTTCCCTGCAAAAAATTATAATCCTGGGAAACACCATCTGGTTTAAAAGCTGTTCGGATAATACCTGTGATCTTTGACTCTGTTTTTTGGACTACCAGCTGGATCACTTTAATAGATGGCCCCAGATTACTTTTGTTTGTTGATTTCTAACCAATGGCATCCCCACTTATTATTTACCTTTTTTCAACTACTAGAGTTCGCTTCTAGTTCTCTGCTAAGGTGGAAACTGAAATATAGAGTGAGTTCTGCCACTATATGGCTGCTCAGGGCAGTTAGAGAGTGAATTATAATAGGTCATGATATATGGAGAAAGACACTGGAGCAGGTCCACTAATTTTGCCGCATGCAAGTGGGCAGCCAAAGACAGTGGAGCATCAGCACAAAAGGGGAAGTAAACTGCTGCTTATCTATGCCAGTTGTTCCCGCTATCGCACCCCTGTAGCAAGGAGAAAATGAGAATCACAGTTCCAACCGTCCTCTGCTCCTGTGAGGGCACTACTCTGCTCTGCCCCCTTACTTAGGGCAGATTGTGATGTTGTTTTCTAGAATTAGATAGCAGCATCATTATTGGTGGATTTGGGAAATGCCAGCTGTCTCTCAGTGTAGAAAACTGGAAATTGTTATTCTAAACATATTATGTATAATGAGGAATAGGAATTATGTTAATTGTTGACCTTCTAGACCAAAAAGTATTGACCTATTTCATACTAAATTAATGTGACACACTTTTTCCCCCATCAGTGGGTTCGAGAGGCCAGTATGAAATACTGTTTCCAAACTCTGTTAAATACCACAATTCTCTGAGCATCCATAAAACTAGTTTCTTGGTTTAGACAATGATTATTTTTTAGTGCAGTGCAAGGTATTTTAGACTCAGAATTGAATGTCATTGACAGTAACAGAGCTGTTGTGCTACATCCAAACCATCTTCCTATTTTTGAAATCGGTGTTGCTAAGGTGAAGTGGGTTAAAGTTGACTAGAAGATCATCGTATACTAATAAACACATTATATAACAAGTGTTGTTGAAAATAAGTCCAAAATGGAGTCAAAGAAATGATGAGAGTTAAGCTTGTTTTGACTAAAATGTGGTGGTAAAATGACCTTCAAGGACTTTGTGGTCATAGTTTCCTTTAATGAAGGACTAGTTATTCCATAAAATAAGAGGAAGTGCCAATTATTTATATAGGCACTATCAAATTATCTGATTGGCATATCCGGTGGGATAAGCTTGCCACCACTTATGAATATTTTCTTTCCTGAGAGCAAGTGGTAACTCAAGGCCTCATTCAAGGCCCATTTGAAGTTAGTGGGAAGACTCTAATTGACTTCAGTGAGCGTTAGATCAGACTCACATAATAATCATTATCACAATCAATCAACATCGAGTTGCCTTAATCTATTCTGCCTCCTGGTTAGAGGAAAATCAGAGCAATCCAGCCAGATGTTTTCTGGAGCCAAAGAAGTGAAGCTGGGGTTCATAAATGGTTAAACAAGTCATATGCTGTGGTCTTCCAGCAACAAAACTACAGACTAGAAACAGAAGCTGCATTTTCATGTATTGCTCTAGTTATTTCTTCTCTCCTTTGTATGGATTTATCTTGTTCAGTCTAAAACATAAACTGGATCAGATTAGACTGCCATAACAGAACCTGAGAGATGAGATAGCTATCCCCTGAAATTGACTCCCCCCCATAAATAATAAATTAAATAAATAACATAAAATTATGTAAATATATACTATATATACATATATAATCTATATAATTATATAAAGGTATATTAATATATAATTGTTATAAATGTAATATAATTTATAATTATTTTGATTATATTATCAATAATATATGCTTATATAAATATTTACATATATAATATGAAATAAAAATAAATAATTGGTATTTCCTCTTATTTTATGGAATAAAAACTCTAGAAAGTTTCCTGAGAAACATGACTACAGCCTTTAGAAAGGATTGATTTAAAGAATCATATGCAAGAAGAAGCTTAATAAAGGTTTCATGCATCCATATAGGTCAAATACTGTCTCTTACAGTCCCCGTGACCTGCCTGATTCTTATCCTGGGAATCCTTCAGTAAGGCTCTAACAATTCCTTCAGTCTCTGTTGTCTGCTGTTTCAATCCAAATACCTCCTGCTCCAGCTGTGTTACTTTCTCGCCCCGTCACACCTCTGCTTCTGCAGTGCCACTATCTGTGCAACCTGAATCAAGCTGGTGGGTGCGGAGGATATTTGATGCTGCCTTTAGGCTGGATTGATTAATTGATTGATTGCCTTTAACTCATCTATCTCTTTATTTACTACCATCACTACCATCAGTATACAGAGCTGCAGGAACTCCCCAGGGCTGGTAAAGCTTCCAGGCTTCCAAAAACCATTACTATTCTGTACAAATCAGTCAAGCTGTTTTCCAAAATCATTTTCAGCTGTGCTTTTTTCCCAGATTTTCCCTGTTCTTCTGACATATTTTCTCATTTGATCAGGCTACCAGAGTCCCAGTAATGGAATGTATTCATAAATTGACTCGCAGACCACAACACAGGGAAATTCCAGGTTGCTACCCTGCCCCACACTCCTCAACTCTTGCACAGCACAGCAAACCTTTTGTACCAATCACCCACTTCCTCCCTATCACTCCTGGCTGGCTCACCAGATCTATTACCCAGAGTTTTCAGAACCCAAAGCAGTGATAACTTCATTGTTTCTCTGCAGGCAGTGTCAGGAACAGTAGGGGCACAGTTACTCTGTCTGATATATGATTGATACAAACCAGAGTGCTTTTACCTAAACCTATTTTTTTGCTAGGTCTTACATTCTCTCTCTCACACGCATATGCCACAGCAATAGGTTCAGAGCATTCAAAAGATTAATATTTACCAAAATCTGAAATCGTTTTGAGTGATTACCATCTGGGCTTCCGGGGGCTTTCCTTCCATCCAGCTGATGGGGAATTTTATGTGTCAGATCCTTGCTCAAAGAAAAGCTTCCTCATACTGCTTTAAAGCACACGTTTAAACTAAATTTTTTATAAATTTTCTTTGGACAAAACCCATAATTCATAATAGCCTCTAATAGGTTATCAATTTTCCTAGCAACAGCCAATATCAATTTCTTCTGCTGCTGCTGCTTCTTAGCAAAGCATTTCTAGTCATAACAATAAAACTTACATGTCAGAGGCACCTAAAACCAAGGTTGGCTGTCCAAACATTCCTTCTGTTTTTGTGGAGCATTAACTCACTCTCCCAGCATCAGGGACGGCTCTACCATTTTTGCTGCCCCAAGTGCAAAAAAAACACAAAAAAGCCGCCCAGACTCTATCACCCCAAGAATGGACAGAATGCCGCCCCTTTGCATGTGCCGCCCCAGGCACATGCTTCCTCTGCTGGTGCCTGGAGCCAGCCCTGCCCAACGTCCTATTCTGATTAGCACAGCTGCAAACATGCAGCAGCATGGATTATTCCTAGCTACATGATGTTTGATTTTCAGCCGGCAATGGGCTGAACACCCAAGATGGCTGACTTCAGTACTGTGAAATTCTGGGGTACATGCAGGAATGTCAGATTCAGGGGCTACAACACTTGATACCATTGAGAGACTTCCATGCAGGGCTTATCCCCTTTGGCAGGCTGTGTCCGAACTGAGTGTGAGATAGGATATAACATTGTGTTTAAATAAAGATTTACTTGTACTTCTGAGATGTAAAGTTTGTCTACTGATATTTTCTTTTCTTTTTAATGTGTGTAATAAATGTGTTATCTAATGTAATACGAAATAATTTAATGATTTCAAAAAGTAAAACCAAATCCTCCACAAACAAGTCCTGAAAAGTTGTGGCCACAAGAAAAATAACAAAGCGTCACTTAGAGTAAAAACCATAATGTTCTGTAACCTCTACCCATCCTAACAGCGCAGCTGGGCTATTAAATTGTCTAAGTGCTGCAAAACAAACAGATGACTGCTTTGCAGTCTAGATATGTGTGGACGCATATGTTCCTTGCAAACAGGGCCAGCTTCAGCTTTTTTGCCACCCCAAGCAGCGAAGGAAAAAAACAAAAAACAGAAACCTGATTGAGCTGCCGCCGAAGAGGAAGAGAGGGAGTGAAGGACCCACCCACTGAATTCCTGCCAAAGACCTGGACGTGCCGCCCCAATAACAGACGGAGTGCCGCCCCATCTGTTGGCTGTCCCAGGCACCTGCGTCCTTTGCTGGTCTCTGGAGCCGTCCCTGCTTGCAAAGAGCAACTCTAAAATACTCTAGCTAGCCATATTCTTCTAATGTAGACATTTACTGTCAGGATAACACATAAACCCCTTAGATAATATATTATTTGACCTATATGGATGCATAAAACCTTTACTTTGCTCTTTCTTGCGTATCATTCTTTAATGTTGATAAAAAAAATTGCAAATACATTCAGTCCTTTCTAAAGGCCATAATCATGTTTCTCAGAATTAGATTAAAGTGGCATTGAACATAATCTGTTTAATAGAGGACAGCCTCTTGGTTGAAAGATAGCATTAAGCAGAATGCAAAAGTTTATCTCTCTGTAGAAATAACAAGCAAATGGTAAATTTTCAAAGCTTATAAAGGGATTTAGCCACAAGATTCCCATTGGGGTTAATTAGTGTATACCCACTAAATCCCTTTTCAGCTTCAGCATTGCAAATTTAACTCCATATGTACTAGTTTAGCCCAGAGGTGGAGTTTAATCCAAAAATTGTGGTATTCATTTTGCAAACCAGGGGTCACTGTGTTTTCAGTCTGGATTTAGATGCTGATTTTCAAAAAGTTAGGGATGTAAGGTTGCCTTAATAATTGTGTATATAATTTGTGCATACAATTAGTATGATTTTTTGTGCATTCAAAGGGCAAGGTAAAACAACCGTGTGTGTGTGTGTGCATGCACTCATGCACACAATCAGGTTCATGTCAGTTGCAAATAGACACATAATCACACACATACTTTTACAGACACACAGTGTGTATGTCTGACTTTTTCCAAAACTGACCATTCTGATCTACATTTTCAGCTTTTAGTTTTGATGACGCTTTCAACGGAAGTGTTCAGGCTCTGAGTGAACATCCAAGAAAGCTCAACCTAACCATGTTCTAACCATCATTTTTGTTGGTAAATTTAGCAGAGGAATCAAGAATTGAATGGACATGGAAGGTGAACTGGACTCTCCCATCAAAAATAGTCCTTCCAGCTCACGATAGTTCTGAGATAGGCAAAGAGCAGGGAAAATTGTTTGTGAAAAAATCACTATTTGATCCATCCATGTTGATACTGTTTGTTTGCTTTTTCATGAACGGTGATGCAGACACGTTCTGTTTGCGCAAATATTGGATATTCATGCCCCAATGAGTGTACTTGCATGCAAAAAAGCTCAATTGCACTGGAAGTGCTAGCTCAGCCATTTCTGTATGTAGTGGTTTTGTATATTTGGGAGTAAGAATGTCAGGCATGGAAGGATTGGGAGAATGAGAGAGTGAATGACTTTCAAGCAGCTGACCGCAGGTCTACACTTAAAATGCTGCAGATATGCTGCTGTAGAGCTTCAGTGAAGATACTTCCTGTGCTGACGGGAGGACTTCTTCAATGGCGTCTATAATCCACATCCCCAAGAAGCGCTAGCTATGTTGATGGGGGAATCTCCAGTCAACTTAGTGCTGTCTACACAGGGAATTAGGTTGGTTTAACTGTGTCTCTCTTAAGTGTGGATTTTTCACATCCCGGAACAACGTTGTTATAGCAAACTAACTTCCTAGTGTAGACCTGGCTTAAGTGATCACTCTGTGGGACCAGCAGTGAGACAACAGGTGTAGGAAGGAGGCTGCTTCACCAGCAGAAAGTTCTCTTTGCTGGAGATACTCCCACACATGTTCTGGCTTCTGTGAGCAAGGTCTCTTCAATAGGGATCAAACTCCATGGACTGCTGTCACACACACACACAGCCGGCATCTACGTGGGTGTCCACCAGTGCCACATCAAATTGTTGCTGACATGGATCAGGGAGAAATAGCTGGGTGGAAGCAGGACCGCTATATAAAAATTGTTAGAGGCCTCAGTTCAAAGAAGCATTTAAGTATGTTTATTATGTGTGACTTCAATGGGACTTGTGTTTTTAAATTATGCATGTGCTTAAGTATGGAATAGGTCAGAGCCCGTGTGAGATATTTCTGACTCACTTCATACAGAACACTGGATATTTATAGTTACTAAATATGACAATATTTGTTTGTTTTGTTTTAAAGACTGTTTCACTGAATCTATTTGCACCTTGATGTGCATGTTACGCCCTCTAGCTTTGAAGTGAGTTATGTACATCCATAATGGAAAGATTAGGGGCCTATATCCACCTTTAATTTCTGAACAATCCCAGAACTTTCCAGATTCTGCAAATAAAGTGAATCCACTTAAGGCCCCTATTAAGAATGGTATTTGTGGGATTACATCTTGAAATAACTACAAGACTCAAATAGATGAGCTTACTGATGTCAATGGTCAGGGCGGAGATAAGAGCACCCACACTGTAAACTAGGCTTCTGTACATGTTTGAAGAGGCAACCTTAGCACCAGACTTCTGCTTTAAAATGCATTACAGCAGCTGAAACTATGCTAAATAATTCATCATAGGGGAATAATTCATGTCTGAGTTTAAAATGGGGCAGAGAAGCATTTCTGATAACTTCCTTCATTTTACAACTCGCAGTGACATTTGCCAAACTCTCTGATTAGATTTCCAAAGAAAAAAACAAACATCATTATGGAAAAGTCGCATAGAACAGAATAGGGATGAAACCAAGAGGGTTCTATAGAAACTTATCTAAAAAAAAATGAATTTAATAGTGTTACCAATAACAAGTTTGTCATTTTCTGTTAAATTCTCTTGGAATTTTTCAACAATGATCAACCCTCCTCCAATCTACCGCTACCATTGCCACCATCCAAACCTTTCTTCCTTTGGATTTTCCAGTTGCATCTTATATTCTCTATGTCCATCTTTGTAAGCCATTTTGCTTAACTTCATGGATAAGTGAAATGGGAGGGCTCTGATATTCCATGAAAAAAATAATTAGAATTTGCGTGAAATATTAGGAAACAAATATTTAAAGTTTGTTTATATGTAGAATGGTTATATTGGGGAAAGTGTGAAATATTGGGAAAAACTCATCAGTTTCCCAAAGCTTATGGGTTGTTTATTATGTGTTGTTAATAGATTTCTATTTAAATTTATTTTCTTGAAACCTGCTAAAGAATCTGTGCAAAGTTGACAACTCTTTATTTAAAATACAACACGTATCCCTGACCTCATAGTAGCATATTCTGTTTTGACCCCTTCAACAGACCTATATAGGGGAGAATGAATATCACAGTGGTACAATATTATTGCTCTTTTGGCCCAAAGGGTTAGCAACCCTGTTTGTTCACAGAAAATTGTGTTTTCCTGAATACAACAGAAACAAATCACAGTAAGTAGTTTTCTTGCTCACAATTTCCAAGTCTGCCTCTCCTCTCAGTTATGATCCAAGAACTTTGTCTCTCTGCTCCCTCTGAAGGCCATGTTCATCCTTGCATCTTTCACTGACTGCTTGCTTTTGCCTCTCTGGCTCTGTGCCTCTCACAGCCATACAGCTTGTCAACCATTCCCAAACCTAGATTTTGCAATCAGGAAACTCTTCAATGCACCTAGTTTAGCAGGCATTGCTATCCAGTGCTTTGTCTTCAGCAGCAGTTTCTGTTGTTTCCAGCTACTTCACTACATAAAGGGTCTTAATTGCTCTTTACATTTCGCATACCTGTGGGCAAGGTAATATCTTTTATTGGACCAACTTCTGTTGGTGTGATAGACAAGCCTTTGAGCTACCCAGAGCTTTTCTACCAGTTTGGGAAACGCACTCAAAGTGAGACACTACTCTGAGTAGCACTCTTCCCAGACCTGAAGAAAAGCTCTGTGTAAAGCTTGAAAGCTGACATAGCACTGTCCACACCGGTGCTTAGGTCAGTATAACTTATATCACTCAGAAGAGTGGCAAATTCATACCCCTGAGTGACATAACTTGTACCGACATAAGTAGTAGTGTAGCCAGTCTAAGAGCGTCACAGATAAATGCAAGATCAAACAGATAGTTTAGCATAAGTTGTTAGTACATATTCTAAAGGACCATTCAAGGTGAAATGGCCAGTTTGTTGCAATAGGACAAAAAGGGGGCTAGAGGGGTTACAAATTGTTGGAATAAATCCACAAACAAGGGAACCTAGGCAGACCCATAGTATCTGGCCACAACAGTCTGATTGAAGGAATATCAGGACTCAGAGAAACCATCCTCAAACTGCTCACCATACAAAGGGCCATCTTCCTCCAATGCACAACCTACTTCTTCCACAAACCCCATAACATTATCAGCCTACCTCAGAACACCATCGTTACCACCATGGCTGTCCCTTCCCTATACACCAACATGCCTCAGAGCTGCCTGCCTCAAATATTTACAAGAAAATGGATGAGCTCAGATATTCCTCCCCAAAGACATCACCAAACTAATCCATTTTATCCTCCCCCATAACAATTTTACATTCAACAACAAACATCTTGCCCAAACCATGGGAATAACCATGAGTATTAGGATGGCTCTCCAATATGCCACCCTCTTCATAGGCCAACTGGAAGAAGAATTTCTGGACAAATGCAAAACCAATTATATACCTGAGATACATTGATGATATTTTCATCCTCTGGACGGACAACTTAATCTTCCTCATAGATTTTCGCCACAACTTGAACGACCAACCTCTGTCCATAAAACTCTGTCCGGAACACTCCCACACTAGCATCAACTTCATGGACACGGCCATCAGCTTCAACAATGAAACCTATAGACAACTATATACAAGAACTTCATGGATCACCACACCTACCTTCATAGATCCAGTGACCACCCAAACACACCAAGAAATTTGTTATCTACAGCCAGGCACTCAGATATTGCAGAATATACACCGAGGAGAAAATCCGGATTATATACCTTAACACACTCAAAACTGCCTTCACCAAATAGGGACACTGCACCAGAGAAGTAGATAACGTCATGGAATGGGTCATCCAAATACCATAAGAGAATCTGCTTTTAGAAATAAAACCCTCTGTGACCACACATGCATAATTGTCACCTACCACCCCACACTGGAACCCAGATGGGGTATCGTCAAACAGCTACAACTCATACTCAATGGGGACTCCATCCTGAAAGAAATCTTTCTGAACACCATTTTCAAGCAACCCCCCAATCTCTCCCAAGCTCATCATCAGAAGCAAGTTCCCCACAAACCAGGGCACACGACCCTGCCACATCAACAGATGCAAAACCTGCAGATACATCTCCACTACTACCATGATCAACACCCCCCGCTACTAATCTTTCAAGATCCGTGGGTCTTAAACGTGCCTATCACAACATATGGTGTACCTCATTCAGTGCACTGAAAGCCCCAATAACAACTGTGTGGGTGAAACCAGACAATCATTACACTCTTTCAAACATGAAAATAATAAAGGACAAAAACACCATATCACCTGTGGGTGAACACAAAGTGATCTCTCTGTATCTGACCTATCAGTCCCCAACCTCAAAGGAAACCTGCTCAACACTTTCAAAAGACGAGCCTAGAAGCTTAAATTCATAGCTTTGCTAGACACTAAAAATCATGGTCTTAATAAAGACACTAGATTTATGGCTTCTTACAACAATCTGTAGCCTACTAACTGCTTTTTGTCCTATGACTTTAGAGGTGTTAATGGGCCACTTTTAAAATGTGCACTACTGCTTATGCTAAACTATCTGTTCAATCTGGTATTCTGGTGTGACAATCTTAGGCCAGGTCTGCACTTGAAACTTACACTGATCTACCTACATCACTTGAGTGTGAAAAATCCACAGCTCTGAGCAACGTAGTTATGCCAACCTAACCCCTGGTGTGAACAGCGCTGTGTCTACAGGAGGGCTTCTCTGGTCAACATAGCTATTGCCTCTCACAGAGGTGGAGTACCTACGCTGATGGGAGAAGCCCTCCCAGAGGCATAGGTAGCAGCCGCTGCAGCATTTAAATGTAGACCTGCCCTCAATACCTTTACCGAACCTGAATAAGAGCTCCATCTCGCTTGAGAGCCTATCTCTCTGACCAACGGAAGTTTGTCCAGTGAAAGATATTGCCTCACTTGCCTTGTCTCTCTAATCCCTATGTAGGCATTTACATCAGTGGGTCTATGCAGTTCATCCCCATGCTGCAAAACTTTCATTTCCTCGGGGAGGGGGGCAAGGTGGTTGAGGTAAAGTTTGTATTAAACCAACTTCTTTGGTGAGAGAAACAAACTTTCACAGAGTTCTTCAGATCTGGGGAAAGTATGCAGTATCACAGCTAAATACAAGATGGAACAGATTGTTTAGCATAAGTAGTTAACACGTATTCCAAGGGACCATTCAAGGTGAAGTGGCCCATTCACACCTCTCCAGTCATAAGGCATGTCTATACTACAAAGTTAAGTTGACCTTACATCGACCTAAGTAGGCATACACACTACAGTATTCCTGCTGCTGCTGTAACTCACCCACTATGTCGACCTAGTACATCCACCCCAACAAGAGGCGTAAGGCTTAGGTTGATGTAGGTCAGGTGATGCAGTGTCTATATCGACACTGCATTATTTGCGTGGCCTGTTGGCTGCCAGCATGGCTGACAGTTTCACTGCTGATAGGATCTCTGTTTTGAAAGTGAGGGGAAGGGTGTTCCAGCTGTGTGCCCCAGCAGTGCTCCGTGCAGAGTGTGAAGCTGAGAGCCGGGCAGCAGCCTGGCTCCAGCTGGGATCTCAGCACCGAGCTGAGAAACTGGGGCTTTCAGCCCCCTACACTACCCCTCTCAAGTGAGTGCAAGCGCTCCTGGTGAGGATGCACATCATCGACAGAAGGAGGGGATGGATGTGAACCCTTGCAGTAATTACTGCAGTGGCTGTGTTAGGTTGACTTAACTTTGTAGTGTAAACATGCCCATAGGAGGTGAAAGGAAGCAGGGGGAGCAGCAGGGCGGGGAGTTGTTAGTGGGTTGTAGCTTGTTGTAATAAGCCATAAATCCAGTATTTCTCTGATATACTGGAACTAACACCACTGCAATAACACTGCATTTCCTCTGTGGGTCAATGGAGAGAGAGAGCATCTTGTGTTTGTTCATCCTTTATTCCAGCACAGAGGAATAGAGGGCAAGTAACAAATTCAGAGCACACAAGCTAAGCAATGACAGTGTTTATCTTCCCAGTGGGCATTTGAGCCCTTGGTATCTGTTTTAGTTGTATCTCTTTGGTATCTGTCTTAGCTGTATCTCTTTTTTTAAAGGGACAGAAATATTTTTTCCAGCTTTCTGAGATGTGGCCCATTATGTATTGGCTAAGATATTTCAAGTGCTGCGATATGCTTTTTATTCTTCTAATATGACCAAGAATAATAAATTAGGAGGTAATAGTCCTCTCCTTTTGAAAGCAAAACTAGTACAGCACAAGTGTTGCTTTTCAAACAGCCTCTGCTGCTGTTTCCTTTTTGTTCTGAAAACCACAGACTCTGCCACATAGTGGGGTGGGCCTGGTAAACCAACATGATCAGCGTCCATTGGGAATTGAGCACAAAGGTGTAAGGATTTAATATGCATGGAGAAATTATTATTCTCACAGGTGTTCAACGACAGACAGCCCAATGTGTGAAAAGGGGGGGAAGTGTGATCAAAAACTCCTTCTGTGACCCAGAAATGCAGCCAAATGGACGACAAAAGAAATGCAATGAAAAGGATTGTCCACCCAGGTAACAAATGCTGTGAATACGAGGATACTGTACAGGAGCACTATTCAGTGTGCTGTATTCTAATTTAAACATAGTATTCAGGGGAGGCAAAGAACACAGGAATTGCAATAACAATTCAGACCAATAGTCCATCAGAGGTCTCGAACAGTGGCCACTACCAGGTGTTTTAGGGAAGAGTGAATGAAACCCTGTAAAGGACAATTTCAGAATTATCTGCTCATAAGAGAAGTTTCTTACTATCAGTTAATGGGTAGTCTATGCCATGAAGCATGATTATGTGTATATCTCAAATATTTTATCCTATCTAATAAAGCTGTGGATGTATACCAGCGGTTCCCAAACTGTGGAGCATGCCCCCCTAGAGGGACACGGAGTAACATTTCAGGGGAGTGTAGTGGGGTCCAGGCCAGCCCCACAGGGATCAGGAAGGGAGCGCCACTGAGCCCAGCTTTGCCTGCAGCTCGAACCTGGCCTCAGATTCCAACAATGGATCCCAGGGGGGAGCGGACAGGTTCCATTACGGGTAAGGGGGGGGTGCAACAGAAAAGGTTTGGGGACCACTGATGTACACGTTACCCTTATAAATATCTAACCATTTTCAAAATTTTGCTAATCTCTTAGCTTTGATATCTTGTGATGAAGGTTAATTTCTCACTGTGTGTTTAACAAGTATTTCTTTTCAACAGTTTTAAATCTGCTTTTCAGTTATATTGAATGTTCCCTTGTTCTGGTATTATGAGGGAGGGTAAATAGCAATGCCCAATTTACCTTCTCTGTACATTTATTATTTAATACGCTTATCATGTCCCTTCTTATAGGTCTACTCTCTCTAAACTAAACAGTCCTGATCTTTTCATTGTCTACTCTCATGGAAGTTTTCCCATGTCCCTATTGCAGTATGTTAATTCTTACTCATCATTGTTGTTGTCTATCTCTGGACCCCCCCTTTCTGCTACATCTCTTTGTGGGATGGGGCAACCAGAATTGAATACAGTGTTCTAGGTGAGAGCAGACTATTAATTTATATGTAATGCACTATTTTTAGTACTGTTTTCTAGCTCACTGTTTACATACCCAAATGTATTCTCCTTTTTTATTTATTTTTGACAACTGTCTGTCACTAAGCAGATGTTTTCACTGAGCTGTCCATAATGATTCTTAAGGTTTTTTCCTTAGTGATTCCAGTGACTTTAGAACCAAGCAGTAGCTGGAGTAGTTAAAATTATTCCTTCCGCTATGTGTAACTTTGCATTTGTCAGTACTGAACTGCATGATGGATATTGCTGCTTTTATGTAGTAAATAACGTACAGATGTTAGGGAGATTAATGGTTTTATTACTTGTTCCTTCTGCAGTTCACAATTATGTATGATGTCTCTTTGGGGAAATATCTAGGAATGCTGTTACAGCCTATGTAAATCATTTTAAAAGTATAAAGAATGCAGCTTGGTAGTAAATCTGTGCAAATTGCCAAGGAAGTCAATTGACAGCAGAATCAAACTTATTAACTAATGGCTTCCATAATAGCTGAGGGTAAACTGAACACACAGGAGCATTTATATTTATAAAAAATATAAATTAAGCTCTTTATTCCAAAGTCCCAAAGAGAAATGACTGGGTTATTCAGAAGTTAAAAGATCCTTAAAGACCATATTATCTAGCTTCTGCTGCTTACATTTGGAAATCAGTTTCTCTTCAATAGCAGTCAGAGCCTGCTGTAGGAAATTAGATTGCTGTAAATCATTTCTTAGTGATTACAGAATTATGTTAAACATGACTTGTTGTGCTTAGTTTTCTGCACACTGCTGAAGAGATGCTCTAGCTTAATCCCAGTCTGATTGACAGTTCTAAAACCACTTACAATTCTTTCTGTCTCCTTTGGTAAATGTCCTTTATGGAGTACTAGTGAGAATAGTAAAATATTGATGAAGTGAAATGCAGGAGATTCATAAAACATAGTGATAGGGGTTTGGTTGTTTATTTATCTCTTCTTAGTTGTGATAATTAGTTGTCTGTGATGTATATGAGCTGCTGGACAGCATAGCTACTACCTGTAGCAGCACAAAATCATAGAGTAGCCATGATTTCTGATAATTAAAAAAGAATAAATAAGAAACAGAATAATAAATCTGTAGCTGCATTTAAAGCACACACACACCATGTGAAACATAGAACTTAGGAGCCTCTGTTCTAAAAACACAGGGCCCTGCTACTTGAGCTAATGGGGGATTGCTGTTCCCTATAGCAATATATCCTCTTTGTAGACTGATCACTACAAGGCAATACGATCACAGACTGAGTTAGTGCTAACATTTCATTCCACAATGGCCAGTGGTGCATGCGCACACACACACACACTAGTCATGGACTCATAGTGAGCTATTGCAATTATTTTCTAAAGTTTTCAAGCCCACAGCTAGGCTCCTGCAGCTGTGTCATCGACAGTCCAGAAGGATGGCTAAGCTTCCTCTCCGCAAAGTATTTATTTATTTAGTGTGTGCATAGTCATCTAGCCAAGCGATGGCATCTTCAGGGGCATGTTGCAGTTCTTCTGGATCCTCCGATGGCAGGCACGCTAGCAGTTCAAACTAGGAAAGTAAAGTATTAGTAAAGCAGTTTCTTTGTTCGGAAGAAAATCAGAGTGACAGAGGGAGATGGTATTTCTGCCCTTGAAAATAGGGCACACAGGGAAGTATTCACTTGCTGAATCTGTCAAAGATTCTAAGGATACAGGCCTAACTATACTCAATGCTTGTTAAGAACTGAGAAGGGATTTGGAGGATCAAACACAATGCAGTCGTGGATGGACCTTTGGTTGGCTATGTAACCGTACCTCTGGATTTTCTAGCTCCAGAAACTAAGTTACCATCAAAGGCAATGCTCTTATTAGCCGGTCATCCACCTTCCAACATGCAGATCAATTTCTCAATGGAAATGTATCATCAAAAGCAGTCATGAGGAAGTTTTCTCAGATAGCTTCCTTACCATCTATTGGATCTCATGGACTGAAAACACGTGACCACAAGGTTAGCCATCAGACTATGAATTCAAACCGAATCATACAGGAGCTGGAAGACATTCCATTCTATAGCTATGCAGCTTACTTTTGATAAAATGTACATAATCACCAGCGTGGCTGCACGTTGCTAAGGGTCATGTCTTGACTTCCACATTCTCAGCTAATAGACTCCAGGAAGTTAGTTGGAAACTGGTTAAATCGCAGGTTTCTGAGAAGTCGGAGTCCAAACATCCATGTTTCTTAGGCGATTGGAGGCATGTGATAAAAGTCTTTTGCCCATTCTCTAGTTAAACCATCTGGAGCTACATAAGACATTTCTAAAATATTTTATTGCACACAAATATGTAAAGTGTCAACTCAGAGTAGAACAGAAATGGTTGACTCCTACCATGGGGAGCTAGCATTTGATGGAAATGCTGATATGACCGCCCCATTAACTAGAGTGTTATTGACAGGCAGCAGCACAGAAAGATGCTGGTATGAACCAATGTAGCTTACAATTATATTGCTTGGTTGGTAAGCAGGTGTTTATCTTCATAGATGCTCAGTATAAAATTCATTGTATTGTCCTGAAAGGAAAGAACGATGTATTTTCTTTACTTACACTCTTTTGTACCTACCAAGTGAATAGAAATTTTCTTCCTTCCATCTAAAGAAAATTGCCCTGGCCTTTTTTGACATGAATGCCTGCTCAGACAGAATGCCCATAAATAGATAATTTGAAGTCTTCAGTCTCCTGCCATCTCAGCTGTGTTCTGACATTCTCAAGGAAGCTTGCTGCTGCCTTTAGGAGAAAAACTTTTTTAACCACCGCTAACAGTTTGCTTAGTAAATTCCAGCAATCGTAAAGGACAGAGAGTATTATTATTATTTGTATTACAGTAATGCCTAGAGGTCCCAGCCAAAATTGGGGCCCTATTGTCCTGGGTGCTGCACAGAGACATGGCAATAGTAATACCTAGGCCTTTTCATCAGTATATCTCAAAATGCGTTACAAAGGAGGGCAGTATCCCTGAGGCCCAGAGAGGGAAGTGACTTATCCAGTGTCAATGTGAACTGAACTGAGACCTCCTGCACTCTAGTCTAGTGTGCGATCCATGACACCATCAGAGACAATCGCTCCCTCAACACGATTAAGATCGAAACACATGCTGAAAAAGAGGAAGCATTATTATTTCCGGTATTTTTATTGGGGGAGGAATGAGGCACAGAGAAATAAAGTTATTTCTCAGGGTCACACAAGAATAGATCCCAAGATCACACAAGTCCCAGTGTAGTGTCTTAACATAGCCATCGTTATTCTGTTCGTGGAAGCAGAAAATTGCTTAATTCGGCCCTCTTGTGCATATGCATTATGATACATTGGACACAGGCCAAATGCTATTATTCCACAGGACCCCTGCCTCATTCAGTGCACTGGATGGAACTGCTCTGAGGAAGGATCAGGGTTGTGTAGCGAGTGAGGCTGTTGTTGGTAGGACCCCAGTCTTGTTTCTTGCAAAATTTGGAAGGTGTGTAGTGAATGAGGCCTCTGTTTGTCAGAGGGTGGAGATGGATGGCAGGAGAGAGATCACTTGATCATTACCTGTTAGGTTCACTCCTTTTGGGGCACCTGGCATTGGCCACTCTCGGTAGATGGGATACTGGGCTACATGGACCTTTGGTCTGACCCAGTATGTTCTTATGTTCTTATATTCTTCTTATGAGGCAGGGGATTGCAGGAAAAGAAAGGGTGGGTCTCAAGGCCAAGGCAGTTGATTGTTGCTCTGGAGAGATGGATTCTATCCAGCCCCTGCCACAGAGTTCCTATGTGATGGTAGGAAAGTCATTTAAACCAATGCACAGGAAAAATAATATAAAATCGAATAACAACTTTATTAGTTTTAAGAGAGAGCTGGACAAATTCATGAGTACTATTATGTGATGAGGTTGCTTGTGGTGGTGGGGGTCAGACTTCTGGTTTATGTTTTATGTTCCTAAAAGCTCATCCTTCAAGGTTTCAGTCAGCCACCTCCAGGGGTCAGAAAGCGATTCCTCACCACCACCACCACCCCAGGTTTTTTATTTCCTTCCTCTAATGTATCTGGGATGACCACAGGTGGAGATGGGACACTGGGCAGGGTGGGACTCAGGTCTCTTGAGTGGCACTGAGAGTTTTCTCTTTCAGGTGCTTGCTGGCTGGTTCTTGCTCACATGCTCGGGGTCTTGTTGATCATCATATGTGGAGTCAGGAAGCAATTCCCCATCCCCCGCGATCAGTCTGGCAGTGATTTTGGGGGACAGTTTTGCCTTCCTCTGCAGCACGTGGCTGTTGGTCACTTGCCAGGATTATCTGGGTATATCTCATTTAATCATTTCCCATTGCAGGGGCCTCAGAAACTGGTGCACCTCAGTCCCTCCTGTTCTCTCCCCATGGTACATAATAGTCTAATCCCCTGTGAGCTGTAATACTTGGGTTTAATTTCTGTGGTTGGGTTTAGTGTGTGGGTGCTGGGTGGTGTTCGTGGCCTGTGATTACAGGAGGTCAGACTAGCTGATCTAGTGGTCCCTTCTCTCCTTAAACTCTATGACTTTATGACTCAATGTAATTAAAGACTGTGTTGTCCTCCATGTGTACAAGGGCACCAAACTGAGGATGCACTGACAACCTTAATTCTGACATTTCCTAACTGGAGTGTGACTTTGTAACCGTAATGTTCTTTTAACCTAGCTTTTTGTGTGTAACAATTTATTACTTACATGTTACTAGTCCTGGTCTAGCTATGTCCTTTGACAATGTATCAGTTTATGGAATATGGGTGACGGTTTTTGCTTTATATTGAAAGCTGATAGCCTGTGGTGGCACGAGCCACCCAGTAAAGAAAAAGTATCAGTGATTGAATGTGTGTATGTAAGAAGGGTAAGTTGGAGACTTAAAATTTAGAGCTTCATCCTGCAAGCTGCTAAGCGCTCCCTCAAGGTGCTGAATACTGCTGAGGTCTGTGGGAATGAAGGGCACTGAGCACTTCACATATGTAACATGAAGCATACAGGATGTTCAATTAAAGTAAGTAGGACTATTCACATGCTTGAGGTTGCACAGGTGCTGAAGTGCCTAGCTGGATCAGGGCCTTACAGAACAGTAGAGGTTACCAAAAAAGAGCTGGAAAGAAGATCTGGGAGGTGAGAGCGTCATACAAAGTGAATTGATTCAGTATTTTTCTTTACTGCTGCGCTCCACTGAGAAGATTTGGCAGTGTCTTCTCAACAATTTCACTTTGATGTTTGTACCTGCATGGAGGGGAAATGAAACTCCTAGAGACAAGATACAGGAGCACAGAAGTGGTAAGAACCAGAGGCCTCGGTCAGGATTGGGGTCCCACTGTACTGTACAAACAAGTAGGAAAAGAGTTCCTGCCCCAAAGCCTTTCTATCTAATTTAAGAAAAAAGGAACCAAACAATAGATGGGAATGGAAAGGGAACATAAGGAGGACCAGTGATGAGAACAGATGGTTACACAAATTAGAAGTGTGCTCAGCTTGATGGCTCAGTGTCTTTTTTTAATTGTATGATTATAAATAAATAGCTGTCAGCAACCCTCATATCAGTGAGAGCCCTTTTGCAGTTGAGTGAAACTACTGGGGGACTGAGGATGGGAGTGGAAACTGAGGAGCCAAATTAGAGAAAAAGATTAGGATGGGGGAAGTAAGAAGCGCAAAGATTGATGTGTTGCAGAATAGGATGCATGGCAGAAAAAGAATGAAACCTGCTACCATAGTAATTTATTATGTATTTATCAGCATGGGAGTATTTATTTTACCTTTACTCTGCTTTTGTATTAAGCAGTATTTTGCCCACTGTGATGTAGAAAGTAGTAGCTAGCTTCCCAGAGATAATGAACTGATACAAATATTTGCCCTGTGACTAACAGAGGAAATGGTAAGAAGTGACAGCAAAGAGGCACATTATCGCTTTTTGGTGACACAGCTGAAATCCCTTGATCAGCTAATTGAATACGTCAGATATTCAGTCAGCATGAATTGAAGTGCTTTTAGAATAACATTTAATCCAGTCAGCAGTGTATACAGAAAATATCAAAGGTAGTATACAGTAATTCAATTAGTATAGTAGGCATTGGTTATGTTTCATATCGTACATGAGAATTCAAAATAGTAATTCTTTGTTCATATGAAGCAGCCAAGGTTTAGTGGAGGGAGGTTTTTTTGAGTGGAGGTGCTTGGTTTTATTTGGTTTTGCTGAGAAACAAGATTAAAAGTGGAATTGTGGGATTTTTTTCTTAAAACACAAATGGCTATTCAAGTACACCTAATGATCTTGTTTAAAGTACTTTAAAACTTCATTTAAGTAGTTTTGCTTTTTCAGTTGTAGGCTGGGTGGCCATCCCTCTCTGTCAGTCTCTGAGGGAGGCTACGCCTCTTTGCTGTTGTGTACCTATAAAGGTGCCCAAAGCGGGGAACTAGCTTCACCTAGTGCTCTGGTCCTCCGGCTGGGCAGAACAGTATGGCAGTCTGTGAGCCCGCAGGCCCAGTCAGGGCAGGGAGACAAAGCAATTGGGTAGGCTCTTGCCTGCAGTCAGGGCAGAGCAGCTATGCCGTCTAAGAGCCCCTGTAGGGGTGAGCCCCATAAAGTCTAGAGGCTCAGGTAAGAGTGAGCACCAAGAGAGTCTGTGGGGCTCAGGTAGGGTTGCCTGAGGAGCACAGGCCTTCAGGCCTAAGGAGGCCTAAGTACTGCCACCCCCGGGGTGGGGTGGCATGGGGGACACAGGTGTCATAGTATAATTCCCAAATCTGGACCTTAGCATACAAAATATGGGTACTAGCATGAATTCACCTAAGCTTAATTACCAGCTTAGATCTGATAGGCTGCCACCAGTCAGGATTCTGAGTACCTGATAAACTCTGGTCTCCCCAAACCTTCCCTGGGGACCCCAAGACCCAAATTCCTTGAGTCTCACAACAAAGGGAAATAAACCATTCCCTCCCCCCTCTTTACCTCCTCCCAGATCTTTCCCGCCCTGAGGACACTATGAGATCTCTGTGATTCAATTCCTTGAATCACCACATAGAGAGGAATGATACCTTCCCCCAGAGGCAATTCAGATTCAAGCTCCATGAATTTAAAACAAAGGGATTCCACCCTTCCCCCTCCTTCTCTTTCCCTGTTAAGTACAGACTGAATTCCCTTGAGCCTCAACAAGGGGAAAAAAATCAGGCAGGTCTTAAAACTAAAACTTTTAATAAAAAGAAAGAAAAAATAAAAAGGTCTATCTCTGCAATTTAGATGGTAAAAAGTTACAGGGTCTTTCAGCTTATAGACAATAGAAAGAAAGCTTTCTCCAGCAGAAATACAATTTAAAATACTTTCACTCAAATACACATTAAAACTCTACCAGCCAGATACACAGTTGCAAATACAGAAAAACAATTAAAAAGACTAAACTGTCTTTCTACTTTTGTACTTACAAAATTGGAACAGAAGATTAGAGAGCCTGTAGGTATGTTTGGTCACTCTCAGAGCCTAGAGAGAACAAAGCAAAACCCAAAAACTGCAAACAAAGGTTTCCCTCCACCTAGATTTGAAAGTATCTTGTTTCCTGATTGGTCCTCTGGTCAGGTGTTTGGGTCCCTGTTTGTTAACCCTTTACAGGTAAAAGAGACATTAACCCTTAACTATCTGTTTATGACAACAGGAGTGCCCAGTTCCACCGCGTCCTAGCCCAGAACCCTAACAGTGGAGGAGTGGTCCACCCCTGGGTCAGTGGGGATTCGCCTGAAACACACTAACTTTGTATCAGGCCAGCTCCCAACCAGACCTGTTGCCTGGTTTCCCTGGGCTGCTTCCAATTCTCCCACTCGGGTATACCTGCGTCTGTCATCTTGGGGAGCTCTGGCCAGTCCGCAGGCATCAGCCCCAGCAGCTCCTCCGCATCTCAGTCAGCCGGCAGCCCGGGGAGATCCAGCCAGTCCTCAGGTGGCAGCCCCAGCAACTCTTCAGCGTCTTGGTCGGCCAGAGGTCCTGGGAGATCTAGCCAGTCCCCGGTAGGTAGCCTTGGTAGCTCCTCTGCAGGCTCCAGCAACAAGCGGGATGTGTCATCTCCTGTGGTGGCTCCACTACAGCTGAGTTGCAGGGCCCGCCTTTTGTACTTCCCCTTCCTGTCCCACCCTTCCCTTCCGGCGGGGTGGATGTGGCTCTCCTGGTTCAGCCCACCAGGGGGTGTGTTGTAGTCCTTCTCTGTCACTCTCTGAGGGAGGCCATTCTTCCTTGCTACACAGTATGCTGGAAATGGCATTATTTTGGCACTCGCTGAATTCTGTCCCAAATAATTAATGTTGGTATTTAGTGATTCACTCCCAGTTGCTGTTCTCAAAGATTTCAGCTTTTAAAGTGATAGCCATGTTAGTCTGTATCAGCAAAAAGAATGAGGTGTACTTCTAGCACGTTAGAGGCTAACAAATTTATCTGGGCATAAGCTTTCATGGGCTAAAACCCACTTCATCAGATGCACGCAGTGGAAATACAGTAGGAAGATATATATATACCTATAGAGATATATACACAGAGAGAGAGAGAACATGAAAAAATGGGGGTTGCCATACCAACTCTAACAAGACTAATCAATTAAGGTGGGCTATTGTCAGCAGGAGAAAAAAATGTTTGTAGCGATAATACTGGTGTCCAGTTTGCAAATTAATTCCAGTTCTGCAGTTTCTCATTGGAGTCTGTTTTTGAAGTTTTTTTGTTGAAGAATTGCATCTTTTAGGTATGTAATTGAGTGTCCAGGGAGGCTGAAGTGTTCTCCGACTAGTTTTTGAATGTTATAATTCTTGACGTCTGATTTCTGTCCATTTATTCTTTTGCATAGAGACTGTCCGGATTGTCCAATGTACATGGCAGAGGGGCATTGCTGGGCACATGATGGCATATATCACATTGGTAGATGTGCAGGTGAAGGAGCCCCGATGGTGTGGCTGATGTGATTAGGTCCTCTGATGGTGTCCTTTGAATAGATATGTGAATAGAGTTGGCAACGAGCTCTGTTGCAGGGATAGGTCCCTGGGTTAGTGTTTTTGTTGTGTGGTGTGTGGTTGCTGGTGAATATTTGCATCAGGTTGGGAGGCTGTCTGTAAGCGAGGACTGGCCTGTCTCCCAAAATCTGTGAGAATGAGGGATCATCCTTCAGTATAGATTGTAGATCCCTGATGTTGCGCTGGAGAGGTTTTAGTTGGGGGCTGAAGGTGACGGCTAGTGATGTTTTGTTACTGTCTTTGTTGGGCCTGTCCTGTAGTAGGTGACTTCTGGGTACTCTTCTGGCTCTGTCAATTTGTTTCTTCACTTCAGCAAGTGGGTATTGTAGTTTTAAGAACACTTGATAGAGATCTTGTAGGTGTTTATCTCTGTCTGAAGGATTAGAGCAAATGTGGTTGTCAGTGAGAAACTGCAGAACTGGAATTAATTTGCAAACTGGACACCATTAAATTAGGCTTGAATAAAGACTGGGAGTGGATGGGTCATTACACAAACTAAAAACTATTTCCCCATGCTAATTTTTCCCCTACTGTTACTCACACCTTCTCGTCAACTGTTTGAAATGGGCCATCCTGATTATCACTACAAAAGTTTTTTTCTCTTGCTGATAATAGCCCACCTTAATTGATTAGTATTGTTAGAGTTGGCATGCCATTTTTTCATATATATATATTTTCCTACTGTATTTTCCACTGCATGCCCACGAAAGCTTATGCCCAAAAAAAGATTTCAGTGTACATTTGTACTCCATCTCCTGTGAGCTAGGCATGTTTCTTTCTGGCTATAGTGCACTCTTATTGAAAATTCAGACCTTGTATTAGCATGTGCTCATCCACTGAAGCCAATGGAGTTGCATCTATGAGTTTTACCCAGAGTGTGAATGAGAGCTCCCACAGAGGTAGCCAGAGCTTAAACCTCCTGTCATAAACCTAGTCCCAGATTTGGACCTTAGCGTCCAAAATATGGGGGTTAGCATGAAAACCTCCAAGCTTAGTTACCAGCTTGGACCTGGTAAAGCTGCCACCACCCAAAAATTTAGAGTGTTTTGGGGCACTCTGGTTCCCACAAAAACCTTCCCTGAGGACCCCAAGACCTAAATCCCTTGAGTCTCACAACAAAGGGAAATAAACCTTTTCCCTTCCCCCCTCCAGGTGTTCCTGGAGAGATACACAGAAGCAAACTCCGTGAATCTAAACAGAGGGAGTCCACCCTCTCTATTTCCAGTCCTGGAAACACAAGCACTTCCCTCTTCACCCAGAGGGAATGCAAAGTCAGGCTAGTAAATCTAACACACAGAGATTTCCCCCTGACTTCTTCCTCCCACGAATTCCCTGGTGAGCTGCAGACTCAATTCCCTGGAGTTCCCCACTAAAGAAAAACTCCAACCGGTCTTAAAAGAAAGCTTTATATAAAAAGAAAGAAAAATACATAAAAATGGTCTCTCTGTATTAAGGTGACAAATACAGGGTCATTTGCTTAAAAGAATATTGAATAAACAGCCTTATTAAAAAAGAATACAATTCAAAGCACTCCAGCAACTATAGACATGTAAATACAAAACAATAAACCATCTTTGTACTCACAACTTGGAAACAGAAGATTAGAAAGCAGGAAATAGAAAAATTCCCTCCTCATAGCCGAGAGAGTACAGGCAGAAAACCCAAGAACAAAGGACTCACACACAAAAAACCCTCCACCCAGATTTCAAAAAGTCTTGTTTCCTGATTGGTCCTCTCGTCAGGTGTTTCAGATTACTTTTTTCCAGGTGTAAGAGACATTAACCCTTAGCTATCTGTTTATGACACGCCCCCCCAAATGCAGACAGTGGGGAAGCTCACTGGCCGCGATTTCCTTCTAGAACTTTAAAATAAACAGATTAATACAACACATGCACCTTTACATATACCACTAAGTATATAACTAATAGACTTCTACATTTTAAGAACACTATTTAACTACAGGATTCTGGGAAACTCTCACGGGAGAGTGCATCAGCTACTTTGTTAGAAGCTCCTGAGATGTGCTGAATTTCAAAATCAAAATCTTGGAGAGCTAAACTCCAACGAAGAAGTTTCTTGTTGTTCCCCTTGGCAGTATGAAGCCACTTTAGTGCAGCATGGTCAGTTTGTAGCTGGAACCGCCGTCCCCAAACATATGGGCGTAGCTTTTCCAGGGCGTACACAATGGCATAGCATTCCTTTTCACTGACTGACCAGTGACTTTCCCTCTCAGACAGTTTCTTGCTGAGAAACACGACAGGATGGAAGTTGTGATCTGTTGCTTCCTGCATGAGCACTGCTCCTATACCACGCTCAGATGCATCCGTGGTTACTAGGAATGGCTTGTCAAAGTCCGGGGCCCTGAGCACAGGGTCAGACATGAGCGTCGCCTTAAGCTGGGTAAAGGCCTTTTGACACTCCTCAGTCCACTTAACTGCATTTGGCTGGGTCTTTTTGGTCAGGTTGGTCAGTGGGGCAGCGATTTGGCTGTAGTGTGGTACAAATCGCCTGTAGTACCTGGCCAAGCCTAAGAAGGGTTGGATCTGTTTCTTTGACCTTGGGACAGGCCACTTTTGGATAGCATCCACCTTGGCCTGTAGGGGGTTTATGGTTCCTCGACCCACCTGGTGCCCCAGGTAAGTCACTCTGTTTTGGCCTATTTTACACTTTTTGGCCTTAACAGTTAGTCCGGCCTGCCTGATGCGCTCAAAGACCTTTTCCAGGCGTAGTAGGTGTTCGGGCCAGGAGTCTAAAAAAATGGCCACATCATCGAGGTAGGCAACTGCATATTCTCCCAGTCCTGCTAGTACACCATCTACCAGCCTCTGGAAGGTGGCGGGTGCATTTCGAAGGCCGAAAGGAAGGACATTAAATTCATACACCCCCGCATGGGTGACGAATGCTGACCTTTCCTTGGCAGGTTCATCTAGCGGTACTTGCCAGTACCCCTTGGTTAAGTGTATTGTAGAGATGAACTGGGCACGTCCCAACTTCTCCAATAGCTCATCGGTGCGTGGCATTGGATAGTTGTCTGGACGAGTTACCGCATTTAGCTTACGGTAGTCCACGCAAAAGCGTATTTCCCCATCTGGTTTGGGTACCAGAACCACTGGAGATGCCCATGCACTGGTAGATGAGCGGATTATACCCATCTGTAGCATGTTCTGGATCTCCCGTTCTATAGCAGCTTGGGCATGAGGAGACACCCGGTAGGGTGGGGTTCTAATGGGGTGAGCATTACCTGTGTCAATGGAGTGGCATGCCCGTTCAGTCCGTCCTGGGGTGGCTGAGAACAATGGGGCGAAGCTAGGCACAGCTCCTTGATTTGTCGCCGCTGCAGACATTCCAGGGTGGTTGAGAGGTTCACCTCTTCCACGCCACCGTCTTTTTTTCCGTCGTAGTAGACACCGTCAGGCCACTGAGCATCATCTCTCTGGACTGTAAACTGACAAACCTGTAAGTCTCTGGAATAGAAAGGCTTGAGAGAATTAACATGGTACACTCTGGGCTTTAGTGAGGAATTGGGAAATGCTATGAGGTAGTTCACAGTTCCCAGGCGCTCTTGGACCGTGAATGGCCCTTCCCATGATGCTTCCATCTTATGGGCCTGTTGCGCCTTCAAGACCATAACCTGGTCTCCTACCTTGAAGGAACGTTCTCTGGCATGTCTGTCATACCAGGCCTTTTGCTCTTCCTGAGCATCCTTTAGGTTCTCTTTAGCAAGGGCTAAGGAGTGTCGGAGGGTGCTTTGTAGGTTGCTTACAAAGTCCAGAATGTTAGTTCCTGGAGAAGCCGTAAACCCCTCCCATTGCTGCTTCACCAATTGTAATGGCCCCTTAACCTCGTGGCCATACACAAGCTCAAATGGTGAAAACCCTAAACTGGGATGTGGTACAGCCCTGTAGGCAAACAGCAACTGCTGCAACACTAGGTCCCAATTATTGGAGTATTCGTTGACGAATTTACGTATCATGGCCCCCAAAGTTCCATTAAACCTTTCCACCAGGCCATTGGTTTGATGGTGGTACGGGGTGGCAACCAAGTGGTTCACCCCATGCGTGTCCCACAGTTTTTGCATGGTCCCTGCCAGGAAATTAGATCCTGAATCAGTAAGGATGTCGGAGGGCCAACCTACCCTGGCAAAAATGTCTGTTAGGGCCAGGCACACAGTGTTAGCCCTGGTGTTGCCTAGAGCTACTGCCTCAGGCCATCGGGTAGCAAAGTCCACGAAAGTCAGTACATACTGCTTTCCTCTGGGCGTCTTTTTTGGGAAAGGACCCAGAATATCCACAGCTACTCGCTGAAATGGGACCTCAATTATGGGGAGTGGCTGGAGAGGGGCCTTGACCTGGTCTTGGGGTTTTCCCACTTTTTGGCATACCTCACAAGACCGGACATACTTGGCAACGTCCTTGCCCATCCCCTCCCAGTGGAAGGACTTCCCCAACCGGTCCTTGGTTCTGTTCACCCCAGCATGGCCACTGGGATGATCATGGGCTAAGCTTAAGAGCTTCCCCCGGTACTTAGTTGGAACCACCAACTGTTTTTGCAGTTGCCATTCTTCCCGGTGTCCACCAGAAAGAATCTCCTTGTATAAAAGTCCTTGGTCTATAACAAACCGGGATCGATTAGAAGAGCTGAGAGGCGGTGGGGTGCTCCGTGCCGCCGCCCACGCTTTCTGAAGGCTGTCATCTGCTTCCTGCTCAGTCTGGAACTGTTCCCTTGAGGCTGGGGTCACCAGTTCTTCCTCAGACTGTGGACTTGGGCTTGGTCCCTCTGGAAGCGATGTAGGTGATGGGGTGGTTTCCGTTGCTGGTGAACCGCTCTCCGCTGGCGCACCTGAGGGTATTTCAGGCTCTGGCTGAGCCTTTTGGGTATGGCTGTCTGTTGCTTCTGCCAGTTTTGGCTCGCTGGCACCCTCTGGCGTTGAGTTTGAAGATGTGGTTGCACTTGCTGGTGCTGGTTGCTGTTCCAGTTCCGGGCCTGGGACTGGAGGTGCTGTGGCTGTTTCAGTGGTTGGCATGGAATCCGGGTCCACTACCTCTGTCTGGGTCTCTGGTAACACAGACGGGGCATCTGTGGACGGCTCAGGAACAGGAATGGGTCTGGAAGCTTGCCTGGTTTGGCTACGTGTAACCATTCCCACTCGCTTGGCCCGCTTCACCTGGTTGGCCAAGTCTTCCCCCAGTAGCATGGGGATAGGATAATTGTCATAGACTGCAAAAGTCCACATTCCTGACCAGCCTTTGTACTGGACAGGCAGTTCAGCTGTAGGCAAGTCTACAGCTTGTGACATGAAGGGGTAAATTGTCACTTGGGCCGTTGGGTTGATGAATTTGGGGTCTACGAAGGATTGGCGGATAGCTGACACTTGTGCCCCCGTGTCTCTCCACGCAGTAACCTTCTTTCCGCCCACTCTCAAATTTTCCCTCCGCTCCAAGGGTATTTGAGAGGCATCTGGGCCTGGGGATCTTTTGGGTGGTGGTGGTGTAATGAACTGCACTCGGATGGCGTTCTTTGGACAGTTGGCCTTGATATGTCCCAGTTCATTACACTTAAAGCATCTTCCATCCGATGGGTCACTGGGCCGAGGTGAGTTACTGGAGACTGGTGAGGTGGAAGAATAGTGTGTCTGTGGCTTTACTTGGGTTGTAGGTGGTGTTTTTGGCTGCCCTCGGTTGTAGGGTTTATGGTCGGTGTGCCCCCGGGGGTATTCGTTCCCCTTGACAGTAGCTTTCTTGCTTTCTGCCACTTCCATCCATCTGGCTCCAATCTCCCCCACCTCAGCGAGATTTTTGGGTTTTCCATCTTGTATGTACCGTTTTATGTCCTCAGGAACACCATCCAAGAACTGCTCCATTTGTATGAGGAGGTGCAGTTCTTCCAAGGATTTAACATTGTGTCCTGATATCCAGGCCTCATAATTTTTCCCAACGTAGTAGGCGTGTTTGGGAAATGACACATCTGGTTTCCACTTTTGAGTTCTGAAACGACGACGGGCATGATCCAGGGTTATCCCCATTCTGTATCTGGCCTTGGTTTGAAAAAGTTTATAGTCGTTCATTTGCTGCTTAGGCATTTCAGCTGCCACCTCTGCTAAAGGTCCACTGAGCTGTGGCCTCAATTCTACTATGTACTGGTCTTCAGGGATGCTGTACCCAAGACAGGCTCTTTCAAAATTTTCCAAGAAGGCCTCGGTGTCATCACCTGCCTTGTAGGTGGGAAATTTCCTGTGCTGTGGAACCATAATTGGCGAAGGGTTGTTAGGATTGGGTGGCACATTCAGCCCAGCTTGCGCTAAGTCCAGTTCATGTTTTCTCTGTTTTTCCTTCTCTTCACTTTCTTTTTCTTGTTTTTCCAACTCTCGGTGGGCTGCATTGTTGGCTTCTTCTTGTTTTTGTAGCCTTTCCATCTCTTGTTTGTGAGTTGCCTCATCTCTGACCATCTGTGTTCTGAGTAGTTCTATCTGTTTTTCCATTGCTTGGAGCTGTACTGCGTCTGGTTTCCGTGACATCTTGTTTTCTTGTGTTGGGGTGCCCTCCGGTGTTTGTTGTCTGAACTGCAGGTTCTCTGTTGCCTCCTGGGGTCTGCCTAGCAACAGTGCCTATTTCCCTTTCTTCCTCTAGCTAATATTTTAAATGTAAAGTAAACCAGAAAAACCACTTTATTTGCATGTGTATAGTGCTGGTATTTGCCTCCTAATGGGAGTGCTATTGTCTGACAAAAGACCTGTAATAGGTTCTTAATGGTTGCTTGCTTAATATGCAAGCCACAACTGCCAGAGAGAGCAGAGAAAAAAAATTATCTCTGGTTCCTTTTAAAACCAAACCCTCTCTGCTAAAAAGCCCCTAGCAGAGAAAAGAAAAATATAATATTCCTACTGGCTTCTGGATTCTATCTATCTCACCACTGCCACTCATGTCATAAACCTAGTCCCAGATTTGGACCTTAGCGTCCAAAATATGGGGGTTAGCATGAAAACCTCCAAACTTAGTTACCAGCTTGGACCTGGTAAAGCTGCCACCACCCAAAAATTTAGAGTGTTTTGGGGCACTCTGGTCCCCCCAAAAACCTTCCCTGGGGACCCCAAGACCCAAATCCCTTGAGTCTCACAACAAAGGGAAATAAACCTTTTCCCTTCCCCCCTCCAGGTGTTCCTGGAGGGATACACAGAAGCAAACTCCGTGAATCTAAACAGAGGGAGTCCACCCTCTCTATTTCCAGTCCTGGAAACACAAGCACTTCCCTCTTCACCCAGAGGGAATGCAAAGTCAGGCTAGTAAATCTAACACACACAGATTTCCCCCTGACTTCTTCCTCCCACCAATTCCCTGGTGAGCTGCAAACTCAATTCCCTGGAGTTCCCCACTAAAGAAAAACTCCAACCGGTCTTAAAAGAAAGCTTTATATAAAAAGAAAGAAAAATACATAAAAATGGTCTCTCTGTATTAAGGTGACAAATACAGGGTCATTTGCTTAAAAGAATATTGAATAAACAGCCTTATTCAAAAAGAATACAATTCAAAGCACTCCAGCAACTATAGACATGTAAATACAAAACAACAAACCATCTTTGTACTCACAACTTGGAAACAGAAGAGTAGAAAGCAGGAAATAGAAAAATTCCCTCCTCATAGCCGAGAGAGTACAGGCAGAAAACCCAAGAACAAAGGACTCACACACAAAAAACCCTCCACCCAGATTTGAAAGTCTTGTTTCCTGATTGGTCCTCTGGTCAGGTGTTTCAGATTACTTTTTTCCAGGTGTAAGAGACATTAACCCTTAGCTATCTGTTTATGACACCTCCTTGTTGAGTCTGTCTTGGCTATTCTGTGGACTCAGGACATGGCTATTTTGAAATGCAGGCAGTACTGCGTACCTGTATCACCACCAAAGCCTGCAGAATTCCTCACAACCCTACAGACCAATGAATGCTACAGATTTTGGAATTGTATTCATCCTTAAATATACCTAATCATGTCTTAAAATCAGATAGATAATAAATCAGGAAATGCTAGGATAATAAGCCCTTATTTCTTTCTTAGCATTCCTTGTGTAGTACTGAAAGTTTAACAAGTAATAGGTCAAATTCTTGATTAAACCAGTGTAACTCCAAATGTATAAACTTCATTGGTCTGACAAAGTGGGTATTCACCCACGAAAGCGTATGCTCCAATACTTCTGTTAGTCTATAACAGGGGTCAGCAACCTATGGCATGCGTGCCAAAGATGGCATGCGAGCCGGTTTTTAATGGCACACTGGAGCCTGCCGGGACTCCAGTGTGCCATTAAAAATCCTGTCGATGCGGCAAGCTGCAGGGTCCGCATTCCCCGGCCGGAGCGCTGGCTGAGCGCAGCAAGCCACCGGCCCCCCCTGCCCCCGGAGCCCTGCCTCCGCATGCAGTGATCTGGGGGCCAGGGCTGCGCACTCCCGCGGGGCAGCGTTTGGCTCCATGGAGAGGGAAAACCGCTCCCCACTCATCCAGAGTCTCGCCGCCACGCATGCAGCGCTCTCAGGGGCAGAGCAGGGCTGCGTGCATGGCGGCAGGGCTCCGGATGAGCGGGGAGCCTCATGGTAAGGGGTCCGGGGCTGGGGAGGGTGGATAAGGGTTAGGTGCAGTCAGGGGACAGGGACCAGGGTGGATTGGATGAGGGGGTGGGATCCTGGGGGGTGGTGGTTAGGGGCGGGGGTCTCTGGAGAGGGCAGTTAGGGAGCAGGGAGGGTGGATGGGACATAGGAGTCCCGGGGTCTGTTAGGGGGTGAGGGGTGGATAGGGGTTAGGGCAGTCAGGGGACAGGGGGCAAGGAGGGTCCTGGGGGGCAGTTAGGGTGGGAGGGGGTCTCTGGAGGAGGTGGTCATGGGAAAAGGAGCTATGGAGGGTTGGATGAGCCAGGAGTTCTGGAGGGGCTATCAGGAGGTAGGGGTGTGGAGAGGGGTTGGGGCAGGCAGGGAGCAGGGGGAGTTGTATGGGTTGAGAGTTCTGGGGGTCCTGTCGGGGCGGGGAGCGGTTAGATAGGCATGGGAGTCTAGGGGGTCTGTCTGGGTGCGAGGGTGTAGATAAGGGTTGGGGCAGTCAGGGGACGGGTAAGGGGTAGGGTCCTAGGGAGGCAGTCAGGAGACAAAGGGCAAGGAGGCTTAGATAGGGGGTGGGGTCCCAGGAGGGGGTAGTTGGGACAAGGAGCGGGGTGGGGGGTTGGGGGTTCTGGGGAGGGCAGTCACCCAGCCCTCTGCCCTGAGCCCTGACCACTCCCCCACACACACACAGCCCTCTGCCCTGAGCCCTGCAGCCCCACACACACCCCAGGCCCCTGCCCTGAGCCCTGTACCACCCAGCCCTCTGACTCTTTTACCCCCTCCCATGACCTCAGTCCTGACTCTGGCACCCCCACACATATCCAGCCTCCCTACCCTGACACCTGCACCTCCCTCACATGCCCCTAGCCCTCTGCCCTGACTCTTGCACCCCCCATATCCCCAGCCCCCCCCACATCCCATGCACCCTGCACATCCCCACCCCCACCCTGAGCACCAAACGGGAGCTCCTGCAGCCCCACTCACATTCCCACCTGCACCCCTCACACCAAATGGGAGCTGACCAGGTAAGTGCCCCCACACCCAAACCTCCTGCCCCAACCCTGAGCCCCCTCCCCTATTCAAGCTCCTGGCCAGACCCTTCACCCCCAGCCCTGTGCTCGGTCCACTCCCACCCTCAGCTCAGTGCAGAGAGAGGAAGAGAATGGGCCAGAACCAGGAAGAAGATAGGTACCCACTCTATGTGGGCAGGTCCGGGACCCCAGACCGGCAGTGGGCTGAGTGGGTCCGGCAACCGGGATGCCAGCTGGCAGGAGCCGGCGGATGGAACCCCTGAGCGGCAGTGGGCTGAGCTGCCCAGCTCGCTGCCAATCTGGGGTTCTGGCTGACAGACCCTTCCCAGCTGGGGTCCCAGCTGCAGGCCCCACTCAACCCACTGCTGGCCTAGGTGAACAGAACCCCAGACCAGCAGCAGGCTTGCGGCATAAGATCAATATTTTAATTTAATTTTAAATGAAGCTTCTTAAATATTTTGAAAACCTTGTTTATTTTACAATACAACACTAGTTTAGTTATATAATATATAGACTTGTAGAGAGACACCTTCTAAAAAACATTAAAATGTATTACTGGCACACGAAACCTTAAATTAGAGTGAATAAATGAAGACTCGGCACACCACTTCTGAAAGGTTGCTGACCCCTTCCTTGTCTATAAGGTACCACAAGATTCTTTGTAACTTCATTGGAATTACTCTAGATATAAATCCGTATGATCTAGAACAAAATTTGACTCCTTGGTTCATGTTCTGAGCTATACCTTTATTTTATTTTAGCTTTTAATTTGATTCAGAAAATAAACAATCAGAAAGGGAAGTCTGGGGTGAAGAAAGAAGATATTGTAATGTGATGGCTAGACCTGGGCAATTGTTTTCCCCAGTCAATAGTTGATTCATCAAAAAATGAAGTTCTGGTCAACCCAAACCTGTTCACAAATGTCTGCAATGTGTCAGGTCATGCTGAATTTGCTGAATAGTTTCAACCAAACAGAAAAATCAAAACGTTTTGGTAATGTTAGCACAAAATGTTTTATGTCTTTCCTACAACCTTGAATCCTGGGCACTCACCTGGGGTGTGGGAGATCTGGGTTCAGTTCCCACTTCTGCCTGATGTGGAGAAAGGATTTGAATTTCAACCTCCTACGCTGCAGGAGAGCACGCTAGTTACTGGGCTCTGGGGCTATAGCCTGGTATGGGACTCTCTCAATATCTCTGTTGAGTGTGTTCCACCATATATAAATAATTAACTAGTCGTTGGAGCAGGGATTGTACTTAGGTGTCCCTTATCCTAGTTGAGCACTCTCATCATCAGGCTATATAGGCATTCTCACTTTCTGTTTCCCTGGCCCAGTAACTATTCATTGGCATTGATAGTGGCAATTCATATAGTCAGGGAAACAGACCCAGGAGAAGATATGGGACCTAACTGTAAGCTAAAGGACAATTGTAGAAAAATGGTGTAATTGTCTTACTATGAAACTACATTATTACTAAGAAGAAAGAAATCTAACAGATGGTATAGATTTTAGGTCAAAACCAGGGCTCATTGGAGTCTACTGACTCCAGTAGAGTTGCATCTACTTACACCTCTGAATCAGTCTCTGTGACTTTGCAAGCATCTGTTTAGTTGCCAGTGTGAGGTTTCAGAGGGCATGCCTGGAGCCCAGGGAGCACGTGTCATTGTTTATGATGCCTTCATGGACTTGTACTTCACAGCTGGGCATAACCATGGACCTAGTCATTTGTTCTCATTTGCTTTCAGTAAGATCATAATGAGCAAGTGAACAATAGGAATGAATAAACAATGAGCAAGTGAACAATAGGAATGAATAAATAAAATACAAAACTTCCTGGACAGCACAGATATCAGTCGTAATTAGGCTTTGAAGAATCCCCTGAATATGGCTTATATTCTTAGGTATTCTAGAAATATAATCTTCAGAGTCTACTGCTGATACAGCATCAATGTCTGACCTGCCCATCGGATACTTGGCACAAAACAGAGGGGGAAAGTTGCTTAAGGTGCCTAATATTTTCTATGAAGAACTTAAATACAAGCCGAGAACTCTTCTTTATGTTACTTCTTCTGTATTGTCTGAGCCTCCTCAAAGCTACCTTTATCTAGCTTGCCTGCAGTAGATTAATGTTTTTGTCTTTCTGATGTTATGCATACCCTTTCGCTTGGATTACAGGTGGTGGGCAGGAGAATGGCAGAAGTGTTCAACCACCTGTGGCCCAACAGGAGAGAAGAAACGAACTGTCCTTTGCATCCAAACAGTGGGATCTGATGAGCAGGCATTGGCTGCTAAAGACTGTCAGCATCTGCTTAAACCAAAGACCCACCTTTCATGCAACAGAGATGTTCTGTGCCCATCTGACTGGACAGTGAGCAACTGGACTGAGGTAAATGCATGGCAGTCGAAAGAACTAATGCTTCTGTTCTGTCTCTACCTGACTTCAAATTTCAAGGTGGAAAGTCTCTTCAGAAGGAATCATGGGGAGATGTAAGAATGAGAAGCAAGTTACAGCTCCCATCTCTCCAGAATTGATAATGAACCTATATAACCAGCTATACACCTAAATCAAAGCCCTGGTCTATAGCCAGGTTCAATTACTAATTCTGAGTTGAAATCTGTCTCTACAATGGGCCAAATCCTAACTCAAAATCTGAACATTTTTATGATGGTGAAAGATTTGGAATTTGAATTTCAAGTTTGGAAGTAGTAAGATGGGGGAGTTGGTTCTGCAAAAAGATACAAAGCTATCTCCAGAGTCATTCTGGATATTTGTTTCAGGCCCTTCTCTACCATAAAGGAGTGATGGATAGAAGCAAGGATAATGATGCCCCTTCTTCTGACACCAGGTTGCCATTCAGACACTAGTGTCACCCTTGTGCTGAGCAGTAGCAGAAATCTCTAGGATCTTGCAAGCTGGCTTCTCGGTGAAGGCAAAATCAGTGATGCAGAGTCTGGGCATATTCTATATGTAACTTCCTTTACTTATACACATGCACCAGTCCTGGAACAGAGATGGTCACACAGCATACAGGCATTCTTTTCTTCCCAGGCTCTCAGCCCAATGCCAATGCTTCATTCCCAGAGAGCAATTATAGACACAATTCTTGAGGCAATCAGAGAAGAACACTCACATTGCTCTCTCAGATCCCTCTCTCCAAAGACTATTGCCTCTCCACAGAATCTTGCACTGAAAAACCAAACACCACAGCATGCCCTCCCAAGACTGAATATTTACTCACATGCTAAGAAAAAGAACTTGAAGACTATGAGTAAGTCTAAACTGCAATTAAAAACGCACGGCAGGCCCGGGTTAGTTGACTCGGGCTTGGGCTGCGTGGCTCTTTATGTCTTCTGTAGACTTCTGAGGTTGGGTGGGACCTCCCCCCTCTCAGGGTCTCAGAGCCTGGGCTCCATCTCAAGCCTAGATGTCTACACTGCAATTAAACAGCCCCACAGCCCAAGCCCTGCGAGCCCAAGTCAGCTGGCAGTGGCCAGCCACAAGTGTCTAATTGCAGTCTAGACATACACTATGTGTAAAAGAGCTACAAGGTAACATCAGCCATAACAACAATAATAAAACCTCCAAAAAGGAGTCTGACCAAAAACTTGATGCAGACACGCCAAACTTTCTATCCAAATCCAGTTCTTAACTTGGAGGCTTATTTCTATCTCAACTTTAGTATTTACATAATGCTTTTCATATTTATCATGCTTAACAAACATTGACTAGCTAAGAAGCAAAGCCTTCCAAGCATCTGCATGTTCAAACCTTTCAGAGTCCAGACATAAGCACGGCTATGGAAGAGGTCTGGGAGGTTTTGTAACTCTTTTTATTGGCACCTGAAGCTCTAAAGCCCTCATGCTAGTTTGTAAGCCAAATCTGTATTGCAACAACATTTGACCTTCTTATGTTTCCCTTGACTACAGCTGTCTGTCAGAACTCCAGACTATCTGCACATCCTTAAAGTGATCAGTAAATAATGTAGTTATTTTAGTGGCAAGCCAGTGAACTAGAAAAAGAGGTCATCAAAAATATTGTCGTATCAAATTTGTTTTAAAATAGTAGACCATATCTGCTGTGTGTGACTCCATTAAACTCATTTGATATCTACACTATTAGAGCCTTTCATCTTTAGAAAGACTTCACACTCCTTAGAACTCTGCAGATGCACAAGCCTGATCCTGCAAGCTATTCAACACCTTCTCATCCTACTAAAATCAGTGGGAGCACTTTAATTTTAATACAGGACTAGATCATTCAAAGATGCACACAGAAATATGGACAGCTACGGTGTCATTCTGAAATCTTTTTGAGTGTCAACCACAGTTTAGGGGCAAGATCTTCAAAGCCACTTACGGGATATTGAGTCCCATTTCCCATTAAAATAATTGAATTTGGAATGTCCATTTCCCTTTAAAACTAATAGGAATTAGGATCCAAATAAACTGAAATTTTGAAAATCACAGCCAAATTGTCTGGGTCAGACTGGCAATAAAGTATAAGAAGGCTGGAATGAGACTGGTTAGTTTCTTCAGAAGTAACACATACAATGTCAATAGATGTCATCTTCATCCTTAATCAAAATCTTGTGCTAGCCATTTAAATTAATTCAAAGGGACAGAACCTCAACAGAAGTAAACAAGCATAGCTCAGGATCTGGTCCCACATGTAATCTTCAAAGCTCCTTAAAGAAAGAGCCATAAATTAAATGTATTGTTGCAGGTGTGATCTACAGAGGAAATATGTAGACATTTATCAAGCTCACTGGCCTTATTTACTCAGGATTTTTGGAAATTCTCCTACCAAAGTTCCAGTAATGGTACAGCTCAGGAGGTGCTAGCAATGGGGATAGTGCTTGTATAGAGTGGTGGAATCTGATCAAACTTCTTATATGTATACAAATGCAAAGAGTGTTGGTAATAAACAAGAAGAAGTGATAGTAGTAATAGATAAGTTAAATTATGGCTTAATTGGTGTAAAGGGGTATAGCTTGTTCAGGAAGGGAAAAAAGGGAGGTGTGGCATTATACATCAAGAATGTATATGCAGGTTCTGAGTTTTGGAAGGAGGTGAGAGGCAGACCTATTGAAAGTCTCTGGGAAAAGATAGAAGGGAGGAAAATAGGGGTGACATTATGGTAGGGGTATACTATAAACCACCAAATCAGGAAGAAGAGGTGGATGAGGCATCTCTAGAACAAATAACAGAAGTATCCAAAACAAAGATCAAAGAGTAATGGGTGATTTTAACTACCCAGACATCTGTTGGAAAAATAATATGAGAAAACACACAATTTCCATTAAGCTCTTGGAATTTATTGAGGACAACCTTTTTGTTTGAGAAAGGGAATGAAGTAAGCAAAGGGCTCGCCATTTTAGGTTTGATTCTGACAAACAGGGAGGAATTGGTTGTGAATCTGAAGGTGCAAGACAATTTGGTTGAAAATGATCATGAAATAATAGGGTTAATGCCTCTTTTACCTGTAAGAAGTTAAGTAAAGGGTTAAGAAGTTCAGTAAACTTGGCTGACACCTGACCAGAGGACCAATAAGGGGATAAGATACTTTCAAATCTTGGTGGAGGGAAGTCTTTGTTTGTGCTCTTTGTTTTGGGTGTTGTTCGCTCTTGGGACTAAGAGGGACCAGACGTCAATCCAGGCTCTCCAAATCTTTCTGAATCAGTCTCTCATGTTTCTAAATTGTAAGTAACAGCCAGGCAAGGCAGAGTAGTTTTATTTTTTGTTTTCTCAACTTGTAAATGTCCCTTTTTGCTGAGAGGATTTTACCTCTGCTTGCTGTAACTTTGAACCTAAGGCTAGAGGGAGTTCCTTTGGGCTATATGAATCTGATTACCCTGTAAAGTATTTTCCATCCTGATTTTACAGAAATGATTTTTTTACTTTTCTTTCTTTAATTAAAAGCTTTCTTTTTAAGAACCTGATTGATTGATTTTTCCTTGTTTTAAGATCCAAGGGGATTGGATCTGGACTCACCAGGAATTGGTGGGGGGAAAGGACGGAGGATGGTTAATTTCTCCTTGTTTTAAGATCCAAGGGGTTTGGATCTGTGTTCACCAGGGAATTGGTGAAGCCTCTCAAGGCTGCCCAGGGAGGGGAAGGTTTTGGGGAGGACAAGAAGTGATCTAAACACTGAAATTTCTGGATGGTGGTAGAATTACCAGATCTAAGCTAGTAATTAAACTTAGAAGTGTTCATGCAGGTCCCCACATTTGTACCCTAAAGTTCAGAGTGGGGAAAGAACCTTGACAACAAGGGCGTATCTAGTAGGGTCCTGCTGACATTAGTCCTGGGACTGGTGCTAGTCAATATTTTCATTAATAACTTGGATAATAGAGTGAAGAATATGCTTATAAAATTTGTGTGCAGACTTTCAATCAGTATTGCACCCATCGTATAGTAATTGCAGCTAGGCCACCTTTCCCTAGTTTGCCTATGAGAATGTCATGCAAGAAAGAAAAATCAAAGGCGCAACTACAAAATGAGGAATAACTGGTTAGGTAGTCGTCCTGCTGAAAAGGATCTGAGGGTTATAGTGGACCGCAAATTGAACAAATCAACAATGTGATGCGGTTGCCAAAAAGGCTAATATAATTCCAGAGTATATTAACAGGTGTGTCATATATAAAACGAAGGAAGAAATTGTCATGCTCTCGTCTGCACTGGTGAGGCCTCAGCTGGAGTATAGCATCCAATTCTGGGTGCCACACTTTAGGAAAGATGTGGAGAAATTGGAGACTTTCCAGAGGAGAGCAACAAAAATGATAAAAAGTTTAGAAAAGTTGAGCAATAAGGAAAGGTTAAAAAATCTGGGAATGTTTAGTCCTGTGAAAAAAAGACTTGAGGGGGACTTGATAACAATCTCCAAATATGCTAAGGACTGTTATAAAGAGGATAGTGATCATTGTTTTCCATGTCCACTGAATGTAGGATAAGAAGCAATGAGCTTAATCTGCTGCAAGTGATACTTAGGTTAGTTATTAGGGAAAACCTTCTAACTATAAGGGTAGTTAAGCTCTGGAATAGGTTACCCAGGGAGATTGTTAGGTCCTCATTACTCGAGGTTTTTAAGGACAGGTTAGACAAACACCTGTCAGAGTTGGTCTAGTTTTACTTGGTCTTGCCTTAGCACATGACTTTTCAAGGTGACTTCCAGTTCTACATGTCTATGATTCTGCAATCTGGCCACTGGTGTTTCTACCATCATGCCACCTAGGCCTGCTTTGAGCAAGGTTAGATGAACCAGTGATTAAAGTGCCAACAGTAAATCTTCACTAGCACCATTACTAGTACCTGTAGAGCTAGAGAAATGTGGGGAAATTTCAGAAAAACCTCAGCATAGATACAGCCACTGAAGTCCATATTGTGCCTGTGGGTGAGAGAGGAAAGTAGAAGGAGCATTCTTCTCCCTTTGCATAAGGGCCGGGCATAATTGCAGACCTTGAAGTCATTAAAACACAGGGACTGCTCCGCATGTAGTCTGCTGGATGAAACGGCACAGAATATCCAAGAGACTGGGAGGGTCAAAGAGGAGGTGGGCCCATGGCCTTTCCACAGATCTTTCTGGACTAGGCCATAGAGTGTGCCCTTCAACTGGCATATTGGACTGATAAAATAAGTTACAACCCACACAGGCTTCCTTATAAAGTATTAACAAAGTATTCACACAATTCCATTAATTTGGTATCCATCTTCATGAATCTGTGCTACAGAAAACAGAACAAGAGGGCTAGCTCAGCACACTAATGGGGCATTTATTGGCAAATTGAGAGAATTCAGTTTTGGCTCCATTTTCTATTCAGCGGATTTTAGGGAACTCTTCACATTCCTCTTTCCCCTTCTGGTTCTCCTCATAGGGTGGAAGGGAGCAGAAGAATCTAGGAAACTAAGAATTAGATAGGGGCTTAGGCAGAACCTTTTACAAAATATGCTGCCTGACAGTGACTGAAGCAAAGGGAGGGGAGTTTGAAACACAGGTTAGCTTCTGGAGCTGAAGGAGGCTGAAGGGCATTACATGAAAATGCAGCTCTGGGAGACTGAGAGCAATCAAAATTGAGCAGGCCAGGGATGGTTTGGGTGGTGACCTTTTAAATCTCTGACATTTCTTAAACTTTGTGGGGGGATTGTGCAAACAGGACTTGAAAATAGTGTGCTCTAAGACTCTCTGTGCAATGGAATGATCCCACTTTGAAATGCTGACTTTATCATTTAATCTGTATCATTTATGTCCACCTTGGGTGACATTCACTATGTACAGTATGTGGGAAAGTATTGCAAATCTCCCTTCCATGAAGAACTCCCCCTTAGTAAAAATCAAAATGCTTGTTTCTAGGGGAAAACTTTGTTGTTGATTTTGATAGGAACATTGATTTTTATAGATAGATGTACATTTGGTAATGATGTGTATGAATATGTGGAGGAGAATCAAGAGCTGAAAATTGACTATTTATTTTGCAGTGCACAGTTACGTGTGGCGGTGGGGTACGGACTCGTAAAATCAGTTGTGCTAAAAACAATGATGAACCATGTGATATGTTCAAGAGACCAAATTCGAAGGCTCTGTGTGGCCTCCAGCAGTGTCCTTCCACCAGACGACTATTGATACCCCCACTGAAACCCAAGAGAGGAAAGATCATAATCAGGAAGACAGCAATTAATCCCAAAAGACACCCATCAGGCAGAATACCCATCCCTAAACTAGGCCAAGGATACCAGACAACGACAAAAATACCCAAGTCCCAAAGCACAACTGCTTTGGGCTCTACTTCCTCCAGTCCTGTCCACTCTTCCAAAAAGGACAACATGGAAAAAAGAACATTACAAAATAATTCTACCAGATCAAATAATGATTATAATTATCCCTCTGTGTTTAATGGAAACAGGTCACGCCAAGATAGTACTGTAAGTAATAGTTCAAGTATTGAAAATATAAGAGATGTCCAAAATGTCTCTAACATAGATCCGGACTCTGCTTCAGAAAGGGGCCTTGTTCAGACAGAAGGGGCTAGTCACATCACCTCATTAACCAGAAGTCCAGAAGTAACTCCAGGCTATGATTATTTAACTGAAGAGTCTGACAATACTGATTGGTCCGTAGAAGGCAATGAAAAACCTATTGAAATCTCTCACAAAGCCAAAAGCAACCCTGCAATCAAAACCAAGAGCAAAACTCCAAATGTCAGGTCTCATGTCATTACGACTCCTAAAATCTCACCGACATTTTATCAACATGAATCTTCTACACAGTCTACTAGTAGCACAGCAGCAGAAAGACTGTCATCTTCAACAGCAGTGAACCTAAAAAGTATCAGTGTGCAAATAGATACACCTGTCCTAGAAAAGGCCGCCACAGAAGGACCAGTTACAATAAAGCCACCAATGTTAGATAACGTATCAAGAGCCCAGTTTGAAAATGGAACAGAAATGGAACCCTCTGACAAGATAGATTATACCCAAAGCACCAAATCTCCAAGTCTTGAAGAGTCTCCAAAGAACCACAGTACAGATTCTGAGAGAAAATTACACAACGCCACAGAACAGGACTATGCAAGAATCTCCAATATTTTGCATGGTGATGTGTACTGGATAGTGGGGAACTGGAGTGAGGTAAGTGATTTGTAACTTGTAAGATGTGGAGACTTAATTCATTGGTGTGATGCTGTGTGCAATTCTGGTCTCTCATGTTTAAGAAAGATGAATTCAAACTGGAACAAGGGCAGAGCAGGGCTACTAGGATGATCAGACGACTGGACAACCTACCTTATGAGAGGAGACTTAAGGAGCTTGGCTTGAAGGATTAGGGGAGATATGGTCTCTGTAAATACATCAGAAGGTTAAACACTAGGGAGAGAGCGGAGTTATATAAGTTAAGGCCTAGTGCTGGCATAAGAACAAATGGATGTAAACTGGCCATCAATACATTTTAGGCTTGAAATTAGTTGAAGGTTTTGAACCATCAGATGAATGAAGGTCTGAAACAGCCTCCCAAGGGGAGTAGTGGGAGCAAAAAAAAACTAACCTGGTTCAGGACTTCATAAGTTTATTGAGAGGATGGTATGATGAGGTTATCTACAATGGCACATGGCCCATACGTGACTGCTATTAGCAAATATCTCCAATGACTAGAGAAGGGACACTAGATGGGGAGGGCTCTTTCCCAGCTATCTGGCTGGTGGGTCTACCCACATGCTCAGGGTCTAACTAATCATCATATTTGGGGTCAGAAAGGAATTTTCCCCCAGATCAGATTGGCAGAGACCCTGGTGGGGTTTCACCTTCCCTTGCAGCCTGAGGCATGGTTCACTTGCTGGTTTGAACTAGAGTACATGGCAGTTTCTCTGTACTTGAAGTCTTTAAATTAAGATTTGAGGTCTTCAGTAACTCAGCCAGAGGTTGGGGTCTATTATAGGATGCATGGGTGAGGCTCTGCGGCCTGCGATGTGCAGAAGGTCAGACTAGATTAGAGGCAGGCAAACTACGGCCCGCAGGCCACATTTGGCCTGCAGGACCCTCCTGCTCTGCCCCTGAGCTCCTGCCCCAGGAGGCTAGCCCCCAGCTCCTCCCCTGCTGTTCCCCTTGCCAGCGGCGCAATGCTCTGGGTGGCCAGGAAGCGCAGCTGCAGAGCCTGGCCTGACCTGGTGCTCTGTGCTGCGCGGTGGCGTGGCTGGCTCCAGCCAGGCGGCACAGCTGCCTGTCATGGTGCAGCCGTGTCACCAGCCACTGGTGCTCCAAGAAGCACAGTAAGGGGGCAGGGAGCAGGTAAGGTTGGATGGAGGGCAAGGGAGTTCAGGGTGGTGGTCAGGGAGTAGGGGTGTGGATAAGGGTTGGGGCGGTCAGAGGGCAGGGGGTTGAATGGGTACAGGGATCCGGAGGGGCAGGCAGGAAGGAGGGGGGGTTGAATGGGCCAGCGGGGGGCAGTCAGGGGCAGGGATTCCGGGGGTAGGCAGGGAGAAGGGGGAGTTGGATGGGGCAGGGGTCCCGGCGCGTCGGGACGGAGCCTTCAGAAGCGGGAGGAAGGGGTTAGGGAGCGGGGGCCAGGCATACCTGGCTGTTTGTTTGGGGAGGCACAGTAGATTATTGTGATATTGTTGTTATTGCATTTCACCATCAAAAATCATATCCACTACTGAGAGTGCATCTGCATTCTGAGCCACATCCTGCTTTGTTATGCTGATTGTAAATTCATAACATCAGTGAGCTGGTCCATATTTACATTCATTTAACTGGGAACAGAACTTGGCCTGCAGTTTCTATACAGGGAACAACAATGTGGAGTTCTTTGTCTGTTGAAATATTTTTATTTGATCATATTTTGGAACCAGAGAGAAGTAGAAAAGGGGATTTTGTGGGGTGAGGGGAGGTTGTATTTTGCCAGTTTATCATAGAAGATCGTTGTGTCGGACCAGCTACCTGAGTAAGACATTCAGTCACCCTACCTCTGGACATGCAAAAGTGACAGGGCATCCATAATTATGGCATTAGCCCATTTGTCCTGTTATTAACCCTCATCTTCACAGATAGAAAGAAAGGAGCCAGTAAAAACAACGAGGAATCCTAACGCCCTAGAGACCAACACATTTATTTTGGCATAAGCTTTTGTGGGCTAAAATCCACTTCATCAGATTCGTGGAGTGAAAAATACAGTAAGCAATATATATATTACAACACATGAAAAGGTGGGGGTTGCCTTACCAAGTGGGGGGGTCAGTGCTAATGAGGCCAATTCAGTTAAGGTGGAAGTGGCCTATTCTCAACAGTTGACAAGAAGGAGTGAATATCAAGAAAGGGAAAAGTACTTTTGTAGTGCTAACAAGGCCAATGCAATCAAGGTGGACATCGCCCATTTCCAACAGTTGACAAGAAGGTGCGAGTATCAGCAGAGGGAAAATTACTGTTTGTAATGACCCATCCAGTCCCAATCTTTATTCAGGCCTAATTTGATGGTGTCCAGTTTGCAAATTAATTCCAGTTCTGCAGTTTCTCGTTGAAGTCTGTTTTTGACTTTTTTTTGTTGAAGAATTGCCACTTTAAGTCTGTTAAGTCTGTTATTGTCCAGGGAGATTGAAGTGTTCTCCTACTGGTTTTTGAGTTATAATTCTTGATGTCTGATTTGTGTCCATTTATTCTTTTGCGTAGAGACTGTCCAGTTTGGCCAATGTACATGGCAGAGGGGCATTGCTTGCACATGATAGCATATATCACATTGGTAGATGTGCAGGTGAATGAGCCCCTGATGGTGTGGCTGATGTGATTAGGTCTTATGATGCTGTCCCTTGAATAGATATGCGGAAAGAGTTGACAACGGGGTGCTCCCATATTTTCATATGCTGTAATATTTATACTGCTTACTGCATTCTTCCCTCCATGCATCTGATGAAGTGGGTTTTAGCCCACAAAAGCTTTGTTAGTCTCTAAGGTGCCACAAGGACTCCTCATTGTTTTTGCTCATACAGACTAACACGGCTACCACTCTGAAAAAAGGAGCCAGTGTTATCTTTTACCTGCATTAAGGCTTTCACCAAAACTAAGAATTTTATTTCTAAATAGTTTTAAAAGGGAGGGGGGTGTAAATATCCTGTAATAGTCGTCTGAGTGTTACAAAAAGTGATGGCTCACTTTTTTAGTGTACCAACAGTCCTTTTGTGGTTTAGGTGAAATTGTCTAGAATGACTGTATGAAACCAGTCATGATTCACAGTGAGTTTGAAAACTCTTTTGAGAAAGTAATAACATCAAATTGAAGTCATTCAGGGTAGAAGATGATGCTTGGCCCATATTTCACACTTTGTCAGAAAAAATGTACAGAAGCCAAATATTGTACCACGGAGACTTGTGATGTAATAGAATAACTCTATACAGCCACTGCTCATTTCACAAGGATTGCACATGCTGAATAGAATAGATAAGGAGCCACACCTCTGTGAATGGACATTCAGGTTTTTGAGTTTCCTGGTCGTTACTGCCTGCTTAGTACTAATGGATAATTTCTGCTTTTTGTACTACCAGACCAACATGTTTGAATATTCTACTTAAATTTATACAAAATACAGCAGCAATGCAGAAAGCTAGTGTCAGTCAAAATTTTCTATGGCCTCTGAAACGTTTCAATCTTATTTTGATGTTGCTGTTGATTTCGTTCCCGATTTCTAAGGTCAGTTGTTCTATTCAACAAATACTTCTCAACATGGTCTCCTTGCTGAGTTCTAAGATAGTAATTATCCAAGAAGTCCAGCCTGAGGAGCAATCACCATGTTCAAGCAAATGTAATAAGAGAATATAAGCAATCAGATCCCACATAAATGCTATGTGCTTTTATTTAGTCCCCTTTTCATCATTTTGCCAAATGTTTGGCTTGTTTGTAAACAGAAACAGGCTTCCGTGGGGATTTTTTTTTTTGCCTCAATTGATATCAACATTTTCAAACCATGGTGCCTGAAGTATGTCACCTACATTAAGATTTAGGTGCCTGAACAAAAATTGCTGAACGCACATCTCTTACTGACTGTTTTTAGCACAGATCAGGTTCAGTTCAGGCAGACACAATGGAAACTTCCTCATGTTGGCCTGCCATTGTGCTTCAGCCTTGATGTAGAGGGAGCACTTTTAGTACTGAGCAAGTAATTCTGTCTTCCTGCCAACTCAGTCTTGGAACTCTCTGCAAGGTGCAAAATTTGGCTTTTTGGTGGAGGAAATGGACTCATGTCCCCTGGAAACTGGACTGAGGTGATCAAATTATTCCATGTACAACACCAAAGATGCAAAATGATGGAGATTTTTGGCCACTATTGCAATTTGTCTTCTTTATAATCAGCCTCCTCTTCCTATTTGGTTATTCGATAGTTATAAATTTTTCAACATCAGACAATTCTAATTCCTAATTATCTCCTTCAGTCACCAGCAATATTGGCAATAGAGAGGGGAAATAGACAGAGTGGAGTGTAGGCATGTTGACATCTGACCCTAGAAAAAGAGAAGTTGGAGGACCAATAAAGGGCTGAATAATTACAAAATAAATGCCAAGCTGCCCTTACAGATTTGGAATGGCTCATTAAGTGGAAGAAGTTTGCCAGAGAAGAATAGTGCATATGAATCAGAAGATTGTTCATTGTCATAGCCAAACAGAAGAACTGCACGTAATGTTAACTGAGGCAGCTTCTGTAACTTGAAATCTGCCTCCTGAATATCCTGACCTTTTGCAAGACAGGCCAATCATTATGGAATCAGGACTACGAAAAAGGCATCCACAAGAGGATCTTTGTGTTAAGCAATATGAAAAAGTTGGAAAACCCACTGCACTGTTCACCATGCCCGAAAAGTTAATGCTGCTTGTGGGCGTGCAGCAGGTACTCCAGTCCATGCCCATCTCTGAGCATTACCTTTTATTAATTGCTCTCTGCAGTGACTATGACTGACATTTCAAATCACATGCAGCTTCTGGTGTCATTCATTTCCTGCTCTCATAGTTATCAAATGATTTATTTATCTGCAACTGACTTCTACCTTCTATCTCTCAACTGTTCAGTGTTCTACTACCTGTGGTGTGGGGGCTTTTTGGAGACATGTGGAATGTAACAGTCAGAATGAATCTGACTGTCAGCACATTAAAAAACCTGACCGTGCAAGAAGATGTCATCTCCGTCCATGTGCTAACTGGAAAACAGGATCCTGGAGCAAGGTAACATCATTCAACACTATGTATGTTAGCAGTAAATTCACTAACTTCAGAAACCATGCAATTTTATACTTAGATTTAAAATGGCTCACTATTTAAAATAATAATTTACTGAGTGAATGCACACATGATTCCCAGCTGATCTTTCAGCATTTATTTGATAATTTCATTGCTAGCTTATTTACAGCTAACTTCATTTTGTGTTTGTGGTCTGGGTAATCTTTGCTAAACATATGTTACAAATTCTGTTCTCTCTTCATTGCAGAACTCGGAGGTCATGTTTGTTACATCTTGCATGTAGAAATATAACAATGATCACTTGTATTTTACAAAGTATTTCACAGAGATCTCATGAGGCAAAACTTCCACCTGCTCTATGCATGCTTTCTCTCATTTTGCTTGTGTCTGCAGTGGCATTTCCCGACTATTTTAATCTCACTATCCCTTTGCTACAAACTTTACTATTGTCCTGAACTAATGCCCATCAAAGTCAATGGAATTGATTAAAGTGGATATAGGAATAGACCCTAAAATACATGTAACCTTGCTGCCTGAGCTTCAGAGAAATCATTGCCTTATTTCAAACACTGAAAGAAAATGTAGCTAAGAGAATAGTTATCCATTGTATTTTATAGAGTCACAGCCTGTTCCCATTACACACATTGTCCCTTATCAGATTATATATAGACTCTTAAAGGTAATATGCAAATTAAAATGATTGGGATTTATCCCTTTTTGCTGCTTTAAGATGTCTGAAGAAGGCCTGAAATGTTTTGGTGGTGGTATATAAATTCATTATTTTATGTCTCTAGTTAATCGAAAAATGCCACCGTCACTCCCATGCTATTCCCTAAACCCCTAACAATGTGTTGAATCACAATATGCAATAATACCAATTAAACAACAGAAAAATCAGCTAGATCCCAAACTCTTTCCTTTGGTTCCATTCGCAGGAAGTGACATTGCCATTGGAGTAGGAATAGGTCCATGGACAGGAAGTTCTCCAGAAAGATTGAATCCCTGTCGTTAATGCAATATGAAAATTGTACCATATCAATGAGCACCTCAACTGATAAGTGATTAGTGTGTGAAATTCACCCTGTGCAGAAAGCCCACATAAGGACAATACACCATTACGCCTCATCTACATTACACAGTAGGTTGATGTAAGGCAGCTTACATTGACCTAATTATGTCAGTGCACACACTAATTCCTTGTCCTGCCGTTGTAAATGCCCTGCTATAGCGACATAATAACTCCACCTCCACAAGAGACATAGGGCTTATGTCTGTGTGTAGACACTGCATTACTTATATCGGCTGTTAGCTGTCCATGGGAGCCATGAAATTGACAAGAAAGCTGGGCAGCATGATCACAGCTGCCTCTGTCTCCCAGCTGGGAGCAAGGAGGCCAGAGCCAGGCGGGAGGCAGCTGGGCTCCAGACAGGGAGCTGTGCAGAGGGCTCTCAGCTGCCCACACTGTCCCTCTTCAGTCCTCCTGGTGAGGACCCGCACCACCTACAGAAGGAGGGTAGGTCAACTAACATAAGTCGACTTATAGCTATAGTGTAGACACACTCTTATGAAAGCCTTCAAGCCCTCTGTGCAGGGGTGAATTTCACCCTTTTTTCCCTCCATAAATGTCACTGGTTCTGTGACAAGTGAATGATGTTTATATCACAGAAAGAAACTAAAAATCAAGGCTAGTGATTAAGTACTGTAAGCAAGAGATGTTTTAGGGATTATGAGTCGTTATGTGGCTAATTTGTGGTAAAAATCTTCGTAATAAAAATTCCTGCCATATTAACCACCCTGTTATTTTCCTGGAATCTATTGCTACAAACCAAATTACACTCTCATATATAAAAATATGTTTTTTGGAGAGTGCTGTTTGTTTGCTATGTGGATTTTTAAGAGTGGCGGTTATTATTCTCATTACTCATTGTTGTCATTATTATTATTAGAAACATTTATAAAGCACCCATCACAATAATATTTCTGCGTTTCACTGCAGGGCAGTATAAAGAAGGCTGGATTAGATCAGTTGTTTTTTAAAGGCATATGCTTCGTTGTTTTGGGACTTGATCCTACAAGTTGCCAGGAGTTTAATATAAGGTACCAGAGCAGCGGTCCATCCTGCCTCCAGCACTGACCAATGTTACCAGACACTTCAGAGGAACACGTAACATCCCCACAATGCCCTTGTTTTTCATTACATGATGGTGGGAATTTCCTGCAAACCCTGAATGGCAATTGGCTTATTTCAGGGGTCACAACCTATGGCACACGTGCCAAAGACGGCACGCAAACCGATTTTTAATGGCACACTGCTGCCTGCTAGAGTCCCAGCAGGCAGAAGCGTGCCATTAAAATTCTGTCGAGCCCAACCCGGCCCGGCCCGCTCTTCTCTGCCCCCCCGCCCCCTCCTGGGGGGGGCAGGGGATAGAAGCTTGGTCCTGCCAGCTCCCCTGCCTCTTCCTGCAGTGTGCTGGGTTCCTGCCCCTCCTTTTCCTCTCCATGCCCCCCAATCAGCTGATGGCCCTTGCGATAGAGAGGATGGGAGAGCAGTGGAGTCAGCGTGCGGAGGCAGAGAAGAAGCGGGGGCAAGGCCTTGGGAAGTGGGGGGTGGAATAGGAGCACCCCATGACCCCAGACCACAACCCCCATCCCTCTGCCCTGACCCCCCCTCACACACACCCAGTCCTCTGCCCTGAGCTCTTCACCCCGCACACCCCCTAGGCCCCTGCACTGAGCCCTGACTCCCTCACACACACCTAGCCCTCTGCCCTGAACCCCCCGCCACATACACAGCCCTTTGCCCTGAGCCCTGCAGCCCTGAGCCCTGACCCCTTCACACACACCCAGCCCTCTGCCCTGACCCTCCCTCACACATACCCAGCCCTCTGCTTGACTCGTTCACCCCTCCATGACCCCAGCCCTGACTCTGGCACCCCTGCACATACCAAGACCCTCCACAGCCCATGCCCTGACACCTGCACCTCCCTCACATGTCTCCAGCCCTCTGCCCTGACTCTTGCAGCCCCCACATACCCAGTCCCCCCACACCTCATGCACCCTCCACATCCTGACTGTTGCACTCCCTACATCCCCACCCCTACCCTGAGCACCACATGGGAGCTCCTCACTCCCCCCCCTATTCCCACCTGCACCCCTGCAGCCACGCACACCCCCTAAACCCCTGCCCTGAGCCCTTACCCCTTCACACACACTCAGCCCTCTGCCCTGACCCTCCCTCACACATACCCAGCCCTCTGCTTGACTCCTTCACCCCTCCACGACCCCAGCCCTGACTCTGGCACCCTTGCACATACCAAGGCCCTCCACATCCCATGCCCTGACACCTGCACCTCCCTCACATGTCCCCAGCCCTCTGCCCTGACTCTTGCAGCCCCCACGTACCCAGCCCCCCCACACCTCATGCACCCCCTACATCCTGACTATTGCACTCCCTACATCCCCACCCCCAGCCTGTGCACCAAATGTGAGCTCCTGCACTCCTCCACCACATTTCCACCTGCACCCCTTGCACCAAATGGGGGCTGCCCAGGTAAGCGCTCCACACCCAAATCTCCTGCCCCAACCCTGAGCCCCCTCCCTCATTCTAGCTCCTGGCCCAACCCTTCACCCCCAGCCCTGTGCTCAGTGCACTCCCACTCTCAGCTTAGTGCAGAGAGAAAGGAGGAGAATGGGCCAGAACCAGGGAGAAGGTAGATACCCACTGTATGTGGGCAGGGCGGGGATCCCAGACCAGCAGCGGGCTGAGCGGGTCTGGCAGCCAGATGGAACCCCTGAGCAGCAGTGAGCTGAGCCATTCAGCCCGCTGCCAGTCTGAGGTTCTGTCTGCCATACCTTTGCCAGCTGGGGTCGCGGCCGCAGGCCCTGCTCTGCCCGCTGCCGGCCTAGGTCAACATCACCCCAGGCCAGCAGCATAGGATCAACATTTTAATTTAATTTTAAATGAAGTTTCTTAAACCTTTTGAAAACCTTTTTTATTTTACAATACAACACTAGTTTAGTTATATAATATAGAGAGAGACCTTCTAAAAAACATTAAAATGTATTACCGGCACGTAAAAGCTTAAATTAGAGTGAATAATGAAGATTCGGCACACTGCTTCTGAAAGGTTGCCGACCCCTGGCTTATTTCTTACTTGACAAACAAAGCAGTTTAGAATCTATTGCATGTTTAATTGTGGGGGATTTTTTTATGATATATTATTACTTTCTTACTATGAGACTTTCTGGAACCAACTGTCAGGACTTCCTAATTAACAAGGCATTTGTATTACTGGTGGAGGTTTCAAACATTCCAGTGATGGTAGAGAAATAATTTTGGCACATTCAGATCTGCTGCGATGAGAAGCAGTTTTTCATCCTAATAATACATTGCTCCTCAGAAGAACAGGAAATTCCAGTCATGTTTCACTAGGCAAACATTTGTATTGATCCCCTGGAATGTGGAAATGTTAGCCTGTCATAGGTCTGTGGTTTAAAGATATGCTTCTTTCTGTTCTGTGTACAGTGCTCTACAAACTGTGGTGGTGGTTTCAAGACCCGTGACGTTCACTGTATTGATGTTCGTGATAAGCGAGTTCTACGGCCTTTTCACTGCCAATTATTAGAACATAAACCACGACTGAGCATTAGCTGTAATACAGAGCCCTGCTTGGAATGGCGTGTGGAGCCTTGGAATGAGGTATTGGCCTATAAAACAAGCAATTAGAGTGAGGCAACAACTGTCAATTACTAAAGTGACTATTATGGCTCATGCTATTATCTCAATTTACTCTCAAAGGAAGAGATGCAGCTATTACCTAAACACAGGATCTGCAGCTTCTGCTTATGATCTCAGATCACTTAAAATAAATGTAAACCACATCTGAGATACTCATAGATCGGCAGACAATATATACCCAATATATACCCAGATCCTGTTAAGGGAATATCTACACTGAATAGTAAACCCTGGCTCAGATTCAGGTTTAAGCACAAGCCGCCCTACCATGCACACACAAGGCCTTTTGACGCTCATCAGAAACCTCTCAGGATGCAGGCCTGTAGACACATCCAGGAGTATGGGTCTCAGCCCGTGTCCAGCTCTGGCCCTGGTCCAAACCTACTCATTTTGCAGCTTGGATGTAATGGAAGTCCAGGTTGCCAAGCTCATGTTTGGAGAGTCTGCCAATGTTATCCCATAATTCCCTAGACTTGTGTGACCTAGCACTTCTGTACCCAAACTTCCTACTCTGTTCCCAGGAACAGGAATCAACCTCTTGGGTCTAATACAGCTGTTTGGCCTTTAACCTTTCCTTTCCACATGGACTGCTCAACTGGAAACACAGTTACCTCTATCTTGTGTTAGCAATGGTCATCACTAAGGCCTGGTCTACACTACACGTTTAAACCGAATTTAGCAGAGTTAAATCGATTTAACCCTGCACCCGTCCACACAACGAGGCCCTTTCTATCGATATAAAGGGCTCTTTAAACCGATTTCTGTACTCCTCCCTGACGAGAGGAGTAGCGCTGAAATCGATATTGCCATATTGGATTAGCGTTAGTGTGGCCGCAAATCGATGGTATTAGCCTCCAGGCGGTATCCCACAGTGCACCACTGTGACCGCTCTGGAAAGCAATCTGAACTGAGATGCACTGGCCAGGTAGACAGGAAAAGCCCCGCGAACTTTTGAATTGCATTTCCTGTTTCGTCAGCTTGGAGAGTTCACCAGCACAGGTGACCACGCAGAGCTCATCAGCACAGGTAACAATGCAGTTTCCTGAGAATTGAAAAAGAGCTCCAGCATGGACCACACATGAGGTACTGGATCTGATCGCTGTATGGGGAGAGGATTCCGTGCTAACAGAACTCTGTTCCAAAAGACAAAATGAAAAAACATTTGAAAAAATTTCCAAGGCCATGATGGAGAAAGGCCACACCAGGGACTCAATGCAGTGCCATGCCATGTGAAAGTTAAGGAGCTCAGACAAGCCTACCAGAAAACCAAAGAAGCAACGGAAGGTCCAAGGCAGGGCCGAAAACATGCCACTTCTATGCTGAGCTGCATGCAGTTCTAGGGGGGTCTGCCACCAGTTCCCCACCTCGGTCCATGGATTCCGAGGTGGGGATGGTAATCTCAGCCATGCCTGAGGATTCTGCGGACAGGGAAGATGAGGAGGAGGAAGAGGAGGATGAGCTTGCAGAGAGCACACAGCATTCCGTTCTCCCCAACAGCCAGGAGCTTTTTCTCACCCAGTTGGAATTACCCTCCCGGCCCTCCCAAGCCACTAGCCCAGACAATGAAGCCATGGAAGCGACCTCTGGTGAGTGCACCTTTGTAAATATAAAACATGGCTTAAAAGCAAACGTTTTTTAATGATTAATTTGCCCTGAGGACTTGGGATGCATTCGCGGCCAGTACAGTTACTGGAAAAGTCTATTAACATGTCTGGGGATGGAGTGGAAATCCTCCAGGGACATCTCCATGAAGCTCTCCTGGAGGTACTCCAAAAGCCTTTGCAGAAGGTTTCTGGGCAGGGCAGCCTTATTCCGTCCACCATGGTAGGACACTTGACCACGCCATGCATGTAGCAAGTAATCTGGTATCATTGCATGACAAAGCCTAGCTGTGTATGGTCCTGGTGATTGCTGGCATTCAAGCAACATCCGTTCTTTGTCTCACTGTGTTATCCTCAGGACAGTGATATCGTTCATGGTAACCTGGCTGAAATTCAGGAATTTAATTAAGGGGACAGAGATGGCCATTCCTACTGGGCTGTTTGCCTGTTGCTTAAAAGAAATCCTTCCTTGCAGGTAGCCAAGTGGGGTGGGGGGGAATGGCGCTGAGCTTTCTCGCGTTAGGCTAGCAGGGATCTTCCCTGCTACCAGCCACGTGGTGGGGAGGGAAGGGGGGTGTTTAGCAGTGATCTTCCATGATACCAGCCACGCGGTGGGGGGAGGGGTAAAGCGATCATCAGAGAACTGGATGGGGGGTGGTTTCTGCTGCTGCATGTTAACAGGAAAGAAGCAGCACTGAACGGGATTTGCTTGGTATTTGGGAAGAAGGGCACTGTGTATATGAAGGCTGCAGAAGCCGAAAGACAGTGGTTTACCATGGCCGCATGCAAGCTGAATTCTGCTTCCCGGGCCTGCGTCTGTGAGATCTCTAACAGCAGTGCCACAGGCACTCAATATTAAGATGCAAAATGCGACCTTGTAGTGAAATCACATGTGCTATGTAAGGTGAATAGTGTTGTTCACTGTGAAAGAGTATAAACATTTGTCATGGTACAATTCCTCACTCTGAATCTTAGTGTCCAAAAGATGGGGTATCAGCATGAATTCCTCTAAGCTCAATTACCATCTTAGAACCTGTAGCTCTGCCACCAACCAGGAATTCCAGTGCCTGGTACACTCTGGTCCCCACAAAACCTTGCCCGGGGACCCCCAAGACCCAGACCCTCTGGATCTTAACACAAGGAAAGTAAACCCTTTCCTCCATCATTGCCTCTCCCAGGCTTCCCCTCCCTGGGTTACCCTGGAAGATCACTGTGATTCAAATCCCTTGAATCACAAAACAGAGAGGAAAATGCACCTTCCCCCCTCCTTCTCTTTCCCCCTCCCAGACTCTTCCTGAGAGAAAGTAATCTTGGCACAGAGAGAAATCAGCCTCTCTCTCCCCCTTCCCTCCTTTCTCCCCACCAATTCCCTGGTGAGTCTAGACCCCGTCCCCTGGGGTCTCACTAGAATAAAAAAACAATCAGGTTCTTAAACAAGAAAAGCTTTTAATTAAAGAAAGAAAAAACAGTAAAAATTATCTTTGTAAATTTAAGATGGAATAGGTACAGGGTCTTTCAGCTATAGACACTGGGAACACCCTCCCAGCCTAAGTATTCAAGTACAAATTAAAATCCTTTCAGCCAAATACACATTTGAACTCCTTCCAACCAAATACACATTTGCAAATAAAGAAAACAAACATAAGCCTAACTCGCCTTATCTACCTACTACTCACTATTTTGAATCTATAAGAACCTGTATCAGGGAGATTGGAGAGAAACCTGGTTGCACGTCCGGTCCCTCTGAGCCCCCAGAGTGAACAACAACCAAAATCTAACAGCCCACACAAAACTTCCCTCCCTCAAGATTTGAAAGTATCCTGTCCTCTGATTGGTCCTCTGGTCAGGTGACAGCCAGGCTTACTGAACTTGTTAACCCTTTATAGTCAAAGAGATATAAAGTACTTCTGTGCTATTAACTTTTCTTATCTGTTTATGACAACATTGTTCTGCAAAATGTATCTTTTTAAATACTTCTCTCCCTTTTTTCCCTCCCTCATGCAGCTGCACATTTTTCAAGCCTCCCTACTCCATCCCAAAGGCTAGCTCAGATAAGGCGGCGGAAAAAAAAGACGTGAGATGAAAAGTTCTCGGAAATCATGGAAGTGACCCGCAATGAAAGAGCTTATCTGAATGAGTGGAAGGATGTGGTATCAAATTACAGGAAAGATGCCAGTGAACGTGAGGACAGGAGGGACCAACGTGAGGATAGGAAGGACAAACGTGAGGAGAGGAGAGACACTTGAGATGAGAGGTGTTGGCAGGAAGATCAGCGGTGGCGGGATGCAACGCTGGGGCTACTGCGTGATCAAACTGACATCCTCCGACGTCTGGTGGAGCTTCAGGAACAGCAGCAGGGTCACAGCGTGCCGCTGCAGCCCCTGTGTAACCACCCTCACCCCTCACCATGTTCCATATCTTCCTCACCCAGACATGTAAGAACGCGTGGAGGAAGGCTTCATGCACCCTCCCACTCCACCCCTATGGACAGCCCAACCAAAAGGCTGTCATTACTTTGAAATTTTTTTAGTGGCCTTTTCCTTCCCTCCTATCCTCCTCCCAAACCACACCTGGGCTGCCTTGTCAGTTCTCTCCCTCTTTTTATAATAACTTAATAAAGAATACATGATTTTTAAATGATAGTGACTTTATTTCCTTAAGCAAGCTGTAATCGAAGGGGGAGGGTGGGTTGCTTACAGGGAATGAGTCAATCAAGTGGGGTGGGTTCATCAAACACAACAGTCACACCGTGCCCTGGCCTGTGATGAAACTCGTTTTCAAACTTCTCTGATGCGCACCGCTTCCTGGTGTGCTCTTCTAATCGCCCTGGTGTCTAGCTGCGCGTAATCAGCGGCCAGATGATTTGCCTCAGCCTCCCACCCCGCCATAAAGGTTTCCCCCTTACTCTCACAGAGATTGTGGAGCACACAGCAACCAGCAATAACAATGGGGATGTTGGTTTGGCTGAGGTCTGAGTGACTCAGTAATGTGCTCCAGTGCGCCTTTAAACAGCCAAATGCACATTCTACCACCATTCTGCACTTGCTCAGCCTGTAGTTCAACAACTCCTGACTACAGTCCATGCTACCTGTGTATGGCTTCATGAGCCATGGCATCAAGGGGTAGGCTGGGTCCCCCAGGATAACTACAGGCATTTCAACATCCCCAACTGTTATTTTCTGGTCTGGGAAGTAATTCCCTTGCTGCAGCCATTTAAACAGAGTAGTGTTCCTGAAGACGCGAGCGTCATGAACCCTTCCTGGCCATCCCACGTGGATGTTGGTGAAACGTCCCTTGTGATCCACCAGTGCTTGCAGCACCATTGAAAAGTACCCCTTGAGGTTTACTTACTAGGTGCCCTGGTGCTCCGGTGCCAAGATAGGTATATGGGGTTCCATCTATCACCCCCTCCCACGGTTAGGGAATCCCATTGCAGCAAAGCCATCCACTATGACCTGCACGTTTCCCAGAGTCACAACCTTTCGTAGCAGCAGCTTAATGATTGCTTTGGCTACTTGCATCACAGCATCCCCCACAGTAGATTTTCCCACTCCAAATTGATTCCCGACTGACCGATAGCTGTCTGGCGTTGCAAGCTTCCAGAGGGCTACTGCCACTCACTTCTCAACTGTGAGGGCTGCTCTCATCTTGGTATTCTGGCATTTCAGGGCAGGGGAAAGCAAGTCACAAAGTTCCATGAAAATGCCCTTACGCATGCGAAAGTTTCGCAGCCACTGCGAATCGTCCCAAACCTGCAAAACTTTGCGGTCCCACCAGTCTGTGCCTGTTTCCCGGGCCCAAAATCAGTGTTCAATGGCTAGAACCTGCCCCATTACCAGCGGGATCTCCAAAACACAGGGGCCCGCGGTTTGAGAGAATTCTGTGTCCATGTCCTCATCACTCTCATCGCCGCACTGCCGTAGCCGTCTCCTCCTCGCCTGGCTTTGCAGGTCCTGGTTCAGCATAGACTGCACGAGAATGCGCGAGGTGTTTACAACGTCCACGATTGCAGTCTTGATCTGAGCAGGGTCCATGCTTGCTGTGCTATGATGTTTGCACAGTTAACCCGGGAAAAAAGGCGTGAAACTGTTGTATGCTGCTTTCATGGAGGGAGGGGTGAGGCTGTACCCAGAACCACCCACAACAATGTTTTTTGCCCCATCAGGCACTGGGATCTCAACCCAGAATTCCAAGGGGCGGGAGAGACTGCGGGAACTATGGGATAGCTACGGGATAGCTACCCACAGTGCAATGCTCCAGAAATCAACGCTAGCCTCGGTACATGGATGCACACCCCTGAATTAATGTGCTTAGTGTGGCCGCGTGCACTCGACTTTATACAATCTGTTTTACAAAACCGGAATTGGAATAATCCTGTAGAGTAGACATACCCTAAGAAGAAGCCCCATATCCAGCATGCTGCTAGCTGGCCATAGGAACACAGTGGGATTCTGGTAAATCTGTGGTGTGAGGAAAGAAAGACCTATGATTTGCAGAAGTGCACAAGAAATGAACATAGGTATGCAAGAATCTGCAAGGGTATGTCTACATTGCACAATTAGCCTCTGTGGACCTGGGCTTGTGGACTCAGTTTCAAAGCATGTGCTTGAGTGTCCACACTGCATTGTAAACATGGGTTCACCATTGCTGCACTCGGGTCTCACAGCCATGCTAATGCATCCATACTGCATTACACAGACCATCTAACTTGGGTCTGTGGTTTGATCTGTATCCACACTGCAAAATGACAGGGTTTAGACCCTAGTCATAATGGGACTCTGGCTATGACCCACTCCCCAGCAGGGACCTAGGACCTGGCTCCAGAGTGCTTGCTCACATGAATCAGACTGATCTTTGTGTGGCTGGAAATGGGGCTTTTGCTCAAACGTGAGTCAGAGCCCAGGTTTAGTGTGCAGAATGGACATACCCTGAGAGGCTGGTAGCATTGGGGGTTCACCAGGCCACCAATCAATGCCAGGAGCCGGTCAAGCATTTCAAGACTGCCTATCAAACCAAGGATGAGAACCACACCTTAGGGAACTCCCTGTCTACTTGTCTCCTCTGTGAGGAATTTGATCAGGTGCTGGGAACCGTGCCAAGCATACAACCCCCAGTGGTGCATGACAATCTCTTGAGCAGGAATGGCATGCTTATAACCCTAGAAGCACAGGCAGCACCAGAGGAGAGCCTGCAGCCGCCAGACCAAAACCCTAAAGTAATCCTGTTGCTGAGGCCACTCCCAGATCAGACTGTGCTACATCACATCCTGGGTCCTTGTTCGGAGGACCTGTTTGGGGACAGCTCTGGGGAACAGCCCACGGTTGAAGTAGCAGCACAATAGGCTCTGGAGCTGGAGGTTGGTATGTTTCGGCTGCCATTTTATGTTATTAATATTAAGAGTTGGAGGGACTTCAAGATTACTCCCTATAAAATTATTTATTCCAAGCAGGGCATTGTAGTGTGCTCCCATTGGGGGCATAAGCCGCACCATTTCTCTAGCGCCTCACCTCCTCAACACCATGTGGGATTCAAAACGGAAATGGAATAAAAAGTTAAATAAGCAGTTAGCATTAACGTTTTACTAGGTACATGCTTACTGTTAGAAAGATGGCTGGGGTATGAAACTTATGGAGCTTACATTCCTTTTCCTGCAGGTACAGCACAGTTTATAACTCAGCCACATCAGATCATCTGCCTCAGTAGAAATGTCCCTGGCCACCTGTATTGTTAGCCCAAATGGTAGTGGAGGATGTATTAGTACACTCCAAATGGTAGTGGTGGATGTACACCTCTACCCCGATATAACATTGTCCTCAGGAGCCAAAAAATCTTACCGCGTTATAGGCGAAACCATGTTATATCGAACTTGCTTTGATTAGCCAGAGTGCTCAGCCCCACCCCTAGGAGCACTGCTTTACTGCGTTATATCCGAATTCATGTTATATCGGGTCGCGTTATATCAGGGTAGAGGTGTACTTGGTCCAAGTGCAGGAATGCAGGATGCTTGTAAGGAAGCTATAATGTGTCTTCATCCTGAATCAGTATCTTATCCATTTTTTTCATTAATTTTCACCCATTTCTGGCTGATGATGCATGTGAACTTCTCTAGGAGTAGGACTTTCAGATGGCTAGTTAAATTCAGGAGGGCCCCTCCTGCAGCTCAGGAGCCCCCTTCACTTGTAGATGTGCTGGTCATTCAGCAGATGCTAAAAAATGACCTTCACATCGCATCTCACCCACCTTGTCTCATGATTTGCTATTGACAAATCCATGTTGACTGTTACTTTAACCTTATTATCTGCTAGGTGCTTACAAATTGGTTTTTGATTATTTGCTCCTTATCTTTTTGGGTACTAAAGTTAAGCTGTTTGATCTATAGTTCCCTGGGTCATCCTTATTCTCCTTTTTATAGATTAGTACTACATTTGTCCTTTTCCACTCCTCTGGGATCTCTTTCATCCTCCATGAGTTCTCTGAGATCTCTTCAGCCAGTTCCTGTAGCATTCTAGGATGTATTTCATCAGGCCCTGACAATTTGAAGACCTCTAACTTGTCTAAATAATTATTAACTTATACTTACCCTATTCTAGTCTCAGATCCTACCCCATTTATACTCATGTTCACTATGTTAGCCCTCTGATCACTGCTAATCTTTCTGATGAAAACTGAAACAAAAAAGGCATTTAACACGTCAGCCATTGCTGCCTTTTCTATTATTGTCTTTCCCTCCTTATTGAGTAATGCGCCTACTCTGTCACTGGTCTTTCTCTTACTTCTAACGTATTTGTAAAATGTTTTCTTGTTACTCTTTATGTCCCTAGCTAGTTTAATCTCATGGTGTGTCTTAGCCTTTCAAATTTTTTCCCTGCACACTTGTGTTGTTTTTTGTTTTTTATTTATTAATCCTTCATAATTTGACTTAATTTTCACTATTTGTATGACTCTTGGTTAAGCTACGATGGTCTCTTACCATACTTCCTATCTTTCCTACACATTGGGATAGTTTGCTCTTGTGACCTCAATAATATCTCCTTAAACTGCCAACTCTCCTGAACTCTTTTTTCCCCTTTGACTTGCTTCCTATTGGGATTTTACCTACCAATTCTTTGAGTTTTCTAAAGTCTGCCTTCTTGAAGTTCATTGTCTTTATTCTGCTGTTTTCCCTCCTACCGTTCCTTAGAATCATGAGTGCTATTGTCTCATGATCACTTCCACCCACCTTCTGCCTTCTACCTTCAAATTCTCAACCAGTTCCTATTTGTCAAAGTCAAATCTAAAACAGCCCCTCCCCATGTCACTTTTCCCATCTTCTATAATTAAAAACTTGTCTCCAATTTATTCCAAGAACTTGTTGCATAATCTGTGCCCTGCTGTGTTATTTTCCCAACAAATATCTGGATAGTTGAAATCCACCATCAGCTCCAAGTCCTGTGTTTTCGATGATTTTGTTAGTTGTTTTTAAAAAGCCTCATCCACCTCTTCTTCCTGGTTAGGTGGTCTGTAGTAAACACCTCTCATGGAATCACCTTTGTTTTTTACCCCTTGTAACCTTACCCAGAGACTTCCAATAGATCTGCCTCTCACTTCTATCTCAGCCTTAGTGCAAGTGTATATATGTTTGATATCAAAGACATCACCTTCTCCCTTTTCCCCTGGCCTCTCCTTCCTGAACAAGCTATACTTTTCTATATCAATATTCCAGTTATATGAATTATCCCACCAAGTCTCCGTGATGCCAATTATTTCATCATTGTGATTATTCACTAGTATTTTTAGTTCTTTCTGTTTATTTCCCATATTTCTTACATTAATATACAGGCATCTAAGATGTGCATTAGAGTTCCCCTCTATATTCCCTCTTGTTCTCCTGTGTCCCTGCTATTATTGCCCATATTCCCCCCAGATTTCAACCCTCCACCCAAGTCTCCATGTTCTGGACTTACCTGTGGGATTTTGTCTCCTGACCCCATCAAGCCTAGTTTAAAACCACCTCACTAGGTTAGTCTGTATCCAGAGATACTCCTCCCCTTCTTTCATACATGGACCCCATGTCTGCTCAGCAGTCCTTCTCAAAACAGCATCTCATTGTTGAAGAAGCTGAAGCCCTCCTGGTGGCACCATCCACACAGCCATTCATTCATTCATCTCTAGGATGTGTCTCTGCCTGGGCCCCTACCCTTGATGGGAAGGATTGATGAGAACACAACCTGCATCCTCAACTCCTTCACACTCACTGCCAGAGCCCTGTAGTCACTTCTGATCTGCTCAGGGTCGTATCTTGCAGCATCACTAGTGCCCACTTGGATGAGCAGCATGGAATAGTAATCAGAGAGCCAGATGATCCTCCACAATTCTCTGTAATGTCCCAGATATGGGCCTCTGGCAGGCAGCCCACCTCCCGCTGTGCCAGGTCAGGTCAGCAGATGGATGCTTCCATCCCCCTTAGAAGGGAGTCATATCATCCACCACCACAACCCTTTGTTTCCTCTTGCAAATGGTACATGACCACCTCCTCCTGTAGCTCTCCCACCTGTTTCCTGAGAGATTTATCTGTAGGCACCTCTCACACTGGATGGTCTCCCTAGCCTGGCTTTCTATGACTGGGAAATGCAGGCCATAGTCCCTGCAAATCCACCCCAGGACCTGAGTACAGGCATCCATGGTTGGGTTCTCTGTCTGCACACAGGTACAGGTAGAGGAGCTAGGAGCAGTGTTGGCACTGCAATGCAAATTTTCTGAACAATGTTGATTTTATTCTTTTTCTCTCCTACAAACTCTTTCTCAAACTGCCCTGTTTGCTAGCTCGCCTTGGTCACTTAGCATCAGCTTTATAAGACTTTTGCTCCTAGGTCAACACAAGGAGGGGTGATCAAGAATGACCAAGTATCAAAGGACTAGAACCTTGCTAGTGCACACTCAGCTAATAGCTAGTAGGCCTCTGATCCCCACTCCCACACAGTCCCCAAACACACAATCCCCAACAGACCACACTGTAAAATTTAAACAAGCCAAAAGAAAAACTAAATTAAACTGACTCATCCCAAGAATTACTGCTGCTCCTTCTTCCCTCTCTCGCTCTCAAACTACCATTAGCTGACCCCTATTCACTAGCTTCCATTCTCATCTCTATTCAGGCATCTCCAAGATAACAATAACCTCCAGAGCTTGACCTGACTGAAGGTTTGTAAAACCATAGTTAGCAATAGGACCCTTCATAGGAACTACCTGCTTGAGTGGAAATTATGGGGATTTATAAATTGTTTTAATTGATTTGGGTATGTGCATCTTACTATAATGTGTGTTGGCTTGAAGCATAACTTGCAAGAGCTTCTGAACAGGGCAGTGAATTTAGTGTGACTAAAACAGAATTGGAATGATAGAAATTATCATTCTTTGACCTTGAAGGGATGCAGCCCCTGGAGAAGGGTAGAAATCTCCCTCTCCCTCCTCCCCCCAATGATCAGACAGTCTGCTCTTTCGATTTCCTTGGCAGGCCCTTCCTCCTCTGCTGGACAGAAACATGGAACCAGGACCGTGGGGGAAGAGACTATCAACCACCAGGCAAGTTAGAAGAGAGTGAGGGATGAAATGATGCAGGACATTTTGGCCAAGACTGATGAACAGCTTGTTTATCAGACAGAGAAGAAAGAGAGGAGGCTAGACAGAGAGGGAATCAGCCAAGCGTGAGAGATTGGTAACACAGTTTCTGGTGCATGATCGGAGGTGTAGGCCTGGTCAATGCCTAAAACAGGTTAACCTAGGTACTTCGCTCAGGGCTGTGAAAAATTTCATGCCTTGTGCTACGTAGTTAGGTTGACCTAATTTCCAAATTCTTCCATCGCCCTAGCTACCACCTCTCAGAAAGGTGGATTTACTACAGCACCAGAAAATGCTTTCTGTTGCTGTAGTAAGTGTCTACACTACAGGGCTATAGCAGCATAGCTGCAACTGTGCTGCTGTAGCACTTGTAGTGTAGACATACCCTGAAGGAGGAGGACAGAGGACAGCAGAAGGAACTTTTAAAGAGGATTCTTGCTCTCATGGCCACTAGGCTGAAGGCTTCTCCATCAGCTCCAGCTCCACATACTGAGTCCCCCCCATGCTACCATGTCCTGCAGCCTGTGCAGCCTTTGGACAGTTCTGGCATTGGCTGGCCCATGGCCCAAGCAATGAATGCCACATGGGACAGTCAGTCATACCCTGTACATTTCTCCACACTTGTTCAACCATGGCCTACACGTGTGAAATGCACAAGAAGGGACAAAGAGAACAGCCACACAGGGAAGACACAGTTCGAAAAACAGTAAAACTGTTATCATGGCAATATATATATATGTAGTTTGGCCATTTTAGCACTTTTGTTCATTGGATTTCTTAAATGCACTGTTTTTGTTTACTGTCTTCCATGTCTTCATGATAGGTGGTCTGCCTGTAAGGTTTTTACATTATTGTTTGTAGACCTGTTTAAAATAAAATGATCAATTTTCAAATAAGGTTTCATTGAGCAGGTTTTATTAAATTCATTTAAAAGAAACTTCACCATAGTAATACATTAGTTGTATGTGGAGGTACATGTACAGTTTTTATAAAATGCATAACAAAATTCATTTTAAAGAAGCCCTCTTATGCAGTAGTCCCTACCTGTATGTTCTTAATTTCCTGAGCTGCACCAGCCTCAGAAATTGTGGTATGAGCATGGGATAATTTAATCATGGGATAACTATATTACATAGTTCCCCCTCGTCTATGTCACCCTGCAAATCAACTATGGCGCACAAAGCATCCCTGATTTCCCTTGTCTATGTGAATCCTGCCCTAGTAATGACAGGTGCACTTTCTGGTTGTGTTTACCATTCCAGCAATTCATCAGTGTCTCGAGGACACTTCTGGTGAAATGGCTCACTCTTGGTCTTACAGACACTGTGACATGTGGATGCCAATGACAACATTGGCATCAAAAGGGGTCTGAAGGCAGTGCCATCTGGATTTTATCTGCCAAACACATATTCCACCACCATCCCACAGCTACTGAGCATATAGTTGAACCTTCATTTGCCAAGCCCTCTGAGATCAGGGTGCAGTTTCATAAGCCATGGAAGAAGAGGGTACACAGGGTTCCCTAGACTAGCAGTGGGTGCAGTGACTTCTTTTATAAAAATGTCATTTAGAGGGAATAATGCCCCAGCTTGTCCATGAAGGTAAAATCCCAATCTCTGGAAAACCCTGGCATCATGCAGTTTGCTGGTGTATACCCATGAGCCAACCTCAGTGGTCAACCAGGGCCTGCATAATGATGGAGTAGAACCTTTGCGGTTTATGCACTCATGTGCTCCTGGCAGAGGACAAACTATGGGTATATGAGTCCCATGAAAAGCCTCAACACAATTTGGGAAGCCTGTTCTCTTAAATCTGGTAGTTATTTCAGGAACTGTATTTATATTCACCATCTTTGGGTAAACCATAGTCCTGATTGCCTCAGAAACCTCCATCACCACAACTCCCAGAGTTGACTTTCCAACACCAAACTGGTTAGCCATGGACTTGTAGCACAATGTAGCCAACTTCCAAATGGCTATAGCAACCTGCCTCCAGAGTGGCATAGCCTCCTTCAGGTGTGTGTCCTGATACTGGAGGCCTGGGCAAGCGGCTCACAAAGCTCCAGGAATGTCTGCTTCTTCCTGCAAAAGTTCTGGACCCACTGCTGGTCGTCCTAGGCCCACATGACAATGTGATCCCACCAGTCTGTGCTTGTGGCCCTGCTCCAGAAGCAACGGTCTACATATGAGGAATCTGTCACTATGGCAACAGGCATGAGCAGCATCAGCCAGATTACAGCTGCCATGTCTCTACCCTACTCTGAGAGGTGCCTATGACTGACAATATCCTGAACAAACCTTATGGAAGTAAGATAAACTTTATTGCGTTAAATTAGACCTTACTGGGTGCCTTGTATTAATAAAGAAATTGTGCATGTGTTATTGTGGAATTGAAATTGAGTATCTAACTGCCATAGGATATGTTGAAAATCCAAGCCTAAAATAAGAGACGGGCTGCAGAGGTTTGGTTTTAGTTTTGTAAAAATCTCATTTGCTGGATTTAGTTTTGCAAAACCAAATCCAATGTGTGGTTTGAATACAGGTTATGTTTTATTTATACCACCAAAGTTGTGTGTTGTGGTTTGTTTTGTTTTGGGGGAGGAAAGGGTTGGTAAAAATTTTCAGCATTAGCCTATCTAATAAATCTACTAAACCCTTGTGTTTATCCATGGCTGCTCTTTTCACGCGGGAGATATTGTGACACAGCACTCCAAATTGTGATTTAAGGATAAAATTCTGATATCAGACCTGCAAGTTGGTCCTCAACTCTGATATTCTGCTTATCCTAAAGGGAGAAAGCAGCTCTGTTTACAGAAAGCAGACCATCAGATAGAGGAAGTTCCATGAAAACCCGAGAACAAAATTTCATCCAAAGTATTTTTGAACCCTTATATTCCCAGCCATGTATCAAGCCTTTGATGCATTTCAAGATGACCCAACCACAACAATGATCACTTTTAAAAACAAGTTTGGAAAGAAAGTTTTAAAAATATCCTCAGTCCATATTTCTGTACGATGCTTGTTTATTGCTATTTTTGTAGCTAAATGTTTAGTATGTGCTGTATGGATTTTCAATATCCCCGAGCAGCCTCATGGAAGTGAGAGGTTGCATCTCAGAAATTTGTCCCAGTGACCAAAACTCTTACATTATAATTTCAGATTAAGCCTGCAGAAACGTGACTTGCTTTTTGACATTATGACATGAATCATTGTCCCTACTCTAAATCTGAATAATATTATGTTGCTTTCATTACGAATGTTAGGAGTGAATTTATGAATAAAATTCTGCCTCATACTTCAGATTAATAACAGCCCCTTCCCTGTCCGGGTCATTATAAAAGATTAAATAAATATGTTACTGCAGTAGTTATCTTCGTCTTTGGGTCATCAGACTTGATGTCTGTGCTAAACTATACTTGATAATGTCATAAATTATTTCAGATAAATGTTTCTTGCTACCTATTCAATGATCGTGCGATTCTCAAATAAATATGTTCTCTGCTTCCTTTGTAGCTTGTTTATATTTTTGTTGACCACCCAAAATTGCTTTCTCTCTACTCTTTTCTTGTGTGCTGTTTTATTTTAGTGTACGAAAACATGTGGTGGTGGTCTGCAAGAAAGACACGTTTATTGTCCAGAAGAGGACTATTGTGACTGGACAAAAAAGCCTAACTCCACTGCACACTGCAATGGGCAGCCTTGTACTCGGTGGATAAATGGGACGTGGAGTTCGGTAGGATTCAATCCTTGTTCTTTTGGCTTTTGAGAAATGCATAGTAAAATATACTATGTAGCATCCACCACAACTAAAAAAATCAGCCGCTTCAGTCACAGAACCTGATCTGGCTAATTAACTCCAAATCTCCAATGTTATCTGGTTAAAATTAATTAAGAAGAATCTACTGGTAAATTAAAGCCTAAAGCTGCTACCCTTGTTCACGTTAAAATCAGTGGTACTGCTCAAGGAGTGAACTGGTCAATGAGAACACGGGTAGCAGAATCAGACCCTTTAATAATTATGCACTGTGTTTGTGAGGTACAGTATACATGGCAAGCCAGTTCTTAGTGCACAGTTAGTGATAAGACTAGAGCAAGGGTCTTTGCCAAAGGTACTGCCCAGTATCTCACCTGAAAGGCCAGCTCAGCTGCATCCACCATGCAGATATATTTATATTTTTAGTTGCTGTGTTGTGGAGCGAATTTTCCACAGTTGTGATACCGTCATTGTATCTGTTTGCAGATTTATCATTTGCCGCCTATTTTCATCCACATGATATTTGCTTTAAAAGCCCCATAGGCAAAAACTGCAGGTTAACTGTATAGGGAAGCTCTATGGGTGGTAGAAGCAGCAAATGTAGGCATGGATTCAGGTAGTCTCAAGAGAAGAGCAAAGCAATAAAGGGAAAAAAGAGCTCTGCTTCTTCGTGTAAAGCACATTCTCTGTTACAGACCTGGCTGAGTCCCCTGGGTGGACAGTCACGAGTCTGTTGTAATTGGACCCAGTCCAGATTACTGGAGGATAGCTAATATAGCAGTTATTTTTTTAAAAGGCTCCTGGCAATTACAGGCCAGTAAACCTAACTTTGGTACCACGCAAATTCGTTGAAACTATAATAAAGAATCAAATATTAGGTATGTACACTGCTACCCCGATATAACATGAATTCGGCTATACCGTGTTAAGCAGCACTCCAGGGGGGCGGGGCTGCACACTCTGGTGGATCAAAGCAAGTTTGCTATAACGCGGTTTCACCTATAACGTGGTAAGATTTTTTGGCTCCCTAGGATATTGTCACGTTATATTGGGTAGAGGTGTATCTATCTACGTTATGTGTGCAGTCCTGGAGAAGGGGCATATACACAATAATCCTTTCCCTCCTATTTTCTTATATCCTAATACTACTTTACAAATATTTTTCATAGTAGAAGGTATGTTGCATAAACATCCCACCAACCATTTTACATTTATTTTTAAAAAACAGAATCTTAAATATAAATTGCAATAGTATATGGCAAGCCATGAGAGGCAGTCTGCAATACAGTTCTCCAACCGATGATTCATTTATGCTAAGAGAAAAAAAGCAAATGATACATTAATTTTTCAGCAGAAGGCCATAAAATGGAATCTGAATATTCTGTATTTATTGGTAGATTTTTCCATTAACATTGTTCCAGGCATCTAATTCATGTAACAGAAAGTAATTGGTTTATTAAAGTCAACTCATGGTATATTCTGGTTTTGTTCCACTTTAAGTTTTTTGCTACATGACCATGAAATAAATCTTGCAATGCTGAAATGCAGCATTCTTAGTATGGGAGAAGCAGTCAATCAAATAGATGTTTTGTTTTCAAAATATATAGTAATTCAGATTTTTATGGCAGGACTTACAAAGTAATACTACTGTGGCTTTGATTTTTTTTAACTGTTCATTACAAGCTCAGTCAAGCAGAAATTGCCTTAAATTTTTCAATCTAGTTTTACATAATACTGGTTCAAAACAAATTTTACTATGTAAATGGGAATTTGACAAAAAAAATCATGTGTAGCAAAATGAAAAGGCTACATCTAAAAAAAACCCTAAAATAACATACAGTGAGACACTGGAATAAAGAGTAGCTGTAGGATAGTACTTCTGGAGTGAAATCTAACATTAAAGAATGGGGTACCCCTTAAGAACTTTGACCATTTAGAAAAATTCTAGCAATTCAAGTGATGTTTCCAAACTTTAATATAGGGACTTCTTCTAGAGCTCCTTCAAGATGGTAAAATTTTAAATGATTATCAGAATATTAGTTAATTTTTGTATAAAACAGAAGCCTTCATAGATTAATAAAAAATTAGAGATGGAGAATGTCAAGTAGGTTGTCTTTTCAGTGAGGGGGTGTTCTCTGCAGTATGTAGACTTTGTTCACATATTGCATGATTTCACTGTCAAGAAATTCATCCCTTGCTGCAGAATTGGGATCCAGAATCTCAGCTTTCATTTTTTATATTTCTAGCCCCCATGACTGAACATAACTGAGGCCTAGTCTACAGTTATAGCATCTTAACCCCCAATGTAGACAGCACCAAGTCAGTGGGAGAATTAGCTACCACCTCTTGGAGAAGTAGATTACCAGTGCCAAGAGCAGAACCTCTCCCACTGCACCACTCCAGTATTTTAAGTGTAGACAAACCCAGTGTTTAAAGTGTTATCTTCCTGAGTTTGCATATTACTTGAAACAATAGCTGAGAAGTATGAACTGCCCTATTCATCTAAGTTTAATGCTAAAATGTAAAGATGACATCTGAGTTATAGTGAAAATGTGGGGAACAGGATAAAATAAACTGAATTTAATATCAAAATAACATTCGGCTACAATACTGACTGTATTATTCAATTTCATTTTATTTAATCCAATAAAAACCTCAATTTTAAAAATTTTGGAAGTTGCCGCTGAATATCTATGGCCTCGTTTATATACTTCATACTGATTACAACAAAATCCTTTATGGACACAGAGAAAGAGACTAGAAAGAGAATACTTTGCAGAACTGAATAGAGGTACACATCCCTCTTTCAATAATTGTAGAGCCTTGGCAGACATTCTTTAGCTCTGTAAATTTTAGGGAAAGACATAGGGTGATAATTTTCAAGATTTATGATTTATCTTGCTAGCTACTGTATATTCAAAGAGAAGGGAGGGAAAACACCTCTAAAATTGACCAGAATGCGTACAAAACCCCTTGATGGATGAATATTTGTAGATTATTTTATGCCCCAGTTACTTGGAGAATTGTATCTTGGAGACATTTTTCTATATTGGCATCTGGATAAGGAGAAACAGTTGGGCTGCAGTTGTGCTGGAGCAAAGAAAGATACTGGCAGCCTAAATATCTTCAAAGAAGTCACTCATTCAGTTTTTCCAAAATCTTAAGGCTAGTCCTTTCGATAGTGGTGTGATCGCAGTAGATTTAGTTATGTTTAGTACAGCTGGTTGGAGAATGGTTATTTTTCCCCTCTGAAAATGTTGACATTTCATTAAAAAATTGAAAATGAAAACTTTTAGCTAAAACCCAAAGATATTGATTCAGAAATGCCACTGCCATGCCTCATAGGAGTGGTAGTTCAGACTCTCATGGATTCTCCTTTAGAACCCAGGTTCCCCAGCAAGACTACATCTCCCATGATGCACCACCATCCCCCTTGTTGAGCCCCTGTGGAAATTCTTGTCCATAGTGCAATGTGGGAGATGTGGTGCAGGTCTACACTTATAACACTGTAGCACTTAAGTGAAGATATACCTATGCCGACAGAAGAGCTTCTCCTGTCAGCGAAGTTAATCCACCTCTCTGACAGGTGGTAGCTATGTTGATGAGAGAAGCTTTCCTGTTGACATTGCGCTGTCTATATGAGATGCGGGTTAGGTTGGTATAACTACATCGCTCAAGGTTGTGGATTTTTAACACCCTGGAGCAAAGTGGTTATACTGATATAGGTCTGTAGTGTAGACCTGGCCATAGTCTGGCTGGAAACTTGGCCTATAGAGAAGAATGGGGGCATGAGGCATCTGCACTACAACACCCATGAGGCACTGTGGTGGTCTTTCTGAATCAAAATCTCTTCAGTTTTAGGGTGGTCCATTTTCAACCAAAAGTCAACATTTTCCACAGAAAGCAAATCGTTTTCACCGAAAAAATTTCATTTTGTCAAAACCCCAATTTTCCATCAAAAACAGTTTAGAGAGAAAATTTTCAACCAATGCCAGTTTTTAGGGAAGAACCACCTAGAAAATTATTTCACTGGCCCGCTCCAGAATGCTACAGCAGTCAGTCTCTCCTGAACAGAATGCCTAACACGCTCAAGGATTTACATGCTTTGTCTGATGGTGCAGCTAGTGGTGGGTAGTTTCTCCATAAGCTCACTAGCTGCATTAGGCTACAGCTATAGTAGGAGCTAGAGACATGGTTCCCCTGCTTGTGTACATGTACCCACACTCATCAAGCTAGTGTCAGTATAAATAGCAGTGTAGCCACAGTAGCAGGGGTAGCAGCAACGGAGGCATGGTTGAGCCGTGCCAAGTACATACCCAACAGGGGTTTGTACTCAGCATGGCTCTGCTGTGCCTTAACTGTGGCTACACTATTTATGCTCATACTATGTCGATGAGAGCTAGTGTGGGTATATATGTACATGAGCAGGGGAATCACAACTCTAGCTCCTAGTGTAGGTGCAGCCTTAGATGCCTCTTATTTGGAGCTGAAGTTTGCCTCATATATTTGATTTAGCTTCTATCTTGTATTCGTGTTCTGCAGATTGTTACAACCTTTTAGGAATTGTGTTCTGGTTTTTACCGGCTGTAAGATCAAGTACAATCTATTATTCTGGAGGGTCTAAACATTTTCTTTGTAAATTTACACCGTGCTGTACAGTACCATGAAAGGGATCATTAATAATAAATAGAGAACAAGGTAACAGCGAGGTATCAGATACTTATTTTGATTTGAAACCTGTACCATTTTACCACAGGTAAACAGAGTGAGACTAAACAGCAAGGTGACTGTAATAGCAGGCCCAATGGTGTCATGGATTTGTCAGACAACAGTATAGCGTTACCGTCTAGTTATATAGGAAGATGGCATTTGGGGCATGCAGTTCACAAATCTATTAGTCGGAAATCTCATGGGAAAAAACAGGTGGAAAAGATCTGAATATGTATGTAGACTATATAAATAAACCTTTCCTTTGCCTTGTTTTCCTTTCATCTGAAGTTCATATCATTATTGCTATTATAATAATATGAGTAGAAAATATTGGCAAATCTTTGGAAATCCTGGAAAGGTACGTAGTACTTTAGACCTTGGTCATGCATCCCTTGCTTAGCAACTTAAACGTTAGAGCTGCTTTGCGCTATTGACGAACATGCTAAAAGCATACTACACAATCCCCATTTATTTTGGATAAATTAATTGTATCTCTTTCAGTGCACTGCTTCCTGTGGAGGGGGCATTCAGGAAAGAACAGTAAAGTGCATCAATACAGAAGATAATGAAGCCAAAGATCAAACTATGTGTGAGCACGAGGTCAAGCCTCCAGAATCTCAGAAATGCAATATGCAAGAGTGCAGGAAAAGTGCAGGTAAGTTAATACACTTGGGTGAGATTTTTCAAAAGAGCTCAGCACCCAACATGCATCCAATGTGCTGAGCTCTCCTGAAAATCTGTCCCCATTTGCAAGTGCTAAGCTATTTTGAAAACTATGCCTAAATGGTGAGGGAGGCAAAACTGATGTACTTCCTCTTGGAAAGATCCATCAATTCTGGACAGACCTTCATAGAAGTGCCAGGTACTTGTTCAGTTTCACGTGACTAGTGCCCTGAGATCCTTGGCTGCTTTAAATAAGTCCCTCCTGCCAGCCACGCCAGAGACAAATCCATACAGGAGCCGCAAGGAGTCCGGTTCCAGGGATAACACTGATTCCCCTCTGCAGTACAAGGACGGAAAGTGTCTCCTAAGACTCTCTCCTCCCACAGTCTTAAAGTGGAGTCCTGTGCTGACGCTACAGTACCAAAGTCCAAGGAAGTCTTCATTTTCAGCACTGAGCATGCCGTATTAAGCACCTCAATATCATCCATGCTGACACTGGGAACTGCAGCACCATATGCGCCTGCACCAAAATACCTGGCACCGACCACCTCCTTGGCACTATTGGAGTTCTTAGTTCTGATAGCACACACACTCCCTTTGCCAACACCGCTACCATACACAGCACCAACAGAATTTTCTGTCAGAGACCGGTACTGGACTCGTCTCCTCTTCAGAAACTAAGGGAGATCACCAAGTACCCACCTCAGTACTGATAATGAGACAATCACTCTTCAGGTAGGTCTCTGCTCGTCTTGCAGAGAGAGAGCAAGGGGGAAGGAGAAGAGAATGGGGGTGAGTTAGATGTGTGTGACAGCACAGCATCCACTCAGCTAGGATTATAGGGTAAAACCTGCCCAAATATTTCATCATATCTTTCATAATAGTAACAGAGAGGGCTGTGACAATATTAACCAGTTCAGATACCGGGTCCTCCCCTGTTTCTTCTCCACCCGCTGTGCTCTTACTGGACCAGATCAATGAAGAGATTCTATGATTCAGGGCCAGTCCTCTCCAAAGCCAGGGGTTACTCCTCTCTGGGCTGGCTGTTTGGTGCCTCTTCTGCACAAACTCTGTGCTCAGGGCATTGCTCAGAACATTGTCCATTTCACCATAAAACAGACAGATGATTCCACATTTGGAATTCTTATCCTTGGTCTTTTGGTACGTCACCTTGAGCTCCTTTATCTTCTCCCTGCATTGCTGCCCAGTTTGCCTGATCCCATCATTGGCCAGCAGCTGCTTAGATTATACCATGGTACAGGTTGAGGTTCCTCTTTGAGGAGCTATCATGGGGTTTGCTTTCATCTGCCCAAAGCTGCATCAAGATTCTGGATATGATCCTCCAGTCAGGTGGCTGCATGCTGATACATGGGCCTCTTACTGGACATCGTTCTGCTGTATCAAACACCGGATATGGGTAGGCTGAAGAAGCCGCAAGTAATGTGGGACTGAGAATGCTGAGCGGAGCACAGGTAGATGGCAAGATAATACACAGGAATGGGTCAGTGTGTTCTTTACAGAAAGTGAGGGGACAGAATGGGGCCTGAACTGCTGCTGCACTCAAGTATCTGCTCCCTCCTGCCTTACTCGAAAGCTACCACCAGCTTCTCCTAGTCCACAAGGCCTCTTAGCAAAGTAAATTCCTACAGCTTCTGGAGGAATCCCCTCCCCTCGCTAGCCAGCAGTTCCTGGTAGGGCAGTGGGACAGGGAGGCAGTGCATATCTGTAAATGCAGTACCTTTGAGAGTGGTGTGACACTGTGGTTTGGGCCTTGTTCATCAAAGGTCCTTGGTGCATGTGCTGCCTTGGAGCTCAGATAATCTGTTTCTCTCCTATTCTGTCCATGCATTCGCACAGATCTAGACATGGAGATAGGTTACTCTCATCTAGACACCCAGACCATAACTAACTTTCATCATGTTTTTCACCATAGGTCTGCTGTGCCACAAGGACAAGCTGTCCATTAATTTCTGCCAGAGACTGAAATGGATTGGCAAATGTTTGGTGCCATCAATACAGACTCAGTGCTGCTTCACATGTAACAGGCCCCGAATTCCTAACAAAACAAGATCTGGAAATCAACAGCGCTTCAAAGAACAAAATTATGCCAAACCCAGAAGAAAATTGCCTCCAATCAAAAAAAGCAACAGCCAACCTCCTGCAGGGCACTAGGTGTTTTTCAACCTAATTTAATCAGGGGTTCCATTTACAGGGTTTTTTCTCTTTTATATTGAGCCATTCTATATAGATGGAAACCTAAATAACTGATTAATATTGGGAAAATACATCCTATAGGGCAACCAGTCCCAATATGCTTCTCCAGCCTTCTCTTTAAGACAGCCACTAATTTGTCATTGTGATTTGCAATGTACACCTGGACCTAGTACTTCTTATGCATGCATGGAATACAGGTTAAGGACATGCATACAGGATTCATTTGGTCTTTAAATGAATTGTGTGCTGTTTGTTTTTCTCCATTTACAGTGGAAGAACAAACTGGGGTTCCCCCAAAACAGTATTAAAATAACAAGTGACTCTTGTACATAGCACCATTTAGTCCCAGATTCCAAAGGGCAAAGTTATTCTATTCTGTCTATTGTAATTACTGGGGCTTCTCTGCACGCGACCTCCTAGGATGCCAGTACCATGCCGGGTATACTGCAACTTGGAGGCAAGCACTGTAGGCGCTTCAGCAGCTAGGCCTTATTGGTGCTAGCCGTAGTGGGCCAAGGAAAAGGGCTGGCAGGAAAGGGAAAGGTTGCAAATACCCTAGGTACAGAAGTGTAACCAGTTATAGTTCAAAGTGAGCAATTGTCGTTCTTGTTTGGGTCCCTGGAGCAGCCCAGTGGACAGTCAGGGCTCTTCAGGTCTAGTGCTGTCTCCAGTCCAATCTCTATTTTAGTAATAGGCACTTAGAGATTTCCAGGCCAGGATGAATTAGTGTTCCACATTGAGGCCTCTTTGCTCTGGCTCCCTGCCCAGCCACTGTTGTTCCCCTATAAGTCCCATACAGACCTGCATTCAGCTGTATCATCTGGCATTCACAGCCTGTTCTGCATATGGTTCCTGGGGATTTTGCTCTGAAATCAGCTTCTCCGCAGCAGCTTGCTTGCCCTGCAGCCACCATTTCCAAACAGAGTCCGACCACTTCCTGGTTCAGGAACTTTTCTCTTACCTGGCCAGGAGGGAATGGGGAGAGAGCTAATGGGACTTGTAGTCTCCTCCTTAGCAGATCCATCAGACTATAACACAGAGCTCTACTGCATGTTTTGAGCCAGCTTCTTCTGTATATTAGTCACTTGGCACTGCTAGAGTGACTGTAAAGCTGATGCCCCAAAGGAACAGCTGAAGATCCCCACCATGGGCCCTTAGGTTTTGTACAAACTTGGTTTTAAAAAAAAAAAATCTGTTTGAGTGTCTCTTAAAACTGCTGGTTATTGCTGTCCCTTTAAAAGGCGATTAACCTAAAATAACTAGTGGAGTTTGTCATAGCTAGCTACGAACTTGCATTCAACAGCTCAGTTTAGTCAGAATGTTTTATTAAACACTTGACTGACTCTCTGAAGGAGACCTCCTAAATACACAGTTCTGAGCATGGTTCTGTTGGTGCAAATATCTTGGAATGACCTAAAGAAGAAATGTTTAGGATTAAATTATGCCATATATTTTATGCTGTCATGATGCAGTATTCAGCCTTTTTTAAAACCAAGCTTTCAGCACCCACTGGGCCCAGTTAAACAGTTTATTTTACCGTGATAGTCTAAAGCAAACAATCCAATATCTGCTAAGTAAGCCTAGTCAATAGTGGAGCATTTCCCATGTATGGGATCAGATAATAGGCTTGACCTTACTGCCACTGAGGACAATGGCGTAACTACCTCAGTGGGAGCTGGATTGACCTTTAAAACAGGCAAGGGTTTAAGTGGAGCATTTTAAAGGGGCTGAAAGGAGCTTGGTGCTCAAGTTCTACTGAAATTCAGTGGAAGTTGGATGCAGAGGCCACTCAAGACAAACTGCCACATAAGGCAAAACTTCGGTGTTCTGCCCCCCTCCTCATCGGCCTAGAGTGGCAGATTTGGCTCAACTGCCCCTCCATCATGACAGAGGGGCAGCTGGGCCAAATTTGAGTAGCGTTGCAACCTGGCACGTGATGTCGCAACATCACTCAAATTTGGCCCAGCTGCCCATGATGGAGGGGCACTGGGACAAGTATGCTGCCTTAGGCAGTGCCTAGTTCACCTATAACTAGAGCGGCCTTTGGTTGAGTGCTTCACTTAACCCCCCACTTTGTGCCAGCTTTGTCCTTGATGCCTCCCTATACTTTCCTAGCCCTTCTTTAGAATACTATATTCCAAGTGTGGGTGAGCCATGAGAGCCTGCCCTGCCTGGACATAGTGCAGGGGGTTCTCAAACGTCATTGCACCGCAACCCACTTCTGACCACAAAAAATTACTATACATCCCACTGCCCCAAGTGGGGTGGGAGAGTCAAAGGGCTTTTGGGGGACAGGGACCTGTAACCTGAGCCCCGCCATACGGTGGGATTCCTGCTTCAGCTTCAGCCCCGGGCGATGGGGCTCTGGCCACGGGCCGCAGCAATCTAACACCAGCCCTGGCGACCCCATTAAAATGAGGTTGCACCAGTTTGGGGTCCTAATCCATAGTTTGAGAACTGCTAACTGAGTACAAAGTATTCATGCCCCTTTGCTTTGACAAGTTTTCTATTTCCTAATGCTAAAGCTGACTTCAGCTTTGCAAAGTGATGGGGGATGCTTGACATGGGGGAATAGAATTGTGGGAAGAAAACTGTGTTAACTAACTTTCCAACACTCGTATGTATCATGTATATTATATTAATACCATGCACATAATACCTATTAATGTGGAATATACTATGCCTAACATACATATTGGCTAACATTTGAAAATCCAAGCCATACCCTGCAGCTTCGTAATTGTTCTAAGGATGTAGTACACCCAGTCTTCTTGGTTTTATACGGTATGAAAAGGAGTACACAGTCATAAATCTGTTACAGTGACTAAAGGAGTGACTGTAAAACGTACTAGAAATATGTTTAGACCCGAATATACCATACTAACTAAGGCCACGATCCAACAACTGCAGCCATGCAGGTGAGCATAGCAGTCCATCCCTCGAGAATACACCCACACCCACATACCCAGGCATGGTAGTATTTGCAAGATCTATGCCTCAATTCTTCACTTGAAGTTCATGGAAGTTCTGCAGATGAAGCATCACAAGATTGAGCCTCTTAATGTGTGTGGGACAACAATTTAATGACAATTCCAGCTACTTTTTAGGCTGTTTTTAAATCAGCTGTTAAAGATATGATGCTAATATAATATGGTGCTAATATTTGGATGGTGACTAAAATGATGTATCATATGCGTATGTGTGCATGCGTGCATACATAATCTATATGCACATACACTCTCTAAAATTATGCAGACCGATGGTGTTGCTGTTCAGTACCAGTTCTATTGCCTTCTAAACATGATGAGATGCTTAAGAATATTTGCTTTTTATTTTTTGAACTCCTGAATATTTAATAGTCGGGATAAGGAATAAAAACTAGACCTTTTTATACAGTTTGGAGATAAAGTTGTTAAATAAAACGGAAGGATGGGTGCGTTTCTTCTCTGAAGCAACAATATGACTGCAAAGGATTTGGTCATAGAGCTCCATTGCCACTCTCAAGCAGAGCTTGTATTGAGGGCCAAGCACGGACCCACCTAACTCAATGGAGCTTGCAAGTGCTCTTGAGGTGCACAGCACCTCTCAGAACTGGGGCTTGAAAATTAAGGGCTTTACTTGACCATTACAGTCTCCTTGGATACATCCATACTGGAGTGGCAGCATAATTTCCAGCACAGGTGGGTGTGCACATGCTGGCTTTGATCAAGCTAGCACACTAACCATAGACATATAGCAGCAGCGTGGAGAGGCTCTAACCGGCCTGAGTACAGTCCTACCATGGTATTTACTCAAACAGCTAAACTGGCTTGCCTCCCATCCCGCCATAGCTACACTTCTATTTTTAGCCTGCTCGCTAGATCAAGGCTAGTGCGTGTACATCTACGTGAGCTGGAAATTACCTCCATTGTCAACGTATCTCTGGACTCAGGGGGACATGGGCCTTCATGCCCACGCAGCACAGTGTAAATGAGCTAGAACTAGCATGCGCCCGACAGTGACCTGGGAGACTGGCCAAGTGGGCAGGGTATAAGTAGAAGGGAACCTACGCAGCTGAGGTTATCTTTCTGTGCTCATTACAGCCAGCATGGAGTAATTTCTCACTTCATTATTTGCTTCCAGGCATTGTGATTTATTTAAAATTGGGGAAGGTGAAGAAGCAATGCTCTATTACTCAAATGATTTGACTCCCTTGGGACCAAAGGGGAGTCCTGCCACACTTGGTGCTAAGCTTACACCTTTAGAGGAAAGATTGTGAGAGCAACATGAACTTTTATAATACAGTTATGCTAGTACTCTATTCTATCTAGGTGCTGATACCATGCTCCTCACCTTACTATCTGCCAGATGCTGACTGCCTTTATAATCGAGTCCCTTGATCAGTTTAACAAGTTTAAATTAATCTTTTAAGGAAAGATGGTTTTGTGGCTATAATTCTGATGGTTGCTAGTCTCAAGAGTGAACTAAATAACCATTCACACTAGATTCATGTTACGCAAGCCCACCATATTATTCAGAGACACTTCAGTACCTTTCATCTTGCTCTGCGTGAGCACTTTTACACAGCACCTGCACACGCTGTTCTAGAACATAAAGTGTTTAAGAAACAACCTATGACAATTTATTGTTGTAGCTTCATAATAAATGGCATTACTTATGTGTGACATGTCTGATATTTGTTATGGTTCCAATAAAAGAGTAATCATAAACAGGAACAATTAGAAAAAATGTTTAAAAAAATTACCAGCCTGGGGTTCTCCTCTAACTGAGAATTTGCTATAGCAGAATCCTCTTATCTGATATATTCAGAATCCCCTATGGCAATTGTCAAGGTTCCTTCCCCACTCTGAACTTTAGGGTACAAATGTGGGGACCTGCATGGACGCTTCTAAGCTTAATTACTAGCTTAGATCTGGTAACTCTGCCGCCATCCAGAAATCAGTGTCTGGAGCACTTCCTGTCCCCCCAAAACTCTCCCCTCCCTGGGTGGCCTTGAGGGACTTCACCAATTCCCTGGTGAACAGATCCAAACCCCTTGGATCTTAAAACAAGGAGAAATTAACCATCTCCCCTTCTTTCCCCCACCAATCCCTGGTGAGTCCAGAGCCAATCCCCTTGGATCTTAAAACAAGGAAAAATCAATCAGGTTCTTAAAAAGAAAGCTTTTAATTAAAGAAGAAAGGTAAAAAAAATCATCTCTGTAAAATCAGGATGGAAAATACTTTACGGGGTAATCAGATTCCTATAGCCCAGAGGAACCCCCTCTAGCCTTAGGCTCAAAGTTTCAGCAAGCAGAGGTAAGATCCTCTCAGCAAAAAAGGGACATTTACAGGTTGAGAAAACAAAAATAAGACTAATCTGCCTTGCCTGGCTATTACTTACAATTTTGAAACATGAGAGACTGATTCAGAAAGATTTGGAGAGCCTGGATTGGCATCTGGTCCTTCTTAGTCCCAAGAGCGAACAACACCCAAAACAAAGAGCACAAACAAAGACTTCCCTCCACCAAGATTTGAAAGTATCTTGTCCCCTTATTGTTCCTCTGGTCAGGTGTCAGCCAGGTTTACTGAGCTTCTTAACCTTTACAGGTAAAAGAGGCATTAACCCTTAACTATCTGTTTATGACAGCAATATAACAGAGTAGCTCATTAAAAAGAAAAAGTAGGGAAAAGCTCTGAAAAAAAGCTTTAATTGAGATAAAACACTGTACTGAATACAAAATTAAAAGTGAAATTCACTGTTTCTCATCTTTATTTTCTCCTTCCGTCTTGATTTAGCAATTTTCATATGAATGGACTATCGCTTGGAATTTCACTATAAGTTAAATGCTACTCAACTCCTTGGCATTGGCTGAATGCATCCTTGCTAAGTGTTTTAATTTTAGATTTATATAAAGTACAATAAAAGCACACCCATTCAATCCTCTGCACAATCCTGACCTTTTTTTAAAAAATAAAAGAAGAGTCTATTGTATTGCTAACTCTGTGCTGATTTAAGCAGCAGTAACTGGCATTTGCATTCTCAAGCTAAAGCAGTTCCCTGAGAAGTGTCCCACTAAAACAGCTGTTGTAGTTAAACCTGTTTATTTATATGCCCCTTTCCACTGAGCACCTCAAAAACGCTGGTGAATTTATCTTCACCGTATCCCTGTGAGGTGGGAAAGTATTTTATCCCCATTTCACAAATGGGGAACTGTGGGAGAGGAAGAACAAATGACCAGCCCATGGTCTGTAGCTGAGGTATGAATTGTACACAGATCTCCTAAGTCCCATTTCAGTGCCTCCAACCAAATACCACGCTCCCTTGTACAACATTTGCCTGCCCAGAATAGCTGCTCCTCCATTTCTGCAGAGGCATGGCCACAAACTGGTCTTCCTTTGTTCATCTCCGGTTTTATTCCTTTTCTCTCTCTTGCTCATTTCAGCAGCATTTCAAACCTGACAAGATAGAGAGGTTTCAGTGTCACTTCCATAGTCTCTAGCTCCTAGGCAGGCTCTTCTCCTCTAAGGGCAAAGGGCTCCTCAGTGGAGCAAAGTCATGGGCCATTCTTGATTCCACTGAAGTTGATTGCAAAACTCTCAGTGACCTCAGTGGAAGGAGGATTGGGCAAGTCATCAGTGAGAGGGACAAAGGCAAGGATTTCCGAGTGTGCTTGCACCTGGCAATGCAGGCTCAGGAGCCACATTTTGTTCTTGGCGTGCAGAATTTGAAATGAATTACATTTATTTTTAATAATAGACCCTGCCTTAGGGGTTTTAAAGTCTCCTACCTTTCTTGGGCATTTACATGCTAAACTGCATTTCCTGTGCTGATTCTGTATCACAAGACTAGAAACCCTGCTGAGAGTGAGCAATGAAATAGCTGCTATTGCTGAGAATGGCACTGGCACCAATCACAGTTACAGAGATAATGAGGAAATAAGAGTCATTAACAAAATCTGACTAATGTTGTTTATTTAGTAGATAGATAGATAGCTACCGTAGTTGTGGTTGTATCACTGCAAGGCAACCTAACGGTGACCTAAACCCTCTTCGGCTATCCTTTCCTCCTGGATCTCTTCCTGCATTGGACTAGCCTGTGTCTCAGCAAGAATCCTTTGGCCAAATCCAACTTAAAGCCCGTTCTCCCAGAGCATGACCCCTCCTGGGCTGAAATTCATAGATCCCAAGGCCAGAAGGGACCGTTGTGATTGTCTAGTTTGATCTACTGTATAAGACAGGCCATAGGACTTCCCGGAATTAATACCTGGTTGAACTAGAGCAGATCGTTTAGAAAAAACATCCAATCTTGATTTAAAATTGCCAGTGATGGAAAATCCACCACAGATGTTGGCAACTTGTTTCAATGGGTTAATACCCCCCCGATAAAAAAATTGCATCTTATTTCCAGTGTGAATTTGTCTAGCGTCAACTTCCAGCCACTGGTGCCTGTTACATCTGTGCCTACTAGACTGAAGAGCCCATTATCAAATTTTTATTCCCAATGTAGGTATGTAGAGACTGTAATCAAGGCAGCCCTTAATCTTCTTGTTGTTAAAACAGATTGAGCTCATTATCAAGCATTATTTTCCAATCCTATAATCATTCCTGTGCCTCTCTCTGAACGCTTTCCAGTTTATCAACCCCTTTTTGAATTGTGGACACCCAAACTAGACGCAGTATTCCAGCAGTCTCACTAATGCCAAAGTAACATAACCTCTCTACTCCTGCTCAAGATTCCCCTGTTTTACATCCCTGGAATGCATTAGTCCTTTTGGCCACAGCATTGCACTAGGAGTTCTTGTTCAGCAGATTATCCACCATGACCCCCCCTAATCTTTTTCAGCAGCATTGCTTGCCAGCATAGAGTCCTCCACCCTGTAAGTATGGGCTGCATTCTTTGTTCCTAGATCAGGTGTGGGCAAACTTTTTGTTCACATCCCTGCGGCCCCTGGAGGAGGAGCGGGCAAAGAGCTCCACACGCTTCCCTCACCTGCGGAAACCTCTCCTGGAGCTTCCATTGGCCACAGTTCCCCATTCCTGGCCAATGGGAGCCTGCAGAGGGGCAGTGCCTGCAGGCGAGGCAGCATACGGAGCCCTCTGCCCCGCAGGGGCCGCAGGGATGTGGTGCCGGCCACTTCTGGGAGTGGCGCGGGGCCTGTGGCGCCACAGGGGTGGCAATCGCTTGGGCCAGATCCAAAGCCTTGTTGGGCCGGATCCGGCCCACAGGCTGTAGTTTGCCCACCCCATCCTAGATGAATACATATACATTTGGCTGTACTAAAATACAGGTTGTTTGCTTGTACTCAACTTACTAAGTGATCCATATCACTGTATCAGTGACCTGTCCTCTTCATTATTTACCACTCCCCCAACTTTTATGTGAGAGGCTTCTTGGAATGAGGTTGGTGGGGCCCCTACCAGGAGCTCCATCCCCCAGCAAGCATTACCACTTGGATCTGCTCACAGACGTTTGTCTTAGTGGTTAGGGGACTAGTCTGGGAATAAGGAGACCTGTGTTAAATTCCCTGCACTGCCCCAGACTTCCCATTGACCTTGGTCAAGTCAGATAGGGCCAGATTTTTAGAGGTATTTAGACACTTAAGTGCTGTTGATTTCACTTCGACATTTCATTTAGACAATGTCATTTAAAATCAAGAGACAAGGTGGGTGAAGTAATATCTTTTATTGGACCAACTTCTGTGAGTGAGAGATACAAGCTTTCAAGCTTACCCAGAGCTCTTCTTCTGTGTAAACTTGAAAGCTTGTGTCTCTCACCCACAGAAGTTGGTCCAGTAAAAGATATTAGCTCACCCACCTTGTCTCATTAATAGCTTGGGACTGACACAGTTACTACAACATTGCATACATTTAAAATCAAAATGTTTGATTCTTTCTACATGAACAGGTTCAACATTTCTGAATTTTGTTCTTTTTTTTTTTAGCTGAAATTATTCAAATTCCCTAATAGTTTCAGTGCCCCCCAAAATGCATTTTCCAGCACATTTACTGTTAGCCGAAAAAAATTCACCCAACTCTAGCCCAGTGGCCAGGGCATTCCCCTGGGTTTTCCATCACTGTAGGAACTCCACCTCCCTAAGCAGTCTTCCATTGACTAGCTGTGTCTACACCAGGGATAAGGTTGCATACCTATGGCACTCAGAGGTGTGGGTTTTTCCCATTCCTGAGCACCGTAGCTAGATGCCTAAGGCCTGGTCTACTCTTAGGATACGTCTTCACTACCCGCCGTATTGGCGGGTAGCAATTGATTGCTTGGGGATCGATATATCGCGTCTCATCTAGATGCAATATATCGATCCCCGAACGCACTTATATCGATTCCGTAACTCCACCAACCTGAACGGAGTTGTGGAATTGACAGGGGGAGCCGTGGACATCGATCCCGTGCCATAAGGACGGTGAGTAATTCGATCTTAGATACTTCAACTTCAGCTATGTTATTCACATAACTGAAGTTGCATATCTAAGATCGATTTTCCTCCATAGTGTAGACCAGCCCTTAAACTTAGGTAAATATGTCTCCATGAGAGGGTGGAGTTTACGAAACACCCCTCTCATCAGCATCTCCATCTCCTTACATAGCTCCTCACCTAGTTTGCTAGCTTTTGTGGATCACTTTCTACAGCGCTTATCTTTCCCCATTCACTGTCTAGGGAGTCTACGTGCCTAATTCAAGTTTTGTGGGAACGTTGTTCTTATGATTTTCTTAGCACCTAAAAGTTAGGTGTTGCAGTGCCTAAAACCCTTTGTGGAGTTGGGCCTAATTAATTAACCCCCCACAAAAGCATATTGTGTGCTTCTATGGCTGACCCATTGTCTCAATGGAGGTGACCAAGAAAGTGCTACCAACTGTCAATGATGTAAAGAATGATGAGCTTGCAGGAGTTGCTGAATGTTGTCAAGTAGTCCGAGTCTGTGCTTGCAAACATGGGAACTGCAAGGAGACAAAAAACTGAAATGCAGCAGATGTACCTGAAGAATGGGCCAATTGGTCATAGGAAACTAAGATGTGAGTTGATTTGGTTGATTCAGAGGGAATCTGTGGCACAGTGGGAATTGCTGGGCATGAAAAAGTGTCTTTTTGCAAAGCATCATTATTCAGAGGTCAGCAGACCTCTCCAATAGCTTTCCTTTTCAGCCCCAAATCAGCCCCCGTACCATATGGAGTTTGTAGTAGTGTAGTAGTGTAGCTCACTCTCACTAGTGCAAATTATTGATAACTAGAAATTGGCACCAATGTACAGTTGATAACATATAAATACCTAAAGTGAATAAATAGAAACATTGAATTTACATCCATTATTATAGACTCATGGAAACATAGTGCTGGAAGTGTGTGTCCTAGTCCAGCCCTCTTCACTGAACCAGGACCAAGAAAACCTAGACCGTGCCTGGCAGGTGTTCATCTAATCTGGTCTTAAAAACCTCCAGTGATGTGGATTCTGCAACCTTCCTTGGAAGCCTCTGCTAGTGTTTAATTATCCTTATAGTTAGAAAGTTTTTCTTAATATCTAACCGAAATCTCCCTTGCTGCAAATTAAGCCCATTATTACTTGTCCTTCAGTGAACATGGCAAACAACTATCACACTGCTCTTATAACAGCCTTTAACATATTTGAAGGTTGTTATCAGATCCTCCCTCAGGCTTCTTTTCTCAAGGCTAATCATGCCCAGTTTTTTAACCTTTAAATTTAAATGTAAAGGTTAGATTTTCTAAACCTTTTATCCTGTGGACTCTTCAATCTGTTCATATCGTTCTTAAAGTGTTGCAACCAGAACTGGACATAGTTCTCCAGCTGAGGCCTTGCTACTGCTGAGTGCAGCAGGAATTACTTCCCATATCTTACATGTCACAGTCTTGCTAATGCAGATCCTTTTCAGCAGTACTACTATCTGGACTGTTGCCTCCCCCTCCTCCCCATTTTATAGTTGTGCTTTTGATTTTTCCTTCCTAAGTGAAATACTTTGCACTTCCTTGAACATTGTCTTGTTACTTTCAGACCAGTTTTTCAATTTATCAAGGTAGTTTTGAATTCTAATCCCGTCCTCTATAATATTTGCAACCTCTCCCAGTTTGGGGTGATCCACAATTTGTATAAGCACACTCTCCAATCCATTATCCAAGTCATACTGAAAATATTTGACTAGTACCAGACCATAGGACTGACCTCTATGGGATCCCAGTTTGACAACAAAACATTGAAAATTACTTTTTGAGTAAGGTCTTTAAACCAGTTGCGTACCTTCCTTACAGTGATTTAATCTAGGCGACATTACCCTAGTTTGCTTATGAGACTATCACGTGGGACTGCGTCAAAAGCCTTTCTAAAATCGAGATATGTCTACTGCTTCTCCCTCCACCCCCCAGTAACCCTGTCAAAGAAGGAAATTAGGTTGATTTGGCATGATTTGTTCTTGACCAATTCATGCTGGCTGTTTCTTATAACTCTATTATCCTCTAAGTGCTTACAAATTGAGTATTTAATCATTTGTTCCAGTGTATTTCCAGGTATCGGAGTTAGGCTGACTTGTCTATAATTTCCTAGTTCCTCTTTGTTCCCCTTTTGAAAGCTAGGTATTATTATGCTTACAGAAAATAATCTCATTTCACTAAACCCACACCCCTAATTTGGGGTCTTTGTTTTACCTAGTGCTTTGGCAGATTGAGTGATGCAAGTGAAAACTGATTTCTCATGTAAAGAATGAAAAAGCAACAACCACATCTCTGGCTCAAGAATTTCAGAGAGCATATACTGCTTGCTGTAAAATGGCTGAACTAAAAAGTTCCCTGGTTAGTGATTGCTAATTTCAACCCAACTCTTAGGCCAAAAAATAAATGATGACATGCAAATTTTTTCTTACCTGATTGAAATTCCAGATGTGCTGTGAGCAGACAGGGCCATGAAAGTAGAAAACATGTTAAAGAAGCGAGGTCATCATCAGATCCTATTTGAAAGGGGTAATCAAAGGGAAAGTTAGTCAAGATTTCAAAAGCCTAGTATTGGTTCAGTATTATCATTGTGTGTTATTAGATGTAGCTGTTTCTAAATCAAAGTAAGCAAAGTTTTTGCACAGGTTGTAGATGGTTATTGGAGGTGATTATAGGGAGGCAGTCACCTGTTCCTGGATTCCCTTTTTACTTTTATGTTTATCACAGTTAAAAACAGCTAGGGAGGATCCTTGAGTTGCAGTTACATCTCAGCAAGTAGACTAAGGCCATGTCTACACTGCAAGCTGTGATTGATGCAAAGTTACATCGACGAACAGCTACCAAATTTGTTTATCAATTAGGTATGTGCATACTTGGCTGCTTGTGTCAGCGCTGCATCTACTCACCAAGCGTGCTTGTGACAATGTAAAGTGCTTTCTGCACAATGCCTTTTGGGAAATGTTCACAACGTGTTATGCGACAGAAATGACCTGTTGGACGCAGTTGTTACCTGCTTAACTTAGGGCTCCCTGCCTATACTCTACAGAGGGCTCAAGGTGTGACCCAATCAATTTAGGGCTCCCTGCCTATACTCTACCGAGGGCTCAAGGTGTGACCCAATCTATTTAGGTCACTGTCATAACTATAAAGGGAAGGGGAACAGCCCTCCTGTGTGCAATACTATAAAATATAAAATCCCTCCTGGCCAGACCTAAAATCCTTTTACCTGTAAAGGGTTAAGAAGCTCAGGTAACCTGGCTGACACCTGACCCAAAGGACCAATAAGGGGACAAGATACTTTCAAATCTTGGTAGGGGGAAGTCTTTGTTTGTGCTCTTTGTTTTTGATGGTGTTCGCTCTTGGGACTAAGAGGGACTGGACATCAATCCGTGCTCTCCAAATATTTCTGAACAAGTCTCTCATATTTCAAACTTGTAAGTAACAGTCAGGCAAGGCATGTTAGTTTTATCTTTGTTTCCTCAACTTGTAAATGTTCCTTTTGCTAGAGGATTTACCTCTGTTTGCTGTAACTTTGAACCTAAGGCTAGAGGGGGTTCCTCTGGGCTCTTTGAATCTGACTACCCTGTAAAGTTATTTTCCATCCTGATTTTACAGAGATGATTTTTACCTTTCTTTCTTTAATTAAAAGCCTTCTTTTTAAGAACCTGATTGATTTTTTCCTTGTTTTAAGATCCAAGGGGGTTGGATATGGATTCACCAGGAATTGGTGGGGGGAAAGGAAGGGGAATGGTTAATTTCTCCTTGTTTTAAGATCCAAGGGTTTAGATCGGTGTTCACCAGGAAATTGGTAGAGAAGTCTCTCCAGGCTACCCAGGGAAGGGTTATAGTACTTGGAAGGGAGATATTCTAGGGGGGAGGTAGACAGAGTTTCCCAAATGACTCATAAATAATTTGGGTGGTGGCAGCAAAACCAGATCTAAGCTGCTAGTTAAGCTTAGAGGTTCTCATGCAGGTCCCCACATCCGTAACCTAGAGTTCTGAGTGGGGAAGGAACCTTGACAGGCACCCTGCCTATACCCTACTGAGGGCTCAAGGAGTGACCTGGTCAATTTAGGGCACCCTGCCTATATCCTACCGAGGGCTCAAGGCTTGACCCAATCAATTTAGGGCACCCTGCCTATACCCTACTGAGGGCTCAGGGCAAGACCTGGTCAATTTAGGCACCCTGCCTATAGCCTTCCAAGGGCTCAAGGCGTGACCCACTCAATTTAGGCACCCGCCCACTCTTTTCCTTACCCGTGCAGCTCAGGGTGTAAGACACCTATCCTTACCCAGGGGGCTCAGGAAGAAACCTGGTCAATTTAAGTACATGCCCTTTCTCGCAGGGCTCAGGGCTTTATGGGTCTGTGGAAACTTTTCCCAGTGAAAGGGCCTTACACAGTTGTGCTCTAAATGTCTATTTATTAGCAACTGACACAGAATGTATATACCAAGCAAATCTCTTATGCTCACCACTCTCAATATACAGACAAATTTCACCCAATGCCCAGTCAGGATCCTCTCATCTGAGGGTTCCCGGTGATGCCTCTGCACATCACAGTTGTGCAGAGGGGTCAGAGTTCCAGCAGCTTGATGTTGAACTGCAGTCTGGAAATAGCTCCCAAAGAGCATTGTTTTTCATTTACAGTATATTGGTAAAACTAGCTCCCTCCTTCAAATTTACTAAACCCCTATCACGTTATCCCACATTCCTAAATAACAAAAATTTAGCCAATTATGCACTGCCATCTATGTGTCCTCCTTCCTGCCCAAGTTCTTTACATTTTATCTTTCAAGCCCAAACTGAAACTTAATTGTGCCCTTCTCTATTTGTGTAGATGGTCGACATAAAATGCTGGTCAGAGCTTATCTTACCATTTGTTGAGTCTCTTTTTGTATCCTCCCTAATTTCCCAGCGTCTTTACATCCTTGATAGCTGTAACTCTCATGAGGGACATTCCTGAGGTGGGGGTTCTTTATCAGTAGCAAACATTCCTTTTTTCAGTTTAGTGGTGAACTCCCTGAGTTTCACCCAAGGCTGGTTTAATATGTGGGTGATCAGGTCTCAGACCTCTACAGGGGTCCAGTGACTGACATGCAACATTCTCCATCCCATAATGTCATCCACAGCCCATAATTTTTGTGCCTTTTGTAGCTGATGCCCTATCCAGAAAAAAGTGGGGCAACAATGAATCTCATGTCATGGCCAGTGGCCAAAATTCCAGTAGCAAACTCTCAAGGAGTCCCTAGGGGTAGAATAGAGGGAATAAATAAAGAATAAGCAATTGAATCAACTTATTGTATATAATATTTTTAGACTATAAAAGTCCATAGAGAAAGGTGTTTTTATGAAAGCCAGTGGCACACTGGTCATGAATATTATTGCTTGATAGACGTACTGATGGTGTGTATGAAGAGCTGTGTGTGTGCTGGAAATATGTTCCTAAAATATGTTGCAGAGAGAACTGATAAAACAGCCTGTCTTAGACAAAGTAATATGAATTTATTTGTCTGTGTTAACCTTTGTAAGCCAGAGGACAATGAAAGTACATTTACATATAAGGTAAACAAAGCAATCATGCTAACAAGTGACAGCTTGGTGAGCACACTAGGGGACAGAATTTGCACACACACCCCAGGAAACCTTTCTGGCCCTTGAGGCACAGACAATGGACTTTGGGTAATATAAGGGGAGCAAAAAGCCCTTTAGTTATTCATCACTGAGGGGACATAGGGTACAGCACCCTCTGAGCCTGTGAAAGTGGGATCCCCTAGTCTGGAGGGCTAGGGCACTGGTAATTTTGTATTTAAGAAAATTGATTCAGGCAAAGATTGTAACTTGCTTTAAATTTTAGTCACTAACAAGTGTTTTTTATTATGTTTTGTTCATAACCATACACGTCTCTTTTTCTCCTCCTTAGTATCATTCAAAACTGTTCTTTATTAATAAATGTATTCTTGTTTTATTACAAAACCATCTCAGTTCTGTGAACTAAAGTGAAGTGTGAGTCTTCAGCTAACCTAATAGGCTGATGTGTGTTCTCTCTTGTTCGCGGCACCAAACTTAATTTCTGTAAGTGTCCAGTGAGAGGGACTGGATGCTGCAAGATGTCTCTAGGGAACTCAGGAACAGGGGTTCACTGATCCTTATCTGCAAGGCAAGGTTTAGACTGGTAGAGTCTTGAAGAGTTTGCTGGTAAGGCAGACAGGCTGGTGCTTCAAAGAGTTGACATATAGCTTAGCAGCTGCAAAGCTCTCACTTCCTGATGCAGAGGGATAACACAGTGACTCACAGTTCTATGTGTTCTGAGCACGATGTCACCCCTGTATTTGTAGATACGCAGGAAGTATTGCAACAATAGGAACCATAATGATTTCTTCAAGGACTGTTTGCTGAGGGACACAACAAAAAAACAGTTCACCGTTATTGGTGATGTTCGCAAAGAAGATTGTGGAAGGCCACTTTTGGGCCTGAGGAATAAGCACTGCCTGGTGGGGTGCATTGTAATGCAGGTTTGGGACAACAGATGGGTGCAGAACTTTCAGATGCAAAAGGCCAAATTCCTGGATCTATGCAAAATGCTCACCACGTGCATGGACACTAGGATGAAAGCTGCATTGACAGGGGAGAAGCAAGTAGGGAATAGAACTCTGGAAATCTGCAATGCCAGATTGGTATTGATCAGTAGGAAATCATTTTGGAATTGGAAAATCCATAGTGGGGGCTGTTCTCATGCAAGTGTGCAGGGCCATTAATTGTCTCCTGCTACTCAGAACTGTGAGTCTCAGCAATGTGCAGGGCATAGTGGATGTATTAGCAGCAATGGGGTTCCTGAACTGTGATATGATGATAGATAGCATGTGTATCACGATTTTGGCACCAACTCACTTTGTCACAGAGCATATCAACATAAAAGTCTACTTTTCTCTGATTCTGCAAGTATTGATGGATCACCAGGAACACTTCACCGACATCACTGTGGGCTGGTCAGGGAAGGTGCATTAAAACAAAATGATTTCATACATTACCTTAACACTACCTTAAACCTAACTTCTATTTAACTTATTATATGCAATAGAAAAATTAGTTATTCAAAATTTTAAAAAAAGAACTTATCTTATTTTCCAAAGCACATCATTCACAGTACCCATCAAGTAATGCAGTAGAGTGATTACATCCATTCCGAGGACTCCATATTTTCCCATTTCAAGAAAAACAAACTGAGCTTTTAACTTCCTCTTTCCTATTTCAATTTCCATACACGAACTTATAGGGATTATACTTCACACCCGATTGAGTCCAATCATTTCCCTTATTTGTGGTGTATAGTAATGTAATAGGAGCATTTCCTGAAAGTTAGCAATGTTTCAAACAGATCACGTGGCTCCTGTATCAGTATAAATAATTTGTTGGAATAATCCCTTTTCAAAAGTCACAGGGACCAAAAGTCAACCCCATTCATCTTTTATTAACTTGGTTATAATATTTGGATGCAATTCCAGAGGTAGAGGTTCTTTAGATATCGCATTCTCCACAGAAGGGAATTCAAATGCAGAGAGTTTTAGACGGGGAAGTTCAGATTAAGGTTCAAGGGAAGGATTCAAGGATAGTGAGGATTCAGGGGAAGGAGATTTTGACAGTGACGCAGGGGATGGGGTTTTTAACAGTGAAGAATCAGGGAGAAGAGGCTGAGGTAGGAAGCGTTCACAAGGAGAAAATCTAGACAATGAAGAATTAAAAGGAGAGAGAGGCTCACAATTAAGATATGGTCCCAACAAAGGAAGTGATTCAAAAAATGTGGGTTCTAAAGGAGTAAATGTCTGTTTCTGATTCTGTTCCTGTGTCGCCTGCATCTCCTCCTCTATTTTCCTCCTTCGCTGCCTTTTCTTTTTCTTATCTATGTTTAAAAGAATACACTTACCACTACTTTTTACACTAATCTTAAAACAACAAAAATAATTTCCTATTTCTAAGTTATATTGCACATTTACTTAATATATATAGTTATTTCCCTGTACAGTTCCTTTTCAGAATTTCCCTTCCAGCACTTTAGCTGAGAAGAATGAAACCATTTTGACAAGTTTCTTTTTCACTGACAAATGTCCAACTGACATACGATTGGACTATTTACAGTTCTAACAGGTCCAACCAACACTGGGCTGAGGATATGGACTTTTTCCTTTGTATACCTATACATCACCGTGTCCCCTATTTGCCACTCCTGTGGATGCAGGATTGGTCCCATCTTTTTATCCATTTGCTTTAAGTGCCACAGTGCCTGCCTGTGCATATCTGCAATGGATTTCAGGAGCTGCTGCATCCACTGATCTGTTAATATTCTGGGCTGCAGCTCATCTGGAGGCAACCCAGTCACCCACCACTGTTCAGACAGTCTCATATCTCTACCATTTATGGCTTTAAACAGGGTAACTCCATGTCAGTGGTAGGCAACCTGCAGCCCCCAAACCGCATGTGGCCCGTCAGGGTAATATGCTGGTGGACCATGAGACAGTTTGTTTACATTGCCTGTCTGCAGGCACAGCTGCCTGCAGCTCCCAGTGGCTGTGATTCGCCATTCCCAGCCAATGGGAGCTGCAGGGACGTGGGAGCTGCGGGCTGCAGGGACGTGGGAGCTGTGGATGGCCGTGCCTGCGGACCATCACAGCCCACCAGTGCAATTGGCACTGAATATTGGAACGATTTTCCACAGGTAGAGGACTATTATAAGCAAACCCTCAGTTGGAGTAGAAAAGAAAGAGATTCAAGCAGGAATTACCAGAGTTTAACTACACAGCTATTATTGGCATTAGAGCAATCATAAAAGTCAAATAAGATTAGTCTGCAAAATTGAATTATTTTACATCTTCAAACAGAAAAAGCCTAAATGGGAAGAACAAATCTAAAACCAAATCATTTAATACTAACAGAAAAAGCTATCTATACTGAAACAGATTAACCTATTATGCAAAAAGTTATAATATCCTCAATGGAAGTTGTATCCAAATCTGCAAGGGTTTAACTTGGAATGAAAAAAAAAATCTTTTGGCTTTATCAGAGGCAGAGCAAAGGTATTTAATCCATTCAAAAATCACACAGCGTTTTGCTGGAAAAGAGGACAGCTGCATAAGCAGTGATTTGAGAGAGTTCAGAATGAAGAAAATAAAATCTTTGTCATCATCTTTGGGTCAGAGGCACTTTATTCAAAAACTCGTGCACACTGCTTCAGATAAAAGATCAGGTTATTTTCCCTCTTTAATGTTCGTTGTTAAACAGTGTGTTAGTGTTGACATGTGTGATAATACCTGAGCTTCCATGCCAAAAATACAGGTGGAGTTCTTTGTACCATTCTGGGGGAATGCCAGTGGATTTGATCTTGGAGTGGCAATTGGGAATTTACCAGGAACCACTTTGTTGGCACTTATAAAGAGCCGTTGTACTTAAAAAACAAAACCTGGCCAAACAAAGGCTGCCTCTCATAGAGGTGGCATGCGGGAGAAGGGCAAGCATGCATGGGGGAGTCACATGCCCCCCCCAGATTTCTGCAAGCACTGAGCTTCCCTTGCAAGGCTCAGAGCAAATCGACCCCACAGCCCCACAAAGAGTCCATGGGTGCTGCACGATGCCACACAGGCCTAATGCACCCAGTGCTGCTCCCCCTCCAGCTCCCAGCCCTTCACTGCAGGTCAATGGGCCGCCTCTGCTCCCACTCAGCCTGCCAAAAGGCTCTGTCCTTCTCTTGCTGCACCCCTACCCTCCTCCCACTCCCACAGCATGTTTCCAGCTTGCTCAGCCCTTCTCCCTGGCAGCCAGGCCCGGGCAGGAAGGAGCCATTTCTCCAGCTGGGTGAGGGTGGCCACTTCAGGTGCCTGAGGGAACTTGGCGGGAGAGGCAGCGGTGGTGCCTATGTGTCAGGTAACCCTGGCAGGGCAGGGAGAGGGCAGTGGCCCTGCGCCAGGCTCAGGGCGGGGGAATCTCTGAGGAAAGCGCCAGGAGCCAGTTCCCTGTGTTCAGCCAGAGTTAGGGGAATTGCGTACGCCCCTCCCCACACTGAGGTGTCTACAAGGGCATGGAAGCTCTGGGGAGAAACTTTTTTGCTGTGAGTTTCCCGCCTGGAGCCAGGGCTTGCCTAGTGGCATGTGCTCCCCGTTCCTGTGGCCTCCCTCTGCCAGGAGCTGTCAGGATTGGCTGCCCTGGTTCAGGGAGGTGAGGTTGGAAGGTTCCTGCACCCAAAGGTGACACATGGGGCTCCCCAGACCCTTTACATTGTCCCCTGCCCTCACTATCAGGTACATGTCACCTCTGGCCTCCCATGTGTTCTTTTATAGCAGATACTTCTTTTTAAATACCAAGTACCAGGAGGATTTTTATTTTGGTTTGCTTTGGTTTTCCAGAGTCAACTACACAGCAGCTGGAAATTGCCTGGTAATTTCAACTGCATTTGCTACCTACAGAAACACTTTAATTTTATATTTTATTCTCGCTCCTAGATTTTCAAAAAATCTTGTCCTCTAGTTTAGAAAATGAAGTGGATGGTCCAGTAGATAGGCTACTAGGCTGGGACCCAGGTTCAAGTCCTTGCTTCACCTCAGATTTCTTGGGTAGGTCATTTAGGACCAGATTTGTAAAAGTATTAAAGTACTTACATATGCAGACAGGCCCCAGTGGGATCAGTAGGAATTTGTCATCTAGGTGCTTTTGAAAGTCCCTTTGGGGTCTAGCTGCATCTTTGGGCACTGAATTACCTTTACAAATCTGGCCATTGCTCTCTCTCTGCATCAGTTCCCCATCTGTAAAATGGAGATAAGAACATTTTCCTACCTTGCAGGAGTGTTGTGAGGATAAATATATGAAAGACTTGCATCTGACAAAGCGGGTATTCACCCACGAAAGCTCATGCTCTAAAACGTCTGTCAGTCTATAAGGTGCCACAAGATTCTTTGCTGCTTTTACAGATCCAGACTAACACGGCTACGCCTCTGATATATGAAAGACTGTGAGGCACACAGAAAGACAATTTTAATTTTATGTGCAAGGAAACTTCTCAGGGCAAACCGACATCACACACCGAAGTGGCTGCGATATGCCCTTTGTGGACTCTGAGACCCTGCAGCAGGAGAGCTCCGATGAGTCAGCTCCTCCCCTAAGGCACTAGCTGCAGAACTCAAGAGATTTTCTCCAGGATTTTGGCAGCTGCTTACTCCATTTTAATTCCATCTCTGCCACCTCCTGGATCTGTGTGGATGTTTTGGAGCTATAGCAGTGAAACAGTGAATGAAATCCCCCAGGTAACACAGGGTCTAACAAACTGGTCATTTAATTTAGGGTAGTACACCAAGTACAGCTTGAAAGAAAGGGCAGCTCACCTCCCTTAGCAGAGCCATGCTACTGCTGCTTGCTTCTGTCTGCCACCTTTCTGGCAGACAGAACACTCAGGGGAACAGTGTGGGAAAGAGAAAGGAGAAGAGGGTAATAGTAATAATTAATACTTAGCACTAATGGTAGTTTTAGCCATAGGTTTTTATCCTCAGTTTTACAAGGGTTGGTAAGTATCATCGCCATGTTCCACGAGGAAACTGAGGTACCAAGAACTTAAGGTCAAACCTGAAAATGTTGGTTTTTATTTAAGTGCCTAATTTTGAGCACTCATACTTGAAGATTTTGGCCCAGGTGACTTGATCAAAGTGGCACAATGAATCCTTAGCAGATCCAGAAATAGAACCTGTCTTCTGACTCCTATCCACAGGTTTTTTCAGAAAACAAGAGAGAGAGAGAGAGAGAGAGAGAGAGAAATGACAGACCAGAAAAGGGAAAGTGAGCTGAAAAAAGAACAGGCTGCAACTGCGTTGGGGCATGATTAGATGGGAAACTGGATGACAGGGGTAGGAGTGTGGGGAATGGAACTGACAGTTTATCACTGGTGCAGTTCCAAGGTGTCATAAACAGATGGTTAAGGGTTAATGTCTCTTTTACCTGTAAAGGGTTAAGAAGCTCAGTGAACCTGGCTGACACTTGACCAGAAGACCAATAGGGGGACAAGATACTTTCAAATCTTGGTGGAGGGAAGTCTTTGTTTGCGCTTTTTGTTTTGTTCATTGTTCGCTCTTGGGACTGAGAGGAACGGGACATCATTCCAGGTTCTCCAATCTTTCTGAATCAGTCTTTCATGTTTCAAAATAGTAAGTAATAGCCAGGCAAGGTGGATTAGTCTTATGTTTGTTTTCTCAACTGGTAAATGTGTCTTTTTGCTGGAAGGATTTTTACCTCTGTTTGCTGTAACTTTGAATCTCAGGCTAGTGGGGGAGTCCCTCTAGTCTATATGAATCTGAGTACTCTGAAAAGCATTTTCCATCCTGATTTTACGGAGATAATTTTACCTTTTCTTTCTTTAATTAAAAGCTTTCTTTTTAAGAACCTGATTGATTTTTCCTTGTTTTAAAATCCAAAGGATTGAGTCTAAACTCACCAGGGACTGGTGGAGGGAAAAGGAGAGGGGATGGTTAATTCCTCTTTGTTTTAAGCTGCAAGGGGTTTGGGTCTTGGGTTCCTCAGGGAAGGTTTTGGGGGAACAGAAGTGTGCCAGACACAGACTTCTGACTGGTGGCAGCGTACCAAATTTAAACTAGTAATTAAGCTTAAAAGTGTTCGTGCAGGTCCCCACTTTTTTTGGACACTAAAGTTCAAAGTGGGGAAAAAAACTTGACACAAGGTATACAGAGGCTCTAGTATGTATGAAATATTATCTAGTGCAGATAGTGAAAACTCCAGTGTGACTTCGTGTAAATGGTAAAGCCTGTGGCATGAAGTGAAACAATGAGCTGCTTTATTAAATCCTTAGCTCCCTTCCACAATTGTGAAATATAAGTGCCATTTGTGTCAGAGCCTGATCTCCACACTGAGTAGTGTTGGCAAATTGTGGAACTACCCGCTCTAGCTATTTCAGTGGAATAGTCCATTGGGAAGAATGGAACTTCAGCACCGCTGTGTGGCCCAGCCAATCTGGCATTGGCCTGCATAGGAAAGCAATGTGAAATTGTGCCATTCGAGGGAGAATACCATAAAGAAGGCTTCATGATGATGGGAACTGATTACACTGCTCAGCTAGCAAGGCAGCAATTCTTTATAATCATAAAATAATGAAATTATGTTGACTTAATTGTGTAGTAAAGTTGCAGCTTCCCACCCCCCCCACACACATTTATTTAAACAAATGGCCAGAAACAAAAGATCATGTTTTGTGTTTTCTCGTGCATATGGTATCTGTTTCATACAATGGATAAACTAATGAAGCATGAGATTAAATTATCTCTTATCCACTATGTTCACTCTAGAAATGTGTTGTTTGATTTCTTGGCTATGGATATAAAACTACTTTGTCATTTTATAATACATGGCAGCCTGAATCAGACTCATAGTAAAACAATAATTGTTCATAATCTTACTGACATTTGCTGCTGCTGACACTATCTGAATGCTCAATGAATAGCAAAAAGGAGTCAGAATAAAATACTCAGACAAGAGCATTCATCTTTGCAGGGAAAGTCTGCAATCCATCACAATTTTTCCTCCCACCTGCTTGCATTTCACTGGAGACAGAACCAGACCTGTCATTCAAACCAGGCTAGAGTGACTACACCACTGAAGATCCAGGCAGTTCATGCTGCCTCTAGCAGCTGCAGGCTGGCTATACTCAGGGAAACAACAAATCCAAGCCAAAAGGCATCTTTCTTAATAAGCATCTGATTGGGGGTCTGAACTTCCTTGGGCTGTGGTTTTAACTTCTGAGCACTGCAGCAAGCAGATCCTTGGAGGCATACAATTGTTTTAAAAATAGAAGTGCCTAGTGCTGGGTTGTGAACAGACAGGAAGCTGTGATCCGTGCCACCCAGACGTTGCATACTTCAGAGAGGAATTATTGGACCAAAATGTTCAAATGCAAGTGTGACTAGAGGAGGGTTCAGTCACATGCATGATCCATGGCAGCTCCCTAGTTATCAAATTGGTGTTCTGTGCAAGGTCCCTTGAAAACTATTGTGATAGATGCGGCATAAAAACCTAAACAAGATATTAGTTGACAACTCAATGCTACTTCGGAGGCCACATTGCCACGATGCCTGGTTCACTGGTGTGGACAAGTACACACATGGATGTTGCCCCGGGGACACACCTTTACCTGTGTTGATCCACTGGGAGCAGCACTGGGCTTTACCTCACTCTTGCCTGAAGATGCCATTACAGCACCATCTGCGTATTGTCCCTCTCTTTGGTGACAGAGGGAACGATGGATGGGACGTGGATATCAGGATGTACCGTGAGGGGGGATAAAGTGGAATCAGAATAAAAACAAAATGAAATACCAGTGCTGTTCAGTGTGGGCTAGCTTGTATCTTTGAGCCACAGACTGCTCTGGAGAAGGGATGGATGAGCTGCGCTCCACAGGGCATCATGGCACACACAAATAATAATACCAGGGCATTCACTTCGCAGTGGCAGTGCCATCACCCTATCAAAGGCTGTGGGGAGTGTTTCCATGGCGCTCGGCCTTCTCCATTGGCCTCTCTGTGGGGAGCCTAGCACAGCCAGTGAAGTGAAGTAGGTTGCGTCAGGATGGAGCTCTGCACAGGGACACAAGCTCAGAGAGGCCCTCTGTGCATTCATCCTCCTCCTCTTTAAAGCAAACGCAAGGCCAGCCACAAGCTGCTTTTGTCTAGTGTGTCACCTTCTGAATGAGAAGCACCACTTTCACCCTCTGCCAGAGTGACAATTTCAGGAAGGGGAAAGGGAATTAATTGGCTTGTATCTGGAGTATGATGATTATATTTACCTATAAGCCTGACTGTCAAAACACAAGTCTCAAAGTTTCAGAGCCTCAGGGTGCAACAATAGATTCTGTATGCTATCTGCATGAAGTGACTTTTACTGAACTTATCAGCTGAGGCGAAGAAAGTGTTTGCATTTGGGAAATTGTAGCCTCTGCTCTGCCATTTTGTGAGGAGTGGGATTTAACATTGATATACAGTACTGTAGCAGTGTGTGGGACTTTAGAAAGAGAATAAAGAGGTGGTGAAATCCTGGCCTCGCTGAAGTTGATTGGAGTCTCGCCATTGACTGCAGTCAGGCCATGATTTCACCCATGCCCTAAGCTTTAAGGAGCTCGCCATTTAGAGAGTGGAAGGAGACATACCATGTTATTAAATTTGTGTTAAGCATGGAGGAAACAATTGCTCATAAAGGCCTTTTATTTTTATGGCTAGCAAATTAGTTTTGCTGATTTTACAGGGGCCATCTGTTGTGGTACAGTCAAAAGCTGTTTTCAGCACAAAAGGTACATTCTATTAGCTCACTGCCATAGCTCAGATGCCAGTCATGCATCTGAAGAAGTGGGTATTCACCCATGAAAGCTCATGCTCCAAAACGTCTGTTAGTCTATAAGGTGCCACAGGATTCTTTGCTGCTTTTACAGATCCAGACTAACACGGCTACCCCTCTGATACTTGCCATAGCAGGTTTGTGATGTATCTTGTCCAGCATAAACAGTCAATAATTATATCAACTTTATAGACGGTCTCCACATTTTTATAGAGAATTTCTGCCTGGCTCTGATATTTTTCCATACACAAAGTGCAACCGTATATTTTCAGTCCAAATAACTTTTCTTTTAAATTAAGTAGGTGCCCATATGAGAGAGAGAGAGAGAGAGCGAGGGAGAGAGAACTCTATGTATCCTATAACATGCTGTATCACGTCTGCCTCACAGAATAGCAATTATCTTCTATGACATTTAAAGGTGCATTATCTAGGGGAAAAAAATCTCTTATATACCATAGCTACAGGAGACATTATTTCTCGTTCTTCTCTTGCTGTACATGTTCAATTCCTTTCCATTCACTAAACTATTTTTAAAATGAGGTTGTTGACTACAGACTTTCTATTCTTTGTCTTCACTGGGAAAAAGGCGCGTCCTTAATTTGAGTAACCTAACTCAAGGTCAAATCCTAATGAAGACAACATGGTTTTTAGTTCTCTGATGAGTTAGTAGATCAAGTTAAAGCCTAGCCTCCCCTCCTCCTCTAGTTTTTCCAATAGTTAATTACCCTCACTGTTAAAAATGTGCCCCTTATTTCTAGTCTCAATCTGTCCAGCTTCATCTTTGAACCTCTGGGTATGGTTAAGCCTTGGTTTGCTAGATTAAAGACCCATGTTCTACAGGTAATATCTTCCCCAGGCAGTTTTTAACCTTCTCTTGGATAAAGCAAAATAGATAGAGCTTCTTAAGTCTCTCTGCTCAAGTCTGTATAAGGCATGTTTTCCAGACCTCAAATCATTCCTGTAGCTCTTTTCTGGACGCTCTCCAATTTTTCAGCATCCTCTTTGAAGTGTGTACACCAGAACTTTGAAGTGTGTACCCAGTATTCTAGTCATAGTCTCATTAATGCCACATACAGAGATAATACTGCCTCTCTAGTCCTATTTGATATGCCCCTGCTTATATATGAAAGGACCACATAGACTCTCTTAGCTATAGCATTGTCCTGGGAGTTCATGTTCAGCTGGCTTTTTGCCATTACCTCTAAGGCCTTTTCAGTGTCACTGCATGCCAGGATACAGTGACCTCATCTTATAAATGTGACCTACACTCTTTGTTCTTAGAAGTACATTTACAACATGCATTTGATTGTATTAAAATGCATGTTATTCAAATGAGCTCACCTTCCCAAGTGAGCCAGATTGGGCTGTATAACTGACTTCTCTCTCTCATTTATCAATTTAGCTTTTGTTTCATCTGCAAATTTTATCAGCAATGATTTTAGATTTTCTTCTGGATCATTGATAAAGATATTTAATAGCATGGGGCTGAGAACAGTTCCCTGCCCCCCCCCCCCCCCAGGTCACTTGCTGGAAGATTCTCTGCACCTTGAAGTCTTTACTATGATTTGAGGACTCCAATGGCTCAGACACAGGTTTCATACAGGAGTGGATGGGTGAGATTCTGTGGCCTGCATTGTGCAGGAGGTCAGACTAGATGATCATAATGGTCCCTTCTGACCTTAAAGTCTATGAGTCTATGGTTAGAAACACCCCTATTGGATGATTATTCCCCATGCTCCGTTACTTGTTTGGGATCTAGCAGTTAACTAGTTTTTAATCCATTTAACATGCATGATATTGCTTTTGTATAGTGCTATTTTTATCAGAATGTCATGTGGCACTAAGTCAAATGCCTTACAGAAATCTAAGCATATTATGTCAGTTACTTTTTGCAATCAAATTCTGATCTTATTAATCAAGTGTGACAAGAGCAAATTGAGTTATCTTCTTGAACAACCAGAAGCATCAGAGTTTTAACATCAAAATCCATTGTGTTAAAAATCTCTTTTATATGTTTATTTTTAATTTAGGCCTATCATTGCAAACTTCATGTGACCATCATTCCACGCACGCACAAATCACTACACAGGACGAGCGGAGCTCCTGCAGTCTTGCTGCAACAAAAAGGATGACCATTACCGTAAATCATAGCCCATAGCCAGTTTAAAGGCCCTCCTAGAAGCTGTCTGCCAGCAACCTGAAGCCAGGATGGGTTGTTTACAGCAAATCAAGTGGTAAAAAATCCCTGATCTGAAAGCATCCACAGTCTGACAGGAGAAGGAAAATAGTAGCGTTGATCATACTAGAGGGGTGCATACTTTGTTACTTCTGTAGGCCAAGTTGTACACCCAGTAAGAGAGAGCCATAGATTAGGCTGCTGCTGGTGATATGTGTAGGTAGCTGCAGCGGGTACCACAGAGATGCCCCGCCAAATTGCCACATGGGGGTGGATGGGAGAGGATGTAAAGAGAGTAAAGGAGGAGGTACTGGTGATCAGAAAAGAGGATAGAGATGGCATCATGGGATTATAGCCATCCCCCAGCCCATGCATGCAGAGCAGCTTTGTCCTCTACTGTCCCCCTTCCCACCTGACCCCAGAAGTTCACACCCCTCCCCCACTAGAACATTCCTTTGTGTCCCCCCCCCACAGACAGGGGCCTTCTCCATCCAGAGTCAATATTGGCAGAGGTTGATCTGAGAACTCCAGGATATTTTATAAACAGAACCTCTTCCCCTCTCCCTGCAGCAGACAGACAGCGCAGTGCCATGAAATTGAGCACAGGGCCTCACTTAGCTTGGCGAAAAATAATTTACAAAGTGAAGCTAATAACTGCTATGTTTGAGCAGGAGTTTTGCACAATCTACAATGGCTGGAAGTCAAAAGGACAGAATAATGTTTGGAGAGCTGGGCATCTTATCGCTGTTTGAACTGGAAGATTTTGAGAGGGGTCTTGTGATAAAGTACCAGCATTTTGATCACAGTCTCACCAGTTAAACCACCCGGGAATAAACCTGATGGGCAAAGCTGTGTCTAATTGACAGATCAGAAAGGGCTGGGGAGAATTAAAGCACTAATTGGCCTGTTAGCTCTTCGAGTAGCAGATGGCTCAGGAAGGAAGTGGAAGGAAGGGAGTGACCATGACTGGCTGGCTTTGACAGCTGAGCTCCTCCCTCACCTCTGCTTGGCCTAGGGGGCGGAGGAATTCTGTGATAGCAGAGAAGGTGCTGCACAGTGCTTTAACGGTAATGGGGGGAACAGCGTAAATAAAACCCACGTGGTATCTACAAGCAGAGACTCTCCATATGCTCTGTGTGAACAGAGGAAGACTGGCGCAGAGGGGATGCCTTGTTATAGGGTGGGTTAGCTGTTGCCTGATGTAGCTTCATTTGATAAAATATAGCACATGGCAAATTTAAAATAGAAGGAAAGAAAGTGGAGGCTGCTAGTTTCTTAAAATGGGAATCTCAACATTAGAGTTCCTCCCCCTGCACTTCCTTCCCTCAAATGGGGAGAGCCATTCCCCTTGAGAATGGCCAGGATTAACAGCTGAAGGATCATACAGATTGGTTTGGGGAAACTAGGCATTGAGTGAATCTGAGGCTGCCATTTTTCAGACGTGGGCCAGTCACGACCTAGTTACAGCATTCACAAGTAACATACCTGCCTGCCCCATGCTACGACTGAACGTGCAAGTGAGCACGGCAGTGAGGCAGGTGTTTTTGTGTTTGTGGCTAGAGCTGACTGGAGAACAAAAACTCCCCTTCATGGCAATTTTCAGGGGAAGTTGCAATTTGTTTTCATTCTGCATTTTGTGTGGGTGGCCAGGGCACCAACCTGGGATCAGGGAGACCCAGGTTTGAGTCTCTGTTCTGCCTGCTTCAGAGTGATCTGGGATGAAAGCCTCTGCTCTGAAGCAGGCAGAGCAGGAAAAAAAGATTGAACATCTCTACTGTCTCTGATGTGCTTGACTCCTCGAGGAGAGGGCTGCTCAGGCTACTACTCCTGGAGGGCTCCAGCCAGGTGTGGAAGCCTGGAAGAAGGTCTGAAGATGGTGTGCTTGGCACCTGAAAGAGGTGTTCATCCCATGCCTAGCTCCTTAGCCTCTGGCCCTCTCCCTCCAACCCTTCCCACAAGCCCTCATGCCAGTACTGCTCCCTGTTTACCATAAAGATGAACCGAGTGGGCTCTGGTGAGGTCCCATCACAATGAACTGCTGCTTGTTCTGGGGTGCAGTGAAGTTAGGGATGAGATAAATCCTAGAGTGTCCGTGATCAGGGTCTGGAGCACTCTGAGTCTATGCTTACACTATCAGCTAAGGATGAGTCCCAGCTTATGTATGTATACCCACAATAGCTCTCATGCCATTAGCTTGCTAAAAGGAATAGTGTAGCCCTGGTAGCCCAGGCAGAGGCAAACGGTGGCACAGGCCAGCCACACTATGTACCCCTGGGGTTTAGGCAGATTTGTTCTCAGCATGGCTAAGCCATGTCACTGCTGCTGTGGCTACACTACTATGCATCCTTGCGCTAACTCTCCTCTGGGAATCATGCCCCTAGCTCATAATGAAGACGTAGCCTACGGGTCTGACTATACAGGAATTGGAGGTGTGATTACAGCATGGGTCAGCGTACTCTTGCTAGTTTTAATGTAGCTAGCATGGGTAACAACAGGAGTGTAGACATGGTGGCATGGGCTAGCAATCAGAGTGTCAGCCCACCAAGGAGTTTGAATGCAATCTCAGCTCGCTAGACTTTGCTGAAGCCCGTGTCACCACGACTACACTACTTTTTCTACCTGGACTAGTTTAGATTACACCTTCACTTGCAGAGTTCCGTAAGATTCCACTGAGCAACCCAGCCTGAAACTGGGAACTGGCTCCAGGTCCATATTTAAGGAAGGGAGGGTTCATAGTGGGAGGTGGATGGGATGTACTGCAAAACCTAGTACTACCTAGGAGCACACAGACTCACCCACGGACTTCACTTGTGTCACCAGCCAGCTCTTGCACGTATAGTGTAAGACCAAATGATAGTGTGAGGCTATATTTGCATATCACTATATTTTGCTACTAATGGTGCCTTCATACACCTTCCAGGTAAGTAATGATGCAGTGTTTTCAGGCTGTTAGAAAAAAATGCTGCTTTCAATCACTCTATAGACATGTCTGTCCTTAGTAACAAAACACATGCTACATTACAATTATATTTCACTTATTGCTAGTATGAGGCACAGTAAAAGAAGATGGAGATTATAAGGTGTGTAAAATAGTAGGGATCTGCAGTAGGAAGCAGATGCCAGTGACCAAGGGAAATTTAATCTTGAACCTTATAGATCCTGAACCACCCTGGGCTGTGATTTTGTCAGATCTCATCAGAAAAGCAGAGCTAGGTCTGGTCAGTACTTCAATAAGAAATATCCCAGGGGATGAAGGAAGTGGTGTTGGTTATTTAAGTGGAACACTTCTCTCTGAACATACCAAGCCAATGCCCATCATGCTACTAGAGGGCATTTACTGATCCAATTAATGATCACCTTACATTAAGTGCTGAGCAAACATGTAAATAAGAGAGTTCTTCTCTCAGGGAGCTCGCTGGCTAGGATTGAGATAACATTCAAATATGGGGTGAGGAAGTGAAAGGATGAGGTAACAGCAAAATGAACATGTTATGTGTAATAAATGGCAGTCTAATCTCACTATTTGCCTAACCATTGCCAGTTGTCATCTTTTGTGTGGGATGTAAAAAACCTTCCCAGCTATAGATGGGGTCCAGCCACAAAATACAAATCTGGATTTTGAATCCCTTGAAAATTTGGGGAAATTTACATTTTTCCTTTGAAAATTTTAACCAGATTTATTTAGGGGATGTTGGTTTCTGGGTTTCTATTAGAGCCAATATCAATTCATGGCTCAGAGATGCCATTTAACATATCCCAGAAGTAAAGATGTTAACTCCAGTAGCCTGTCTAATTTCCAGGCTGAGTAACTACATTCTTTCCACCTAAATTTCCCGTCTAGTACTCTTCCCTGCGTTCTGTACCATGCTATTGTTCAGTATTGTGGTGCACAGTTAAACAGTCACCACCTTCTGTCTACATTAGAAGAGGAAGTTATTCCTCTGTGTGTGTTTTGATTTTATTCACTGAGATTAGAGTTTAAATAAATGCAATGCCTCAAACTGTGGGTTGGTTTCAGGCAGAAACTAATGAGTTGAACACAGTTTCTACCTTGGATTGTAAATTAGAATATTTTTAAACTAGAACTCATTGTCAGTAAGAGAACTTTTCACAAACATTTCCACAAAAAGTTTTCCTCCTTTTTTTTATCAGAAAAGTTTGAAATTTGAAGGGTTTTTTTGACCAGCTCTTCTTGAAACTCAGTCCATGTTCACAAACAAAAGTTTGCAAACTTCAGCAAAGTGTTTGGTGAATTTGACCAAAGACTCAGATTTGTATCAAAACTTCCTAATCAGTTGAGCTCTGTTTGATTTCCATTCTTGTTCAGAAGGCTGCTCACCACACTAGTCCAATTATTTGTCATTTCTCCAACAGGCTCGGCAAGAAACACACCCACTGTGGTAGATTCTGCTGGCAAGGAGCCCAGCTCTCTCCTCCCTCTCAGTTCCCAGACACAGTTCACTGGAAAATAATAGCCCAGGATCCAGTCTGCAGGCAATTTGGTGGGTTTATTGCAGCTAAACAAGCAAGTATATTCCGAAGCCCTTCACACCAGTCGGGCTATCTCTATACGAAACTTAATTATACTTGCAGTATCCCTCCTGAGGTGTGGGATAGGGGTGCACTGTTGTGCTTTCATTTATAGTCTCTTATTTGCTTATTCTGCCTGTTTAAACTAAAAGCAAGGCCAGAAGCAAGATTATTATGTCTCTTCCCTATTTACTTCACATTCTCCTAACAATTACTATCCATCTGGAATAAATGCAGTTAAGCCAGTGGAGTTTCTCCATATTTACAGAGCTGTAACTGAGGCCTGGTCTACACCCAAAACTTAGGTTGGCCTAGCTACATTGCTCAGGGCTATGACAAATGTAAAACTCTGTCTGACATAGTTAGGTTGGCCAAGCCCCCCACTAGAAGAATTCTTCTGTCAACCTAGTTATCACCTTTCAGCAAGATGGATTACCTAAAGCCGTGGTTTTCAACCTGTGATCCATGGACCCCTGGGGGTTCGCAGATTATGCCTAAGATTGCCAAAAGGGGCTGCACCTCCATTTGAAATTTTTTAGGGGTCCGCAAATGTGAAAAGCTTGAAAACTGCTAACCTACATCAATGGAGAAAACCTTTTGTCAATATAGGGAGTGTCCACATTACAGAGCACAGCTGTAATACAGTGCTGTTGTCAAGTAAGGACATACCCTGAGTGCAGAATCTGGCTCACTCCCTTGCAGCCACAACGGAAAAAGGGGGGGTGGGGAACCAAAAAGCTTGTTGCCATATTTGTGGATGGTAAATGAAAAGTGGTGAATTGCAGGCTATTAATAATTCATGAGCCTATGAAGCTCCAGTATACTTCATGTAGCATTCCAGGTACCCTCTGCTACCCTCCTCCCCACCTAACGTACTCATGCTTTCCCTTGCCTGAGCTGAAAAGTTTCTTACCAAATGCAAAGGTAGAACCACTTTTATTACGCTGCTAGACTGCAGAAAAATGACACAGAGAAAAGCTGTAAACCTGCCTTGTGCAGACAAAACTGTCTGAGGCCCCGTCTCGTCTTTGGAGGGGAGAAAATTGCAAACTGTCATGTTCTTGTTGTGTTGGCCTTTTCAGGTGAATCGTATAAATGTTCTGTTTGATTTCCCCCCACACACCCCTCCCCTGATGTGTTTCACATTCTGCAGCTGCCCAGTAAAATCCTTGGTATGCGTTCATCAAACATCTTGAATTGTTCTCATGGCTTACAATGGATTTGAAAAAGGTTAGTGTTCTCACCAGGCTAATGTTGCTGGTGAGAGGAACCAATCAACAACAGCTCAGCAAGATACTCTTATTGGCCCCAGCACCATACTATACTCTAACTACTACATATACTCATGCCCTGGAATTACTCCAGGCAAAAGGCTGAGCTGTAAAGCCTTGGTATACGTTCATCTCTCACTAGACGTAAGCCTGGTCATGGCGATACGATGAAAAATGAATGATGACTAGAGTGAGTAGATTTGAAAGCCCTTTATGTAAAGTAATGGTGCTATAGTTAGGTGCAACGGATGAGCTTCTCTTCTGTCTTTTTTTTTAAACATTGTTTCTTTCTAAATCATCACTGTCAACATTGTCCTGTGAAGAATTGCAACATGTATTTACACGTATTAATAGCTTCAAAGGATTTTGTGATATTTTCGTGAGTGCTAACTCAATAGAGTGTCTCAAACTCTGAAAGTTACTCGTGTGAGCCTTCCAAAATTGACCTAAAAGAAAGATTGATCACTTTTTTCCCCAAGCAGCTTTTGAACATTTGAGGATTCTGTTCTTTCTGCCTTCGGTTATTTATTACCACTCTCTGGCAGATTGTTCTTTTTTCCTGAAAGTTGCAAGATTTGGGCAAATATAAAGTGGAGTAGCCAATCTGCCTGAACAGCTGCAAAAAAGTCTTAATGGGTCCTGATGTCTGTCTTCGACTAGGAGAAGGAAGCTGCTGTTTAGAGCCCTAATACAGGCAGGTGCAGACACAATCATTCCTACTGGAGTGATTGTGTATGTCCCATTCAGCACGTGTGAGCCTTGCAGTGGATGGGCTTAAGGAGCTCATCGTGCAGTTAATGGGAGTGGAGAGTATGCCAGCATGTCCCTCGATGTGCTCATCACCGTGCTTGATTGGGCCGCAAAAGGAATAAAGCCCATGATGTTTTGAATAAACAGCAAGGACAAAGTGGCCTGGCCAGCCTGAATAGATCTGCTGTGAGCAGCAAGCCACAGGCCAGTGGTAAGGTTGGGAAGGTCTTCCTGTGAATTATGGATGTGTGTTCCCTACCATAAAACAACTAGTTCCATTTGGCTTCTAACCCTCAATCTCAATCTGCAACCACACCATAAGGAAATGTTAACACAGAGCAGTGGCTGGAAAGATTCGATGCCTAGCATTTGACAGCTGTAATTTAAACAGCTAAAAAGTACAATCTTTTCACAACATAGAAAAATTGAAGAGTGCCAACATTTTTTCCCCTTCTATGATTGTTAGCAAAGTGCAGAAATTATCTTATTGTGTTGGCTTGTGCCTTTTTTTGGGGTCATTCAGCACCAGCAACCAGGCAGAATCAATTTATCAGTGCAATGAAGTGCACATTATTCCCTGTCATGTCACAGTTATTTTTTAAAACACGTGCAGGCAATGAAGAGGGAAAACACACACACACACACACACGTTCTCATTAAAGTCACTAGGCAGAAAAATCATTATTGACAAGGAAGTGTGGGTTAGCTACTGGAGCACAGGCTTGTGAGTTAGGCAACTTGGCTTCTGTTCCAAGTGCTTCCACAGACCTGGTGTGTGACCTTGGTAAGTTACCGCACCTCTCTTCACCATTGACCCCTTGTCTAATCAGGCTATAGGCTCTGCCTGGCCAGGGCCCAGATGAATGGGATCTTGCGCTTATTTGAGACTGCTGGGTGCTGTGTTAATACAAATAATAATCTTACATGATTTGTTGACACATCGCTAAGACAGGTTTAGGACAGCTGAATTTATGATTAATGCATAGTACTAGGAATAAAAAGTCATGAGTTCTGGCCCACAGACTGGGCCGTCGCTCAACTGAATTTGCTCATCTTTCAAATGGATGTCATGGAGTGCTGTCAGGCACAACATAAAATAAGATTTGTAACGCTCTTTTTAGGTCTTTGCATTATTATTATTCAGTTTGAGTCTGAATGTGACACCGGTAACCTTGCAGCTTCAGCTAAAAGGAACACAAAATAAGCTACATGATAAAGGATCAGTCATAATCAAACATTTTTTTGTAACAGTTTGTTTCTGAGAAATGGGCCGGCTGACTAACTGCCCCAAGGGAAGGAAAATGGAAAAGAGGGTGAAAACACCTTTTGCCAAATTAATGCCTATCAGCTTTTTGTCAGTTGGCAAATTGAAGTTTTAGTGCCTACATTTAATGTGGCAGTGTAGTCCAGGTTAAAATAAACTGGAATAGCAAAATGTCCACCCAACACATTTGGAGGCACATTCAGATATCTGTATCGTCATGCCATTACTCATATCACCTCAGATAAATACAGGCCTAAATAAATTTGATTAAGTCTGTCCTTGTCTTGGGACTCCTGGGTATGGTGGAGTTGCCTCCAGTTCGCTCAGCTGCAAAATGGTACGTGATGGGTGAGGACAGTCAAAGGCAGTCAGACATAATGCTTGCCACACCACTTCTCTGTGTACCATTGGCTGTGGAAATGGACGTGATTTAGGCTGCATCTGCCTGATGAGCCAGCTCTGCCATGGACTGTGACATATGAATCTATGAACTCTATATGGACAGCTGGATGATTTATTATTGTTTCCTCCAAATTAATGCCACGCTTCTTTTCCTTTTAATATAGTTTTCCTTGTTCTCTACACAGAGTCATTGTTTGCGAGAGGAAGCACTGCCTGGTAAGGGGGCCTCAAGGAGGTATTTCGTTTCTCCTAGGTTTCTGGGCTGGGACTTGAATCAGCGTGTTTGTTAATTTTAAGAGTTTCCCCCCTAACTATTTGAGCCTGGTCCTTATTGCAGGCGACAACACTTGGCAAAAGAGTTACAGACATATTATTGCTGAGGACTGAAGTTGGGCCATTTTTCACCCACAGCTCACCCTATTTGTATAATGCCTTTGAGACAGAGGGTTCAGATCTGAGGCAGGTGCTCAATGACTTGAGATGAGAGAGGCCCGGTGAGGATTTTAGGGAGATCTTAAAAACCAGGAGAAAAATGAAATCCTATCCTGCTCTTCAATCCCTTAGTGTGAGAAAGTGAGTAGAAGGTTTCTGCACATGCTGGAATTTAAAGAGTTGGGTCATAGGAAGACTGCTTAAGCTGTGTATAGTCAGAGAAAGGGGAAATGAAGGCAGAGGGGGCATTTCAGCAGGTGGGAGGTTAAGGGCTTTTCCTATATAGGTGTTGCTGTGAGGTTGGCATATTTTCAGACAGAGAAGATGCAGAAGAAAATTTTAGGGCTTAGAATAATGCTAAGCTTATGGCAGAAGTGCAGAATATAATATGTCAGTGGGTTTGTTTTTTAAAATAGCTCAGATATCTTGTGTGTGTCTCTGACTGTCCCCTAAGGTAAAATAAATGCATTCAAAGCAGAAGAATGTGAGTGTTTAACACAAATGCAAAAGCCAAACACAGACAGAATCCCAAGAGTAAGGTGCTTCCTTCAAGCCTGTGTCTTAGTGCTGGAGACAGAGGCAGCCAGTGACTGCAGCATCTCTGTCTATGAGTCCTACAGAATTGTAGTACCATCTGACCTTTCCCCATACTGCACTAAGGTAATAATTGGAGCTATACCAGTCCCCTAGAACTGGAAGGGATCTTGAAAGGTCATTGAGTCCAGTCCCCTGCCTTCACTAGCAGGATCAATTTTTGCCTCAGATCTTTAAGTGGCCCCCATAAGGATTGAACTCACAATTCTGGGTTTAACAGGCTAATGCTTAAACCATTGAGCTATCCCTCCCCCCCCCACTACACAGGGTGAAGCTGAGATTGAACACATTAAAAAGCTCTTGTTGTTCAGAAGGAGGTTGGCACCAATCCCTACTTGAAGCTCAGGCTGCAGTGATTCTAAAACATGCCTACGTAAAACCCCATTGACTGGCTCCTGTCATTGCCTCAACCCACTTTCATCTGCCTAATAGCAAGGACGGCAGCTGATCCCGCTGCAGATACTGTCCATCTAGGTATAAACCAGGTGTCATGTGACCAGGACGTTGCCAGGAAGGGCCAGTGGTCAGAGCTGAAATCAGAGCCCAGGGTCAGAACCAATGGTGCTGGGTCAGTTTGTATAGGGGTGGTGGTGAAAGCCATTGAACCAAATTGTAAACCCTGTATGTGATGGGACCCACTTTGAGCCGGGGGTGCAGCAGCACTCCCCGCACCTCTAGTTCCATCACCTATCTCAGAACCAGAGTCAGAGGCCAGGAATTGGAGCCAAGGGCCAAACTTAGGTTACTTAGAGTGAAGTGGAGCAGGGAACAAGCAGCCATAGGGGCTATCACAGCTTTTGGCAAATGCTTTGAGCAGCCACTGAACAACTCCTTAGTTAGATGATTCAAGGGAAGTAAAAGGAAGCCTTTCCCACCGATATTAAAACTGTCTTAAATGCCTTCATTTCTTTACGCGAAGCTGGTCCAATGTGCAGCCTGAACTCCCTGCAGATGCTCACATGTGGGTGATTTCATTCCCTCTGTGCATTTATCCTCTAGACCACAACAAAGACTAAATCTAGCTCTTCTAACAATGCAGGCTAGGCAGTGCTAGTCCTGCAATGTAAGTTGGGCACCTCACATATTAATTACAATTTGCAGTTTAATTGTACACGTAAGCCTCTTGTTGAATATTCAACTATTTAGTCACAGTACGTGTAAGTTAGTTAAATTGACGTGCAGCGGTCAGGTGTAAGAGTTCCTTGAATGATGATACATGTTGGGTGTAATAAACCAATATGCTGTTTTATTTGCCTGCAATTTACTGTGATCTATTCATCTTTAAGGCAAAAGAAGTTTTAAGTATCAGCTCAAAACTGGCACGTAATGAACATGGTCTCTTTGACAGCTTGGAATCTAATGGAATCTGGTGAGAAGAATGGCAGAAGACAATATGCTAGAAGCAGGAAGAAGCTAGCTTCTTTTCCCCTCAATATTTGGGCAAAGAAAGCACTTTCTTCCCATTCCACATTTTGCAGACCTAGACTTGTCTGATTACCATTGCCCCATTTGCTTATTGCATTGTCTGTGGAGACCTTGTCCCATTTCTCTCGTCTTCCCTTTAAAACATGCTTGCACTATGTGTCTGAAAACCAGAAGCGCCTAAAGGCCTACTCGTGCTGTCTTTACACCAGTGTGAGAGCAGAATCAGGCCAGAAGTGTCCATTTTTACCTGTGATTTTGTTTTTAAACTCAGTCTATATAGCCGTAGTCAATGTTCTCAACACACTGCTAGCTGGACACCAAATACAAGAATTAGTAGAGCATTATTGAAGTTGATTGAGGAAACGTGTGCAAAGAGATCAGTTTTACATTGTGCTCTCATCTTGGCAAGCCTTGCACTAGTGCTGGTAGCAGGACATGCCATAGTCAATGGCCTTCCACTCTTGGCCCAAGGCTTTGTCAGGTGCAGGGTCTGTGTTATTTGAGAGTCTTAGGGGAGAGCACAGACAGAGGTGATTCCAGACATAGGTGCTGAAACTGGGGGTGCTGCCACACCCCTGGCTTGAAGTGGTTTCCATTATACACGGGATTTACAGATTGGTTCCATGGCTCTGAGCGCCCCCCACTATACAAATTGTTCCAGTGTCCCTGATTCTAGAGGCTCCAAGGATGTAGGCCTATGTGGTATTGTGGATGTGGCTGGTGGATCTTCATGAGCATGTTGTATATTACCTCATCCTTTCATGCAGCCATCCATACACAAGCACAATTGCCTGTGGAAGCTATTGCATATTTGATTGGCATTATTTCTTTTCACCAGACCCTCAACCTCTTAACTGTTCCTTTTTTTTTTAGTTTTCATGGATGCACATGTGCACATTTCAACCATGCCTCAGCTGTTTCACAAGAGCACTTCATACTTATCAAAGGGCTGAATCTTTCATGATGGATACAGAAATCTCATGCACTCATGCTAATTATGTATGCCCAAGATTTAGCCTTAACACATCCTTTAGCCTTGGATAGGTCCCTAGCTTCCTTTGTGAGGCTGACACTCAACCTCCATGGAGAGGTTTCTGGTGGCATGTTACGAGCTACTTCAGCCCACAGTCTCTCCTATTGTCTGAAAATGGTCTGGAAAATTCACATTGACAGAAAATATAAATACAACATATATTGCTCCTGAAGGTGCTTTCATACTGGGTAACAAGACATCAAGCAATGCTTTGTAGAAATGCAAAGGATTATTATTGTCCAGAGCAGATGGAAAATACTAATGTGAATATATGTCAAGCACTTTCAGAAATATTACCGGGAGAGAAGAGGTGATCTCCTTGACTCTATCAGAGTAGCGAGTGAGTTACTGGAAGCTCTTTAATTGTACTGTTCCAGTTATAGTATGGTGGGTGCATCTGTAGCACCTTTCCTATGTAACTGTTTCATTGTGATAAAAAGATGCTCTTGGGGTTAATATGTAGTTCTGGGCACATAAGATCTGGGTTCAAAGCTTAGCGCTAACATAAACATCCTTGGTGACTTTGGGCAAGTCACTCTCCTCACTGTTCCCATCTGTAAAGTGGGAATAACATTATCATACCAAACATTCAGCCTGGAAAATGCAGGGGCAGGGGAGGAAGGAGAAAATGCTGGCGTTACAGTGCTTGTTTTGTTTGGGAAGTGCTTATGAGACTCAAATAGACAGCACTAAAATATATATATTTACAGCCAGCTCCTCAGCTGTGGAAAGTGGCAGAGCGCCACGGGAGTATGTGAAACTGCACTAATTTATACCAGCTGCGAGTCTGATAAAGTAGTAGTATTGAAGAAACATTAATGTGCTGCAAGATATGTATTTCCCAAGAGTGTGAACTGCTCCACTAACCGTTATAGTGGAACTATCCTCGGCTACTGCAATTTCAGGGACTACGTGGGATTCTCTTTTCTTACTAGAAGTGGCTAACAAAAACTGGAGGAGTCTCTTAACATTACACGAGGGGCTCCAGAGAGATTGAGCAACCAGCATAGTGACTTAGCTGCATGGCCAAACACAGAGCTTTCCACTTGATCCTGTTTTATGATCTCCTGCTGCCTAAGTGGATGATCTAGCAGTTATTTTCATCACTGTGATCTCTGTTTTCATCCTCCAGCTGAATGGCATTAGCATGATTTGAGAAATTAAATTAACCTAAACCACTTTTTTCTTTTGAGAAAAAATATTGGTAATTGTCCTCTCATTGCTAGTTTATTGTAAGTAGAAAAAAATCTGAGCAGCCCTACCGAGCTGACTTCTTCTTCTTATATCCTAACATATCCAGCCTCTTTACATTTTTTTTAAATGCTGGGTGATTGACATTCAGGGTTGGTATTTTACTAACAGAAATATTTTTTCCCATGATTTCTAACTTTGAAGTTTCCTTCTTTTGACTGGTTAAATTATATACATTTAAAGGCATAACATTTAACTGAGATTTCCATGGGTCGGACTTATGCAAGACTGACATCTACTGTTAGAAAATGAAATAACATCTAGCATTTTATAGCTCTGGTATGACTTGGTACAACATCTTCTTTCACTGCATTTCAAAGTACCTTTTTGGGGAGAATATGGCAACTTTACTCTCCTGCTACTTAAATATAAATATGGGGCATTGTAATATAATTCAGTTGTGAGACCAAAAGCAGGGTGCAGTGTGAAACCCACTACGGCACACTAGTTAAATGGGATATTTCCCAGGGAACTAAACTGAGCCTAATGATTCTTAGGACTGCTGCCTACATGGGACTATTGCTTCAGCACCTACATTGTAGTAAGTCCTGCTTCAACAGGGCTAGCAGGGGTCTGATTCTTCACTACCTTATACCTCATGTAGTCATTTTATAGCTGCACAGGTGCAAACGTCTTCAAGGCCGTGAAGAATTGGGTCCATGGTCTTTAAACAATGCTAAGAAGGAGAATTAAGACAGTGATGGACCAAGGAGGTTGGGTTTTGATTTTGTTAAAACTTCTTGGTTGGATGTTGGTTTGGCAAAATTGAAATTGGGGAGGTTCAGACCCAGGTTTCTGATATGGGAAAACTGGGGTTGTTTGGGGTTCCCTAAAGCCTGGGGTGGTTCAGACTGATGTTCTGTTGTAAGAAAAACATCACAGTTCTCTGGGGAGTTCAGCTAATAGGGTCCCTTTTGATACCTCTCTAAAGCTAACTCTCTTTTCAGAGTGGCAAGGTGGACAGCCTTCTCAACAGCTTGTTGGCACAGTATTTATCTACTTCAACTACACTTCCAATCCACCAGGGTAAAAATCACTTAGCTTTTTATACCTGTTATATTTACTTCTGTAGTGAACCAGCAGGCTTGAGATGAGCAAAGCAATTTATGAACCACTTCAAGAAGAGAGTGTCATGCTCTGTTAATTGGAAACTTCATTTATGTGGGATGAAAGGCCAAGCACTGGGACATCCCAGTGAAGTAGATTGTACTGTCCTTACAATAATTGGAAAACTGTTGTCTCAGAATAATAAAGAAACATTATCCTGAGTAACAACATTTGCTGCTACTCACTCTCTAGGAGTCTAGAACTTACTGAGGAGAGCAGGAAGAGCCTACCTTTTCCTTAGGGACTCCTGAATTCTCTAATGTCCCTGTCAGTTTAATCACTGCCCGTCACTAGCAGCCACCTACCCTGCAGGTTAGATCACTCAAAGAGCACAAAAATTCAGGGGATCCAGCCTGTTATACCAGAATTTGACATTCCTGCATGTAACCCAGAACATGACAGTCAATACTGCAGTCAGCCATTTTGTATGGTCAACCACTGCCAGCTGAAAACCAATTATATAGCTAGAAAAATCTTAGGCCTTCGTGAGACACGGTCAGATAGCTGCATGCTTGAAGTTTGTTAATTAGAATGGGAAGATGGGACTGGAAGTTATGAACGAGATTGAGTGAACAGTGACCTTGGTTTTAGGTGCCCCTGAGTTATTGGTGATTTGGCTAGAAATACTAGAAATATTTTGAGACAATGAGTAGTTTGTTGACATTAGAATTGGTGACCCAGTGGAGGTTATAATGCTGACTCACTATAGGCTATGTGTTTTGTTAGCATTAGCTATAAAAGATTTTTTTTTTGCATACTTAGCAGTATATAGCACTTCATATTTTCAAAGCACAGCTCTCAGAAAGTCCAGCTGCAGCTGTGAGTGCTCAGCACCTCTGCAAACCAGACCCCAGGGTCTCAAGTTCAGCATCCAGAAAATGAGAAACCAAACTTTTCACAAGAGGTCAAAATGACTTGCCCAATACCACACAGGAACTCTATGGAAAAGTCAAGGATAGAATCCAGTTCTCCAGGATAGCCAAGAGGACTTCATTCACTAGGCACCATTAAACTTTTGCATCAAACGAGGCAGAGGTCCTACAGAAAACAGCCTCATTCATTACACAACCCTGATTCATCTCATGAGCAGGTCCAGCCTGCCTAATAAGTGAGGGAAGGCCCTGTAGAAAATACAGTATTGATCATCTAATTAAAGACTGTTATAATGCATATGTACAAGGGAGGCAAATTAAGGTTGCATAGTGAAACTTCTCTGGCATCTTATCCTGGTCCCAGTCCCCTTGCCCAGCCAGGCCATTCTTGGGGATCTCTATCCAAGTCCCAGTCTTCACTCCCCTCCCCGCAGCTCCTCGATCCTTTTTGCCCATCTAGGCCCATATGCCCTGTTGGTCAACTCTCACTCTTTCTCCTCACTGGTTTTTAGTCTGAAACTTTTCACATGGACTGAAAGTATTTACAATACATCCAGTAAACATGTAGGTGAATAGACTGGACTAGCTTCATAGAAAACATTCTTAGCTGTAGAACTCCCTTAGAAAAATCAATTCCTATTTTTCCAAAAGGTGGTAGCGGCAGCCCCATGTTGTTGTCTATTCATGTAATGTAAACAGTTTATACTCAACTACATTACATTAATGAAATCTGAGAGACTTTGTTCCCCATTTACAGATTGCTTCATAGAGGTTAAAGCCAGAAGGGAAGATTAGTGAATAATCTAGTCTGAACTCCTGTAAATCACAAGAAAATTAAATTTCACTGTTACCACTGTATTGAGCCTCACACATTGTGTCTGACTAAAGCAGATCTTTCAGAAAAGCATCCAGTCTTGATTTGCAAACATCATGAGAGCGCAAGGCCACCACTTTCCCTGCCAGTTTGTTCCAAGGGTTAATCACCCTTGCCTTACTTCCAATTTGAATGTGTCTGGCATTGGATTCCAGCTACGGATTCTTGCTATGCCTCTCTCTGCTAAAGAGCCTTTAAGTACCCAGTATTTTCTCCCCATTAAGGAACTAACACACTGTAATCGAGTTCCCTTTTTGATAAATTAAACAAATTGAGCTCTCACTGTAAGGCATTTTCTGCAGCCCTTGAATAATTTTTGTGACTTCTTTCTGCAACTCTTCCATTTTTTCCAACATCCTTTTTAAAATGTAGGACATCAGAATTAGTTGCAGTATTCCAACATCAGTCTCAGCTCTCACGTCCCTATACCTCCTTAAACAGCCAACAATTGCATTGGCACGGTTAGCCACAGCATCATACGGGGCGATCCTGTTGGGTGGCCTGCCCACTGTGCCAGTCCCTAAGTCCTTTTCAGAGTGTCTGCTTTCCAGAGTGTACAGCCCCCTACTCTGTAGGTGTGGTCTACATTCCTTGTTGATGCACAACTGTGCCTTTGATTGTATTAAAATGCATTTTGTTTGAATACGCTCCGCATACCAAGCAATCCAGATCGCTCTGAGTGCTCTGTCCCAATCACTATTTACCACACAGCCAGTCTTTGTCATCCTCTTCCATTCCACATTGAGGTCATCTACCCAGCTCCTCACAACCAGCCTTTTTCTGGTTTCAACTCCTGGCTTGCTCACTCCTCTTCTCACAATCCCCCCCCTTCCCCGACTTCAACTTCCATGTTGACAGCTCATCCAACCTCTTAGCTGCACATTTCCTCACTCATTCAACCTGCAGCCCTAGATCAACTCCCCTGCTCCCCAAAAGGGTCGCTTACTTGACTTGGTCTTCATCAACCACCGCTCCCTCTACTGAGCTTCCCCTCCAATAGCACTAGGGATGGGGGTGATACTTACTCAGTATTACAGCGGCCATTAAGTACTGCAGGCTTCTTGACTGCTCTGACTCTCCTCCCTGCTCTTTCTTTGACAGGGTTATTGATTCTCTTTATGCTCCTCTCCCCTCTTCACGTTCCAGGCCCTTTAAAATCTATCCCCAAACTACCTCTCTCTTTAGTTTTGCCTTTGCGGCCTCATGACCAGCCTCTTTTAAAAGGGGGCTCATTTTTAGGGTCCAAGTCCTCAGGTTCAGTTATACTGAGATGTAAAATTAACACTACCAATGTGGTCACTCTGCTGTACTCTACAATCCATCACATGCCCACGCTGAACCTTATGAAAGACATGGTTACCAAAATTTCATTTTTCTTAGTAGTCTACTTAGAACAAGATTAAAGTACTAGTACAATATTTAATCCTTCATTAACAGTTCCATTTTCCCTCACTTCATATTAAGCCTTAGTCACCTGGCTTCATTTTTTGCAATCAGATACCAAGAAGCTTTGTTGCATCATTTGTGTAAAATGGTCTTTCCATAGACACATGTAATGTCTGAATAATATAGAAAGGTGTTTCATGGTTGATTTTTGTTGGCTCATTTGAAGATCTATTTCAAAATCAACCTAGGGCAAATAAGATGTTACAATAGGATTTAACTGCTTTATGAAACCGATCACCCTTTTTACACTAAACCAGGTAGGGAAATAAAATCTGTTAGAATTCTTCTTCAGCATGTTTGCATCGGCAGCGTTTCAACTGTAGCAGCCTCTCCACAGTATCAGCAACTGTTCGTTCACCGTGCACCTTGTTATCTCGAGTACGGATATTAACTGTTCCACTTGCCTTCTCTTTTTCACCAACAACTAAACAAAGCCAAAATCCACAGATTAATATAATTTTTGCTCAAGGCTTGATTAAAAATAAACACCACACTTTTCTTTAAATAAGAATTATGAATAAGAACATACTAATGCTTGACAAGACAACTGAATCCTACACTGCATCCTCCTTTGCCCCCATCCCTAAACTTAAAGCTACCTTTAGTAATTCCAGCAGACATACTGAATAATGAAAACCCCATGACTGACAGTGCTTCTGTTAACAATGCTGTGTTATACTTCTAGGGCCAGATTCTCATCTTTGCTGCACAACGTCAAGACTCAGCTCTTGGGCACATGTGCACAGACTCATTAATGCATCGAGATATATAGGAATGCAGCCTGAATCAGCGATTAGAATGTGGCATTCCTCATTTAGCATACACTTGACATGGGAACTATCAAGTTATTGCAAACCATTTAATGTGATCTTTGACTGAGCCAGCGTCTTGCCCTGTTGATTGAAAGAAACCAAAATATTTTTCCTGATGCAGTGTCAATGTATCGAGTCACTAAACAGCAATCTCTTCAGCTAACAAAACAGCAGAGATTGGCTCCATAGCGTGTACTAGCCAGTCATGCACAGCTGGAAGGATGCTGGCTGTGAAAGAAACTTAAAAAGGAATCTACAGGTGTAAACTGCTGCTTCTGCCTCCCTCACTCACTGGGAAAATGAGTTAGACCAAATTTCAGTTGCATACAAGAAAAACAAGTCAACCACTGTATTACATGACCACCACATGCTATTTCTTTACCTAGGATAAAATTATACTGTGCAAGCTGAGCATTTCTGATCTTCTTGTTCAGCGTACACCCAGGATCCACATCTACATCAGACATTAATCCAGCATCATGGAACTGCTGTCTGACCTAAGTAATAAAAGGACAAAATCTTATTTAAACCCTCAACCATGAGAATACGTAGGTTTTGAGTGAAAGGGACCATTTGAGGTTTGACAGCCAAAAATTAAAATTAAATCTCTGTTTTGCTTTCATTCAGAGGCAGACACATTTTGATAGTGCTGAAACTGGTAGTGCTGAAAATGTGCACAGGGCACTGAAATATGGCTTGGACATGGCAGGAGATCCTCACACACACTAAATCACTAAGCAATCTACTACCCAGATCCAGTAGGATGGATACTCTCCGAGAATTTAGCAATGTTGAAGCCAGGAGAGCTATAGGTCTTTGTGATCAGAAGATCCTTTAAAGTTTAGGCCTGATGAGTTTGAAAGAGATATACATAGCATTATTTGTGTGGATTGTATTTTGTTTAATAGCGCCAAGGACACCTGTCTTTTCCACCCCCATCATTACTCAAAATGAATGTGGGCATTGAGGGTCCACCTGAGTGGAGCAGTTGCAGGATTAGGACATAAATGTAAAGATACTTTCTCCATGGGTTTTCCCTCTAGCTGCAGAGCTGAGCAATTTCCTTTGCCTCCACAATCAGAAACACTCTCTCCAGCATCAACATTTGTTGCTTGGATATCCAGAATCCAGACTTCATGCTTCTGATGATTAAGGTCCATTTAGAATTTAGGCAGCTTAATTTACCATCTGAATACAATATAACTTACTTACAATAGGAATTTATATAAATCCGTTAATTAAAAACAGAACTTAATGGCAATTAAGTAATGCAACTAAATCACAAATTTATCTTGGAAAAAATGAATTCACCTTTTGTGCATATTCATCACATGTTGGTCCCACCGGCACCACCATCACTTGCTGAGGAGACAGCCAGAGAGGCCTTCAGAAAAAAAACAATTATCTAGTATCTGGTGTTCTTTAACTCTTTTAGACATGCTTAATCCACTCGTACACCATCCAGAGTGTTCACTCCCTGGCTGGACAATAAGTTTATTTTTCAACGTTACCATTTGCCTGCATAGTTTTCGGTTAGGATAGCAATCATTCTTTCCACAGATCCTAAGATGGCCCGGTGAATAATAACTGGCCTTTTCTTGTCATCACCATCATGGCTGTAAATAAAAGAAATATTGTAAACTGATTTAATATGCCTACAAGTGACAGGAAAACTAGACTGTGTAACTACTATATACTAACATTTTTAGTTGTACTCACCTCACAAAGGTGAGGTTAAATCTGACTGGGAGCTGGAAATCTAGCTGGATTGTAGCACACTGGTGGTATCGGCCAATGGCATCTTTAATCTTAATGTCAATCTAAGAAACAAATCAAACTTTTAGTAGGGTCTATAAGAAACAGCAATGCCCTCTTATAGCAAAGAGATTTTCAAACACTTCACACTGAGTGAAATCTATTCTAAGGAACCATGTGAATACATCATCTATGTCTCTCTTCAGTGCAAGGTAAGACATAAGTGGCTTTTAGGGCCTGGTGTTGAGCCCTCTGACAGAAATGAATACAGGAGGTTCACTAATTCAGATTAAATTTGCACATTGGTTCAGTGTACTGAACTCACTTTCCATGGAGTTCTCATTGAATCTATTCAATTGTACATGAGAATAACTTTAAAAAGTAAAAATGAACAATTATCATCCAAACCAAGACTTCTGCAACATGTAGCTGAACAAATTCCAGGCCTATTTAACTTAAAATATTAGATAATCAAAAGGTGTCAGCTTCATAGCCTACATTACATGCTAAAGGGCAAACCTCCATCAGTGAGGGCTATCAGTTGAGGAAGAGACCACGGAGTAATGAAGATCATACTCCTTTATTTTGGATTGCTCAGTTTCATCAAAGTAACTTGGCTCCCAGATCTGAATGTATGCATATTATGCTTTTCTTTTAAATTCAGGCTGCAATCCTAAAAAACCCTTGGCTGAAAGTTAAGCATGTAAGGAAGTATTTGTAGGATCTGGGCCTTAATCATTTAGCAAATTGTCCCTATTATTCCACCACTCTATCACTGGAGGGAAGGGTGGGGAGGAGACCTGTTTTTTATTTTATTTATATACAAAGCCAAACTTTTAAATCAGTTTAAGCTGTTTTACTAAACAAACACCCCAGTGACCTTCAGTCAAAACAAAAAGTGATTTAATTTTTTTGGGGGGGTGGGGGGGCGGGGCGAAAAAACATGGTGCCATTTGTTGTCCAAGTATTTTGATGTTAGTCAGTTTTTCTGGATTTTTGAACCCTTTAAACAGACAGTTATTCATCAAAATTCTTAACAGAAGTTGTGCTGCTTGGTATTCTCATTAATTTAGTCACCCAATCATGAAGTTAAAAAATAAAATCCCACTTAGTTTAGGGCTTGACTACATGCAGAGCTGCACCAACTTAACTTAAGGTACAATTTTAAACTGTTTTAGTTAAACCACTGCAAGAGGCTACATGGTAATTATTTCAATTCAGCTTTACTCTATTAGGAACAGGTTTAAGCTAACCTGAAATGTATTCACACAGATGTATGCACCAGTCTAAAATGATTTAATTATGTGGGTGCAAGCTTGTGTATGGACAAGATCTAAGGTGAACAATGAACATTTGTAACCACCAATAGTTTGCTAACAGTCCACAAGGTGAAATTTGTTCAAATCATTTTGTGAATATTTACAACTAACCTACATTCATAGAAATCAAATCAGTTTGCTACTGATCTGTGAATGGAAAAGTAGGCTATGTTTACTGAATAGCTTATTCAGAACAAGTCATTTGAAAAGTTTTACTCAGATGCCTGTAAGGGGCTTACTGTTCCTTGAAAGAGGTGTCAATACAATTCTAACTCCATTTTCCTGGATAGTTTTTGAATGCAATACTCATGTAAAATTATTCACACAAGAAGAATAGAAGCACACTATAGTAATTACAAAATTGCAAATACCAGAAGCAATATTTTACTTCAGGTAGAATTGTTCATGGCTAGTGTATGATTAAAACTTGAATATTAGAAACCAAACTAAACTGCTGCTTTAAAAAAACAAAACCAGCGAGAAGTTACTGATCTCTAAACAGAATATTCCCAATACACCTAAAACTTTCATACCAGGCGTAATAGTGCCACCTTCTGTTCATGCTTCCCAATGTGTTATCTACTTGCTCATTACAGTAACATTAATCCTGATTGTTTTGTCTATGTAAATTGGGTTGATTTCATGAAACAGAAAAATATTAAGCACAAAACAAGTTCCTGAAAGTTGCAGCATCTAACATGAAAACAACTAAGAACTTTGCCTCACTACTTTAGAGTTAGCCATCAAGCTACATACAGGAGGGAAAAAATTACATCCCGGGAAAGCATATAACTCCAGACTGAGTATCTTGAGACAGCATAAAGGACAAAGGAATTTATTTCAAAATCTTTGCTTTCTAAGGATAGGCTTTCATATACATGACTTAGCAATTCTCTCAGGAATACATTTCATTTTATATCCTCCCTCCCGAGCACTGCAGGATGCTTTAATGAAAAATTAAAACTACTCAATGCACCTGGCTGAGTCTACAAAGCTAGATCATGAGGGAGTTTGTAGGATGACACTCAGAACTGGGGTCTGTCAGGGGACGGATGAATCCCAAGCCTCTCGTGTGATTAAAAATACCATAACATCTACTCTAAATTTACTATCATTTTGGGAACTCCAGAAACTGTGGGCTTTGGAGTACTATATTTCTTTGAAGTTCTCTAAGGAGTGTTTCTAGTGCTATTCCGCTGTCTATCCACCAAAAATAATGTTCAAATACTATGGTGATGGGAATGTTATCATCCCCTCAATAGTGTTGAGACACTTACTTAGGAAAGATGCTAACAAAATATTTTAATTTACTAACCTTAGGTCCATAGAAAGCTCCATCCCCAGGGTTCAATTCCCACTTCTCACCAAATTCATTGAGGCTGTTTTCAAGTTGCTGGAGAAAGGATACGTGTTTTTAGGGTTTCACTTTGTATTTATTTCATGTGCCATATTTTTTCTTCCACATAGTACAGTGTCAATTACACACACAGAGAGCTAGTGAATACTAGGTCATTCCCTACCTAATTGTCAACAATGCTCAATTATAACTGGGGACCCAATCTCGCTTCCCTTGTGCAGTTCAGTTTAGCAGTACTACTACCGTGATTAAGGTGCAGCTTGGCTCTTGGATGGTGGTTCAAAATTCTGATCACACACATACTTGAGAAAAACTTATCTTGCTTTCTTCTCCATTTTAAGTAGTCACATCTTCTAGTCCTTTCTTTAAAATGAATTCCAGTTTTCATATCATCATCTCCATACACTGAGAGCTATTATTAACCCATGGCAGAAAAAATTAAAAATGGCTGTACGAGCTGAATTGCTTACAGCCATAGCTGTCACCAGTCCACCTGGAGGCCCATTTTTCCCTCTCAGACATTCCAGTTTCCCACTACTTGAATAAACAGCTAAAACCTCTACACCAGGCCAGTGAAGTTACCTATTACCTTTTCAGCTTGATTCCACACTTCAATATCTCCAAGGAACTTTTCAGGACGAGTGGAGAGGTCCAGTTTGAAGGAAAATCCAAACACACCATACACAGCTTGCAAGAACTCCAGACAGCTCTTTATCTCCCCTTCAATCTTTACATGAAGACAAATCATATTTAAGGCTTTGTGTTGTTTGCATTTTAACACATCATCTTATTCAACAATATGCTTTACCTGTTCCATGGCACAGAATATGTGAGCATCATCCTGCTGGAACCTCCGTACTCTAGTAAGTCCTGTAAGGGCTCCTGACAGCTCATTACGATGGAGAACTCCAAAATCTGCCATACGCAGCGGCAACTCACGCCACGATCTTGGTCGATGGTCAAACATAAGGCTGAAGGAAAAGGTTCATTAATCCTGAATGAATTTCAAATAAACTATTAAAGATCCTCAGTGTACATTCTGATAAGCCAGATGCTAGCAATTCCAGTAATATCTACAAGTTGTAATACAGTATAGAGTTAAACCCAGAGAAAACTTTCAGAGGGAAAAAAATTCAGGGCTGTTTGGAAGAAAGATAAAGAAGGTTTTTTCCTAAGAGCCATACAACATCTGAGTCAAATATTACAATCTGGTTTCCTAAACTTCACCTGTGAGATGGTGATACATACACACGTTTTTTTTTCCCTCCCCCATTTATCCTCCCACATTCGCAGATGCATAATGCATTCAACAGTTTCTGCCATTTATTTTGGTCTTGTGCTGGTCTGTTCAGACTTCTGAGTATCACGTTGATGATCTGGCTTTTCTCTTTTGTTCTGTATAATATTTCTCTAGGTTGCCCTTTCTCTCTCTCCAGATGGTGTCCCTATTGTCACTTCTCATGGAAGTAGTGTTGGTGGCATCCTTAAAGTGTCTCTTCAATATGTCCATCATCATCTTACCATATTTGGATCTTTAGATTGGTTTGCTCTACTTAGACCAGGGCTGGGCTAACTTTTTGGCCTGAGGGCCCTATCTGGGTGGGGAAATTGCATGCAGGGCCATGAATGTAGGGCTGGGGCAGGGAGCTGGGCTGCAGGGGCGGGGTGTGGTGTTCAGGAAAGGGCTCAGGGCAAGGAGCTGGGGTGCAGAATGCGGCAGGGGGTTAGGGTAAGGGATGCAGGAGGGGTTCAGGGTGCAGGCTCCAGCCTGGTACCGCTTATCTCGAGTGACTCTGGGGTGGCAGCAGTGCACAGCGGAGCTAAGACTCACATACTTTGCCCTCCCCTTATTGATGAACAAACCAACTTGTTTTGCTGTATCTGCCAAAAGCTATGTCTTCTCTTCCATTAAGACAATGTCATCAGCAAAAACAAGGTTACGCAATTGTGCTTTATCATCAAATTCCTCAGTTGCCTTCTGCAGCTACTTTCTTCATGACATAGTCACCAGGACAAACAATACTAGGAACATAATAAACTCTGTGTCTTACTACAGTTGTCACTGCAAACCACTGGCTGGTGTTGTCACCATCTCAGACTGCACATTCAGCATTATCATATAAATCCTTGATTACTGTAATTATGCCATAATATGCCATAATTCTCCAGAAACTGTCTCTGGGTACACTATCAAAAGCCATCTGGAAATTTATAAAATGTATCACAAAAGGTACTTGCCACACCACACTTTGTTCTATAATATGTCTGAGAACAACAATGTGGTCTGAACATGATCTCAACAGTCTAAAACCCGCTTGTTCCTCTCTGAATTGAAGGTCTATTTGTTTCTTTGTATGTTCCAGAATGATGTTGCACAGGATTTTGCCAGGTACCGAGAGTCATGTGATTTCTCTCCAGTTATTGTAGTTGGTAAGGTCACCCCTCTTTGGCATTATTATTATAAGGTCTCTCTTCAACGGGGTTGGGTTCTTTTCTTCATTCCATATTCTACCCAAAAACAGAAGGAAAGTCTGGATAGTTATTTTGTCACTTTCTTTAGGCATCTCTCCAGCAATGTTATCCCTTCCAGCTGCTCTCTCATTTTTGAGTCTACTGATGGCTTTTCTAACTTCTTCCACTGTAATGCTCCTAAATCAATATCAAGCTCTAGTGGCAGGTCTTCATCATGTATTTTTAGTAGTTCACTTTGGCTCAGTTTATTTAAAACAGCCGGAAAATGTTCTCCCCATCTTTTCCTTTCCTCCTTTTTTGTAGTAAGAATCTTTCCATTTGCACCTTTAATAGGCCCTGCACGACTGCTAAAGTTTCCTGTTCGCTATTTGATTGTCTTACACAAGGTTCTAAGGCACCTCTTTGGCTACCATATTCAAGCTCTTCACAACAATATACGCCCTTTTCTCTCTTCTCTCACTCCTTTTCACCTTCTGTCCAGAGCTCTGCATTCTTCTTGCCATTTTCTTGTCTCTTCACATGAGCTTTTGCTTTACACTTATTCTCTTTTCCACTGCTGCCCAAATAACATCGCTAATTCATTCTCCCCTTCTAGATGTCATTCTTATTAGAACTCTTTGCACTTTGTAGAAACCACTCTGAAGTTTTCCCTCAGAGTATCAATGTCTTGGTCTTCTTCATTTAACTCCATTAGAACACTGAACCTGTTATTCAGTGCAAACTGAAAGCACTTTTTGTGCTTGGGACTTCTAATTGTGTGCTACTGATGTGTGGTCTTCTTCTAACCTTCTTCATCTTTAACTTGCTCTTCAGTGTAGTGATACAAAAGTTATGGTCACCGCCCACATCTGCTCCCCTGTACATATCTCTTCCAGCAAGCTGCAAAATATTCCTGAAATGCAGAAGTGATCTATCCGGTTCTTTTTAATACCATATGGGGAGTTCCATGTCACTTTATGGATTTCTTTTTGAGAACATTTTGTTCTACCTATCACTACCTTGTTCATGATGAAAATTTCTACCAATTGTTCACCATTCTGGTTCATGTTCAAACCCCTGCTGCCCATAATTTTATCCAATCCATCATTGCTACTTCCAACCTTTGTGTTAAAAATTGCCCATAGTCACTATGTCATGTTATGGATCTTGGTTAACACATTCTGTAACAAATCATAAAAAGCATCTTTTCTCTCGTCTGGCATTTCACCAGTTGGCTCATAGCATTGCATGACAATGAATTTAGTCTGAAAGTGAACAGGGATAATTCTTTCATTGACTGATTCCCGCTCAGTCAGTGCCTACTCTCCTTCATTGGACACTAGGATTGATTTGTGAGCTTCATGTCTACCATCCTCATTCCTGCAGAGATGATGGCCATATTTGTTTCTCTAAAAGTGTAGTTTGTTCAAAACTGTCCATCTACACTCACTGATTCCAAGGATATCAAGATGGTATCTACCCATTTCCTTAATTACTTGAGTAGCTTTAGTAGCTCCTTACACTGTTTTCGTACTCCAAAATCCAATTTTCATCATTGATCTGCTCTTCAGCATAAGTCTTCTCAGGACATGGACTTCCTTATGGTTCTAACCAATGCCAGTCATATTCTTCCCATAAAGTTCACCCATTGCATACACTAAAAACTGGCACTGCACCTATGCACAAATACCTATATCAGGCATACAATGTTTTGGGGATCAAAGGAGGCAGCCAGTTTTGAATATCTAGCCCTTGAAATTATTGATTCATGGCATTCATAACTGTATCGCACTGAACTTAGGCACTGTAGAGTATATGGTCCTTAATTATCAGATTATATCACCTTTGATAGTGTTTCAAATGTTGGTGCCTAAGCAACAGGTCTGTATGTGAGAGGTGCAGACTACTCAAAACCACCACGATAGCATGTACATCTTGGCATCAACTAAAATCAACCAGAGAAAACACGAGAAAGAGAAAGCTACAGAGCTGAACTGAAGATATCAGTTAAGAATGTGTTTCTGAACTGGAGACTTGTGAACAGCTAGAAATTCATACATGATCTCGCATCAAATTAAGCAATAGTATTAAAATAAATTATTAAAAAAAAATACCAGAGTGCACCTGGCTTGGATTTTTTCGCAAATCGGGTGGAAAATATGAAAGCTAGAGCTAGTCCAAACAAATTGGCAATATTTGATGAAACAGGTGCTATATAAATACCAGTGTCCTGGGCAGTTCATGGGCTTCAGAGCAAAGACTTCCTTCTCCACCTCAAATGAAAACATGTTTTCACTGTAATGTTGCCAGTGCCCTGATGTAATCCAGACTTTGCTGTTGTAGATGTTTGGAGTGACAACCTCCTGGAATCCTCGCTTCCGATACTCGCTCTAAAAGAATAGACCCAAGAAACAGAAGAACTAATAAGGCAGGCTAGAATAGCAATGCTCAACCTGTGGCTTAAAGCGACATTTGTCTCTTTAATACAGTGTTTGCTGTGCATGACTCAATAAAAACGAGCAAAGTTGCTCCCCTGAAACATGCAGGCAATAATGAGTTAAACAGGCAGGGGCTGCCAAGATTCCTTCCCATTCTTTGCAGCTGCCAGAGAGGGTGAAGAGGAGGGAAATAAGAGAAGAAACATGTTTCTCCATCCCAGCAACCATAGAAGCAATCGAGAATCAGTCTCCATTTGTTAGAGTCACAAAATAATTGGATGCGCCTCGTGATATTGTATTGTAATGTCTGCACTGTAGTGCAGCACAAATACATAACATGGTGCAGTGACAAGATAAATATCACAGCAGAATGTCAAGATGTTTTCCCCATCTCTTTTGCTTTTTTACATGCCATTCTCCAAAAAGTAGCTCTCCAACTCTGCCATGCTAAATTCAATAACCTATTAAGCAAACATATATTAAACCACCCGCGTACTGTATACTATATATATTTTTTAAAAGCAGAATGCATAAACATTTAAAATTAATCCCAATTGTATTGCTATATGGTCTTCTAAAACCTTTTTAGCTCTTTGTCTAGAAATCTTATTATAAAACACAGGAGATAAAAAATCCAAAGATATTACTTACCCTGATGAATTCAATTAATGTGTTGTAGATGTAAGCTCCCTTTGGCAAGAAAAAACAACTGCCAGGACTGAGCTCATGGAAGAAATATAGTTCTTGGTCCTGTAGGAAAACATTGGTACATCTTAGTTTTATATGATATGTTTAGATTCTGATCATACCCTTTTCCTCTCCCAATGTTACAGCTAAAGTCAGGCCCGAAATGTTAGTTCTTACTACACATCACTATCCAGACTACAGTATTGTTTAGTTTTTTAAATTTAACATACTATAAAATAGCAACGTGCAGTAGATCTGATATGCTTCCCTGTGTAAATATCTCCTCGTCATGAGCAATAGCTTAAGATTAAGGTTTCCTATTTTAATATTGATGTTCCTACATATACCTGTCATTTCATGTATCTGTGTGCGATGGCTTCTTAACTACACCCCTCAAGATTCATCTTATCTGCTATTACTACTAACAATAACTAGTCCTGCTGTGACATTTTACATCTCCCCAAAGCACAGTTCAAATAATTAATCAGTAAGCTGATACTTCACTGGATTGTGTTCCTGCTTTAGGGCAGGAGGTATTTTAGTGCGTTGCTGTCTCCTTTCTTGAAATAGAAACAGCAGACTAACAGTTTATTCAGGACTAACTATTAATCACCTTGTCCAAAACAATGCATTTTCATTAAGATGATTTTATTTTATTGGAGGACAAAAAATAAAAAATGCGGCATAACTACAAACACTAGAAATACACATCAGCAATAATCAAGAAGAAAAAAGTTGAGTATATAATGGATTCTAGAGATGTACAAAGAAAAATCTCTAAGAAACAAGAAGCTGTAAGAGTCCCCTCTAGGAACAAGCTTCCTCTTGGGCTTCAACACAGCACTAAAGTAAACCCATTGCTGGCTATAGATCTCCTGCTTTACCCAAGATCAGAGTTTTCATGTTTTGTGCACAGTTACTCTGTGTAGGACAGTTACCATCCTGTTTAGGTTTTTGATTATGTATAAAATAGCCAAAAACTCTAGAAAGATGCTTATTTGTCTACAGTCCATTGTAGTGGTTTCGGGGCTCCATTCTGAAGAGGACAATCACTTAATTATGAAACTTGTTACTGCATTTTCTGTGAATCACTTCATCTGAATTCTGAAGCATTAGCAGATAGGTGCTGTCTTTCATATGCTTTTTAAATCACTGAGTAGTCTCTGGCCAGAATTTTAAAAATACACTAAGTTTGTCTTACCCGTCCAATCTTTCTGTGATCTCGATTTTTAGCCTCCTCCTGGAGCTTCTCCCATTCCTTTAACATTTTTACATCTGGGAATGAAATTCCATAAAGCCTTTGGAGGGTTTCCATATCAGACTTGCCTTCCCAATATGTTGAGGAATTCTGAAGACAGATAAAATGGTACAGTATTAGAAGGACAACAGCACCCGCCATTATGACTGCCACTGTACAAGCTCTGTGATATGTTCTTTAAAGGCATGCAATAATTAAAAACTGACCAGCTATAGTTAAAAATGAAACTGATAAAGGCACTATGTAAAAAGAACACAAGCATGAATACAGAGATCTTAGATTTTTAATCATGATGAAAGCTAAATCCACACACTAAAAAATAAAGTTCCCCAACTGTAGCAAAGATGCACAAACACAAGTCGGCTAACTGTGTGAAAAGGTGGTTTAAAGATTTCCTCTGCTGCTCTCTACTCCTCAAGCTGCTCGTGCATGATCAGTCCCCTCTGGCTGCCCAATTTACAATAAGCTGCAAGGAGCAGTTACAAAGGGCAAAAATTACAAGCCAGGATTGGCACAGCATACGGTGTACCTAGCTACACCCCTTTTCTTGAGCCATGTCCCCTCTCTTGCTATGCTATCAGCAATGAGCGTAGGCCTAAGCCCCCATAATATGACTGCATCACTGGAAGGTCACTGACATCAGAATGCTCCTCCCACAGCTGGGCTAAACTAAGTTTATGATCAGATTAGACTAGCAGTGTGGCACAAAGGGCCAGACCCCCACCCATTCTCCCAGAGACTTGGCCCACAGTGTCAATAGATAAATATCTTGTTTAAAATTAGGCACAGAATCTCAATGCTTACCTTATGGATTTTTAATGCCTTTATTTTGCCGGTATGTCTGACATGAGGGCCCCTGCACAGATCTATCAAGGGACCACACCTGTGGAAATGCAAACAAAGACAATGCTCAGTTAGCCCACATTATGTTAGTAAATACTACAGACACTAGCATTACAGTGTGTGCGCGTGTGTATATATATTTTTTACCTGTAAACTGTAGTAGTTGGAGTGTTGACTTTTTCCTTCAAGATCCGACACTTGAACTTATTATACTGGGAGGGAATAGAATGGCAGAATCCATGTTAATTCTTCACGATTCGAAACTGCGATTCAAAACTTAAGTATTTGTTATGTGCTATTGCCACTGTATGAAACAATCTATGTTACTAATTTAAAAGAACCCTTCAATGCGTGTTCATGTACAAACTAATTCCCCTCCTCCGAACCCATAGATGGGAGAGTATCCTATGGAATGGGCTAGATATAGAGATTAAAGGATGGAGAATAGCTTTTTGTAGCACTTGAGGGTTCATGTGTGGCCTCCTATTCAGGGTAGACCTTCACAAAAATCAATTTTGCTCTATACGGAACAACATAGGTTCATCTTGATTTCTGGTCATTGGGTTCCACAGCTGAGGGCACTCTTCTAAAAAAGCCTTTCTGATGCTAAATTCTGAGAGGTCTTGAACACATGCAACTCATATATTATTCTTTCACTCATCTGCAAGGAATATATGATGGTGTGCTATGAAGCTTTTATCAGCATCAGTTTTGCATGGACACTTCTGAGAAGCGGCAAAGTTCATTCAAATCATTTGGAATTTAAATAACTTATACAGTATATATGAGGATTTAGACAAAACACTCAGAGCTCTATTCACAAGGGGAATTGCAATGTTTCTTTTAAAACTAGGGCAACCAACGATATTTATGTTGTTTCCTTCAAAGCTTATAAAATTGCTTCCCTCCCACCCCCATAATCCTTGTGTATACACCAGTATTACTGCTGCTGATCTCTGAAAGAAAAGTAATTCGGCTGACAAGCAATTAACCTAAGAGCCAACAGAAGTCTAGAAAACATGACCTATGAGGAAAGATTAAACAAACTCAATTTTTTCAGTCTGGAGAAGAAAAGACAGAGGGGACATGATAACTGTATTCAAGTACATAAAAGGTTGTTATAAGGAGGAGAGAGAAAAATTGTTGTTCTTAACCTCTGAGGATAGGACAAGCAGTAACAGGCATAAATTGGAGCAAGTGTGGTTTAGGTTAGACATTAGGAAAAATTTCCTGTCAGGGTGGTTAAGCACTGAAATAAATTGCCTAGGGAGGCTGTGGAATCTCAATCACTGGAGCTTTTAAAGAGCGTTAGACAAACACTTGCCAGGGATATGGTCAGAGGTTCTCAATCTTTTTCTTTCTGTGCCCCTGCTCCCCACACCCCCAAAAAAAAAAATGCCACAAAAACTCCATGGTCCACGCGTGCCACAACAGTTTTTCTGCATATTAAAGCCAGGGCCAGCATTACGGGATAGCAAGCAGGGCAATTTCATGAGGCCTGATGCCACTGGAGGCCCAGTGAAGCTAAATTGCTCAGGTTTCAGCTTGAGCCCCATGCGGCAGGGCTTCAGCTTTCTACTCTGGGACCCAGCAAGTTTAATGCCAGCCCTGCTTAGTGGACTCCCTGAAGCCTGCTCACAGCCCCCCAAGGGGCCCCAATCCCCTAGCTGAGAACCACTGTCTGGACAATACTTAGCCCTGAGTGCACTAGATGACCTCTCAAGGTCTCTTCCAGTCCTACAATTCTATGATTTTCATTTCTTCTAAGGTCTGTTCACTCTGCTAATACTGAGCAAATGGAGTTAAATCAAAAATACTACAATATTGGAAAATGCTCATGTCTACTTCAGCACTGGCAGTATGGTGATTTAATGTATGTCCATCTAGTGGACATTACACGATAACACAAGACTCCTTGTTGCTTAAAGTAGTACAGAAATTATTTCATACTCAGACTTAGTGCTGTCATCTAAATATTGATTTTAAGAGCTTGCTGAATACAGCTTCAGATGACATCTGCAAAGCCAGCACTTACTATCACTAGCGTTTTACGTTCTCAAAGAGTTATAGTCCCATCCTATTCATGTTCACAACATCCATGTAAGCTATTATTCCAGTTCTGCAGACAGGGAAACGAAGTAACAGAAAGACAACTTGTCCAGCGCCATGATGAGAGTCAGTGGAAGAATCGGATTAGAACTCTGGTGTTTCAGGAACACAGTCCCATTATTAACCTTCATTCAAAAAACTAAGAATTGGTATATGTGCTCACCTTTAAATATTAAATATCCCAAGTAAACCCATATAAAAACCTACACCTTTGGAAATATATTGTCAATTTGCTGCACACATCATCAACGGTGCATTTTCCATGAATACCAATAGGAGATGCACCACTAACGTTCCACAGCTAACATTATTGTGCAGCTACAGTAAATATGAAACAACAGTCTAGAACAACTTACCTTAAACATTTCAAGTAGAGTTTCCTTCTTAATTTCCAGTCTTTCAAATGGCTGTTTTTCCTTCATGATCTTCTTGCATAAGGTCTCCAAAGCAGAGAAATCATTACTGGACACACCTCTACAACAGAAAAAAAAAAATTTGCATTCTCTCTTACTAGTAATCTCTGCCATAGTTCTGCCCCCACAACATATCAGCTCATGCACTAGAGTCATTGCAATGAGGGAAATAATTTTCATCAGAAAAAGGGCTGGTCAGAGTACTTTGCCTCAGGAGCAAGGGGAAGCAGGAACTAGACTGTGACTGAGACTCCCAGATTGTGACTTCACTCTCGCTCTTTGGGTAGCGCAGCTATGCATTCTGTCTTTTTCTTGATCTGGAGTGTAGGGTTACAATCCAGCCTTCTGGAAGTGAAAATGAAAGAACCTACCCATCCTCGAGGTACATGTCATAATAAAATCCATTTTCTATTGGTGGGCCATAGCATAAACATCCACCATAGATTCGCTCCATAGCTTCACCCATTATGTGAGCACTTGAGTGCCAGTATACCTAATGAGAGGGATAAAAAGGGGATCAGCTTGAGTATTTATGTACAAAGCATTTCAAGAACCTCTGAAATCCATACAGAAGTTTTTTGATGATTTGTTTTTACAGATCCTTGAAGGAGGAGATCTAGTATTAGAGCCTGTTGCACTGTGGGAAATGATTCACATATCAATTTGCCAATTTAACCCCCCAAAATCATGAGTAATTATCTGACAAATTGTATTTGCTAATCTTTACATCTGTGAAGTATTGGAAAAATGTATTTCATAAAAGTTCTCTCAAATGGCTGGGGAAGGAGAGAAAATTCACTTAGTAAGTTGCACTAATGTTAATTGACTAGCCTCATTTACTATATTCATATATCATCTATCTACTTTAAAATAGCAGCAATGGAGCGGTAATACAGGCTGGGATCCATGAAAGGACTTACGTGTTGTGATACAGCACTGCAGCACTTAACTTTTAGGAGCCTAGAGAATGAGACAACTACACTGCGATCCACATAGCCCAGTTAGGTATCTAGGCTCCTATACAATGAGTGAGGAGAGACAGGCACATTAGAATGTGATCCACGAAAATTCAGCACACTTGGCACTGAGCCACCCAAGCTAGCCAACAAGAGATGACAATGACAGGGAGTGTGCCAAGTCTGGCCTTCTCTCAGAGATAGGCACCAAAGTCCCTGTGGCAGGAAGGCGCCTATCTTTGTTTGCCATCCACAAACGGGAACCTGCTGCCTGGAGAATCAAGTGGTTTAGACAGCTATGCTGCTTCTTGCAGAAATGAGTTAAGTGCCTGCCTCATTCTACACAAAATGGCTGGACGAGGAAGAGACACCATCTGTGATACCTTTTAGCCCAGTGATTAGAGCACTCACCTGGGATATGGAGACCCAGGTTCAGTTCCCCTCTTGGCCTGAAGGGGAGAAAGGATTTGAACAGGGGTCTCCCACACTTCTCAGGAATGTGCTGTGAACACTGAGCAATGGGAGATTCTGATGTGGGGCACCCTCATCTCACCTGCTGAAGCTATTCCGCTGAGAACAAACACTGAAAGTGTGACTAGGTGGGTGAGAGAGAGAGAGAGACTCTCTGTAGTCTGGTGGTTAGGGCACCCACCTGGGAAATGGGAGACTCTGAGTCTAGTCCCCCTGTTCCAATCCTTCTTTCATTATTTCTCTCTCTTTCTCCCCTCTTCCACTCCATCCCAGATTTCAAATGAGACCCAATCCGGTAGACATACTCAAGGAGCACCTAATGGATTGGGCCCTGCATATGACTTAGGAAGCCAAAAACTAAACTTCCCCCTCAACGCCTCCCAGGTTCGTGAATTGCTCTGAGGCTAAGGCAGGAGACAGTTGTCTGAACTCTTATCATAGAATATCAGGGTTGGAAGGAACATCAGGAGGTCATCTAGTCCAACCCCCTCAAAGCAGGACCAATCCACAACTAAATCATCCCAGACAGGGCTTAGAGTGGGGTAGCACTGCTCATGCCACAGGATCTAAAATGTAGGGAACATCGACAGTTGAAAGTTAAATACTGAGTGAGTTTAGGTGCCTAGAGGGTTAGGCAGCAGGCAAATAGGAGTTTCATGGATCACAGTGGTGCTGCGCACACGGACTTAGGTACTTAAACTGGAGTTTAGGCACCTACATTACTTTGTGTACTGCACCCACACAATACTTAGTCTGAAAGATATAATTGGAACATAAGGTCTTGATCCTGCACCTGTGCAGGAGTTTGCAAAATCAGGGCCTAAGTTGTTAGTAAGTCTTACACGTACAACATGAGATACATAGCAAATAGGATTTTTTATTAGTTTGTGTTTTCAATTAAAAATCAAATGAAGACAAAAATTACACCTGAACATTAATTTTACAAAGCTACTATTTTTAGTTTTGTTGATAAATTAAAACCAAATCTATATGACTGCATGTTTTTAAATGTACATATCTGAAAATGCAAATTTATGCATCTCATCATAACTGTAACTTGTCCACGATGCACATAAATAGAATTATTTTGTATGCCTTAAACTATATCATATGTGCAATATGGCAGAGTTAGTTGATATGGGAACAATAAGTATGCATTTAAGATCCCAGCTATATAGTTGAGTGCTGCTTGCACTGAATATCATTTAAAGTGTACTTAATACTACTTTCCATATTTACATTAAGCTGAATAAGCAATCATTAAAATAAAGAGCTACATTTTTATGATGTGAAAAAAGACACTAATATAAACCCCCTCACATTAATGTATTATTAAGATTAAGATTGCAGATTTAGAGGCTTATTCTTACCACAAGAGTCCTAACATAGGCTTAATTACCACAACTGCAAGCAAAGCAATTGCTATTCATACATGCCAGCATATATATATATATATATATATCTGCAGTAGCACACATCTTTCTTAAGAAGTAGTTAGTAGAAAATAAGGTATGCAATGCACAGCGATTTTCATTCTTTATTCCACAAATGTTAAAGGTAGTTACGCTCACTGAGAACTAAGTTCAGGTTTTGAAGTTTCTCATCCAAGGGAGGGGAGAACCAGTTTAGTGGAAGATACTTACTGCTTGAGCATCTTCATCTTCAAACTTGAGCAGTTCCAGGGTACAGTCTTCCTCCAAGGGACGGTCTAGATCCCAAACCACTTTGTTCACTTTAGCAATAACAGTGTTGTCAGCTAAACCTTGACTATACAATAAATAATTTGTATGTCAGTTATTGGAATCAACAAATGGAGACACTCCACCCTAACCTTTCCCCTGCACAGTCAGGATGGGATTTTCAAGAGTGCTTAGTGTTGACTTAAGTCTGCTTCCACTGAAGTCAGTGGTAAAACACCCACAGATGGCAATGGAAGCAAAGTTAGACCAACACTAAGCACTTAAGAAAATCCTACACATTAATATATATGAGAAGAACAGAAAGAAACTAAAGGTAGTTTATTTAACAAAATTTCCCACTGTGGTGCACTCTTACTAACATATTTGACTTATTTAGGGCAGTACTTGCTGCTACTATGACTCTTCTGCAATAGGAGATGCAGCCTCTTTTAAGCAAGTCCCTGAATGAGATCAGATTTTTCTTTTTGAAAACTTCAAGTAGGTACTATTACCTTTACATTTGTCTTCACAAATAAAAAACCCAACAATTCTTAAAGATGATAAGTTTGGCAGTCATTTGAACCTTAAACTGAAGTTATTAAATGTTTGAGCAGATCAGTAGTTCAGATGGATTGACTTGCAAGAGAGGAAGCACACCATGAGTGTTTCTAAAGTACTTCATTTAGAGCTGAACAAGTCTCCAAGAAAAAACTAGTCTTTCCTTCTTAGTTTATTTCACCTCAACCTAGAAGAAATCAATTCTGCTGAAGATCATTTGATGTCTAAGAACCGTACCAATACTGTTCAGAAACATCCACTGATACTGAACTCACCCTGACCTTAACAGGGACACTAAATTAACATAGGTACAATCTTTATTTTTATGATAAAGGGCACTAAATTAAAGTTTGAGGCCAAATTTTCAGAAATTAACTATTTTGACAGATAATGAGCATGCAAACAGCATGTGCATGAACTGCCAGCCTTAAACATATGTACCAAGAAAGCAAAGTAAAGCTTTTAAGTACAATGAATAACCTAGCCACAATAGGGTTAGTGCTTCCATTTTGAAGTTTAAGGTCTTTTCATTTTAATTTTGAGCATCATAAAACATGACCATGAAATTTTCCAAGATGCTTACTATACATTGCCCAAAACTACAATAAAAGTTTAACCATTTGATATTCACCCAAAGTTAGCGTAGTGCTCTTTTTGACATGTGCCATACATTTTAATTAAGATATTTTTATGGGTGACTCTCACTGAAATTAACAGGTGTGTCACCCATCAGTCTTCCACATGTCAGTGCAGAACAGATTAAGTTATCTGATGCAATAGCACCCAATCCTGCAAACACTTCAAGTGTGTTTGTAACATTATTTGCATGGTTGATTAGTTCCCAACTCAACAGGAATAGTCATTTAGTAAAAGTTACTCACGTTTATGTATTTACAGGATCCAGTCTATAAATAATTATTTAATTTTAAAAACAGCATCTTCATAAGGCAAAGAATTATGTTTTGAAATGAGAAAGCTGTTTAGTTTGAATTTATAGTAAAAGCAAGATTGCTAACAATTATGCCTTGAATAAAATTAAGTTGTGCTAAGAAATAAATAAAGAAATAACCCACCATACTAAGGACTATAAAAGATCACAGATGAAATTTGCAGTAGTTGTGTCTGAAACTGATAGCATAGGTCACAGAAGTCAGCCATACCTAATTCCACAAGCAACTTCATAAGGAGTGGTCTTCCAGGATTCAGCATCAACCTGCTTGCCATCAGGTAATGTGACTTTAATGGGTTTGCTGTCTTTTGCAGCTCTTTCTGCTAGAAGTGCATCATGTTCTGCTTTAAGTTTATGATACTTTTCTAGACGCTCATTGATATATTCAGGCCAGGGATTCAGCTACATATAAAAGAATGGAGGGAAGGAGAAGTATTTAGCCAAGACTTCCAGTTCTAAAGAAAAATAACTTTAAAAATTAAGCAAAGAAGATAAATTCTTCTGAAGTGTCTAAGTGATTTAGCAATCTTAATGTCACTGATCTTCAATTCACTTGGGTCCTTTTAAAAGTTTTAGTCAGTATCCTTTTTCAAAAGATAGAGAGGGGCCAGGCTAGTTTCTTAGCAAAAAAAAAAAAAAGCAGCTAATGTGATGCAACAAGAATTTGAGAAGCACAAATTCTACTGTAGCTTAATACACACTGGAAAAAGCAAGCTGCTGACATTATCACCACAATAATAAATGGAAGTGGGGAAAAAAGAAAAATCTAACAGCACATTGTTTGAATTACAAGCAAAAAATGTTTGTATCTTACACAGCTCAAGGTCTCCTACTTCCACCTGCTAGAGGTATACACACTCTGGCTCAACCTTATTCTAATGCATCAAATCTTACTAACATCCCAGCTAACCTGTACTGATGCTCTACCTTCCTTATCCATCTCCACTTCCTTCTTCCATTCCCATTTAACCTGCTACTCTACCACTCTTCCCATTTACTCCGTGAATAGTCTGCATCCAGAAGTGTTGCTAAAGCAGTTTAAACGCTAGGTAATCATAATTAATTTCTAATTTAAAGACAAAAAACTTTAGCTTAGATTAAGATTATTTAAATTAAACAAACATTGGCTTGTACCTGGTTTATAGTAAATTGCTTAAAATTCTAATATGCCAAACAATAAAAATTTCAGAAAGTACATAGTTAAGAAAAAAATATGCTTTTCATGTCTATACTACTATGTATTCTCATTTACTCAAAATTAGAAAACTTAGCCACTAGAAAGACAAAGGTTACATCATCATTACAAATGCATTCCTCATCCTGGTGCAAAGCAGAGGACTAATAGTAAAAAGGGAATTACTACAGACCGCTCTACAAATCCAATGTAACCTGCTGTAATAGCATCAAAGAAAAAAACTATTTTGTAACTATTTCACTGCTGCATGTCATTACTATAAATCAGCTGGAGCATAAGAGCACCCACCACAGTACCTGTAATGAAGCGGTTCTCAAACTGTGGTTTGGGATCCCAAAGTGAGTCTGGCTCAGATTTTTTGGGACTGGGGCCAAAGCCCAAGGGCTTTGGCCCTGGGCAGTGCGACTCAGGTTACAGGCCCCTTGCCTGGTGCTGAAGCCCTTGGGCTTCGGTTCTGGCCACCATCTGGGGCAGCTGGGCTCAGGCTTCAGTCCCCCCATGCTGGGGTCGTGTAATAATTTTTGTTGTCAAAAGGAGGTTGTGATGCAATGAAGTTTGCGAACCCGTGGTACAATGCATTGATGTCCTTGGTACGATGTTCAGCAACGAAATTAAATTGTTTAAAAGCATATAAGTGAACTGGAAATTTACCTCTGTGCAACTCCCATCACCAGATCCTTCTTTTGTTTTCTTCTTTCCCCATTCCTTCTTTTCTTCCTCAGCAGCTATCTAAAAAGACAAATTAAAGTAAGATTAGTTTCTCTCCTTTCTCAATGTCAAGTTTAAAACTGTACCTAACTCTGTAGGTGATGGAGAAGGTGCCCATTGGTTTAAGCACAGCACAGTACAGGGCTTCAGGAAGTCTTGAATCCTGACACCAGCTCTGACAAGGATTCTTCATATCCTTAGACAAGTCACTTCATCTTACTACCTCAGCTTCCCCAGTTCTAACTGGGTACATAAGACTTACCAACTTGTTGTGAAGAACAGTCAGTAACTCCCCATTTCTAAGGAACACACTTTCTGCTCTGTATACTTTCCTGTGTTTTGCTTTATCTTTTACCAAATATGGAAGGTGGCAGCAAGCTCCACAGTGCAGGGATTTCCTTTTTCTATCCACCTGTAAAAACACCTTGCACGGTTATGGTTCTCTTCATTTTCAAAGTTAGTGCCGTCTAGAGCTAGAAGTCCAATCTGAAGAGTCCCAAGATCACATCACATTTAAATCACTGGCTAAGAGATGACAATGTAAAGTGGAAAGGGAAATATCTGTATCAGCACTAGTCTCTAAGGCGCCACGAGGACTCCTGGTTGTCTTTGAGGGTTTCGCTGGCCATTTTCCTATACGTGTTGTTCTGCAGGGTTTCAATTGGCTTTTTGACTTCCTGGGGCCGGATCCTGCGCAGCCCTTGTGCCCGCACGAAGCCCCACTGATTTTACCAGGGATCACGGGTGCGAGGGGTCCCGATGGCAGGAGCGGGGGAGCCCCTTATGCTGCGCGCTCTGCGGGGCCGGTGTAACGGCCCGTGCTGCGGCCGGGCGGCACCCGCCTCGCTGGCACTGCCAGACCACACCCGCGCGCCGCGCCGCGCCGGGCCAGGACAGCCGGCTCGAGCGAGAAGGGGACCCGCCACGGGGCCGGGCCGGGCCGGGCCAGCCGGCTCGAGCGAGAAGGGGACCCGCCACGGGGCCGGGCCGGGCCGGGCCAGCCGGCTCGAGCGAGAAGGGGACCCGCCACGGGGCCGGGCCGGGCCGGGCCAGCCGGCTCGAGCGAGAAGGGGACCCGCCACGGGGCCGGGGAGCTGCCTGGGGTGAGCCAGCCCCAAGGGACGGGCCGGCTCAAGGGCCGGGCTAAAGGGACCTTTCGCCCCCGGTTCAAACCCAGCCCGGGCCCGGAGGGTCCGCGAGTCCAGAGCGCTGCGGGGAGGGACCCTGAGGCGGGCGGGCGCGCGCACTCACCTGGCTCCCTGCCCCCGCCATGCCGCTCGGAGCGAGCCCGCGCGCAGGCCCAGCCGGCTTTGGCAGCTGATGCAACGGGAGGCGCGGCTGGTCCCGCCCTCGGCAGCAGCAAGCGGGTTGGGTCCGGAACCCGGGCGGAGCCCGAGCCTGCGCGGGGGCGCTGCAGCGGCTGCCGCCGGGCGACCTGGGCCGGGGCCAGGGGACAGCACGGGCCGGGGCTGCCCAGCACCGCCCTGCCGTGTCTGGCCTGTCAAGGGGCCTGGCCCGGCGGCATCGCTCCGCCCGGCCTCACGTGAGAACGGCCTGAGCCAGCTGCTCCGCGCGGGGCTCTGCGGGGCCGCCAGCCCGGGGATCTGTGCAGGGCAAGCCCCTCGCCGGCCTAGGGCCGGGGCCCGTGTTTCCTGCCCTACCGGCTACAGCCTCTTGCCGCTGCCCTGCGGTGGGTAAGCCTCGGCAGCCATCGGCGTGAGGCCCCCAGCCCGCGGGCCGGGAGATGATAAACGGGGCAGCCGGGCGGCTGTGGGAGAAGAGGCTTGACTAGCGCATAGCAGGCTCCACAATCGCTCGGCTACCCAGAGATCCTTGTCGAGCTCTTGCCACGAGTCCCGTTCCTCTCCCTGGTTCCCACCCCATCATGCTGTTGTGGGGCTGCACCCAGAGCTGATCTCCAAACCAAGCTCGGGTTACTAAAAGATCTGTTTTGGCGTGGCCTCTTTTGGACCCATTTTGGCAGAGAGATGGACTCTATTGTGCTGGATAAGGTGGGTGAGGTAATAGTTTTATTGGCCCAACTTCGCTTGGTGAGAGAGACAAGCTTCTGAGCTACAGGGTGCTCTGTATCTAGCCACAGCCCACCTGGCTCACTTCCTGGCTCCCAGGGAGAGGAGCAGCCTGCCTCTGTTGCATCCGTTGCCTGAGCTGGCTACACCTGTGAGTGACCTCACCCTGGAACCTGGCTCTGTGCTGAAGACCTGAAGAGCTCCTGAAAGCTTGTTTCTATCACCAGCAGAAGTTGGTCCAATAAAAGATATTACCTCTGCCACTTTGTCTTTATAATATCGTGAGTCTGACATGGCTATAACTACTCTGTTGTACTAGGACTGTTCCACTTTAAACTACCATGGTCATGGGCCCTGATTCTGAGCCCAGAGGATGGGGGACAAAGGTGGTTTACACCACTAGGATACTGGGTCTGCCAGTGTGGCCAGTGGCATAAACTAGAGTGGCCCGAGAGACTCTTCTAATTTACACCTGAGCTGCAAAAGTCCACAAAGAACCATCCAGCAGCATAGCTAGAGCACTGCAACCCACCACAGCCCTCCACCAGTATGCCTTGCTAGCCCTGGGCAGGCACACCCTGAGCCTGGAGACTCTGAGGGGAGAAGGCTGTCAAGCACATGGGAGAATTCTGCATTATATTATATAAATATTTTTATGTATCTCCGTTTGCTTGAGCACTGTGGTGTGGCTGTCTCTATGAAACACTAAGGGTTAATTCCCACTGGTATTCTCCATAGGCACCACGGGAACCAGGCAATGACTAATTCAATTGCTGTTGCTCAGATGAAGACTTCACTGAATCCACTTCTGGAGTCTGCTTCTATCCCACCTGGGGAGATGCATAAATCAGATTAACTAGGTTCTAGTGTCCCAGGACATGCAAAACTTTAGAATGGCTGAAAGGCTGTTTCTGAATTCAAGGGGGAGACTGAGAGGCTGAGCATGGAGCACCCCTTCACAATGCTGGGGGATGACTGACAAAGGGGTACCTATACTTGCAAGGAATGGTTTAGGAAAATACTATGTGTGTTGACCCTTAGTTGTTTTAATGCTTTTGTTCTCTGTTGACTATGTTCCTATGTCTAAATAAATCTTGGTCACTGAATTTTTATATAGATCATAGGCTCATGGAGGGAAGTCTATAGCAGGTGCCAAACTTAGTTGGACATGCTGAGGAGTGGTTTGTAAAGGGGGCGGGTACTGTAACCTGATACCTGGTGAATTGGTCTAAGAGTGGGTGTGACTTGCAGGATTCTACCCTGAGAGAAGTACAGGCATGGGCTTGTCACTTGAGAGGAGTGCTCATGCAGATACAGTAAAATTTTGGTCGATGTAAGTTACGTCAGCATACAGCAGCCGAAGTATGTGTATCGCTCAGGCGTGTACATACATGGCTGCTTGCATTGGTATTACGTGTACTCACCAGTAATGCTTGGGTTGATGCAAAGTGCAGTATACGATGAGTAGGTATCCCAGTGTGCCACCATCTGGTGCAGTGCCTTGTGGGAACTTTTTGCAGTGCAGTGTGGGATAGAAATGGACTTGCCCAGCCATCTATGGAACCTAGGGATCAAGTTCCCAGCATGCAAATTTCTCCATCTCATAATGCCATCCATATCCCATAATTTATGTAGCTTTTAAAAAAAATCCCACAAATCTATGTGGCACTTCTTGCTGGATGCCATCCCTGACAGAAGCATGGAGCCTACAGAGTACTGCACTATTATCATGACATGAACATGGCAAATACAAGATGCATGATTCTGCTGGTAATAACATAAGAATAGGGGACATGACAATTTCTTCAAGGACAGTTTGCTGAGGGACATAGCAAAAAATTCAAGCTTGTTAGTCGCATTCACAGAGCGGCTGCAGACAGTAGAGTGCTGCTTCTGGGCCTGCGAAACAAGCACTAACGGGGAGGATTGCATTGTGAGGTAGGTTTGGGACGATAAGTACTGGCTGCAGAACTTTCAGTTGTGAAATGCCACATTTCTGGATCTTTGTGCCAAGCTTGCCCCAATCCTCCAGTGCAGGGAAAATGTAATGAGAGCTGCATTGACAGTGAAGAAACAAGTGGTGATCACACTCTGTGGGAAATTATTTTGGAGTTGGAAAATCCACACTGGTGACCATTCTCATGAAAATTTGCAAGGCAATCTTCTGCTCTGCAGGAGTGTGACTCACCAATGTGCAGGAAATAGTGGATGGATTTGCAGGAATGGAGTTCCTGATCTGCATATGGTGATAGAGCGTATGCACCTCCCTATTTTGACATCACCTCACCACAGAGTACCTCAGCTGAAAGAGCTACTTTTCTATGGCTATGCAAACACTGGTGGATCACTGGGGACACTTCACTCATATTAATATGGGCTGGTCAGGGAAAGTATAGGACAGTCACAGCTTTAAGAACACAGGACTGTTCAGAAAGATGCAAGCAAGGAACATCTTTTCTGGTCATTTACCACTTGAAATTGAAAAGCTAATAGTTCTGGGCGACCCAGCCTACCCCTTGCTTCCCTCATTCATGAAACCATACACTGGTTCGCGTACTGACTCTGCAGGTACAGAATGACAGTAGATTGAAGGGACACTAACAGTGTTTATCACTAGATAGGATTTCAGTGAGAAAAATATGCTAATAGTTATAGGTGCCTGAGTTGTGCTGCATAATATGTGTGAGGCGAAGTGGGGAAAACTGCCACCAGGATGGGTGATGGTGGAGAGTCTGTCTGCTGACACTGAAGAACAAAACACAAGGGCTCAACCTGGAGCTATGCGTCTGAGGGAAGCTTTAAAAGAGCACCAGAACTTCCAGCCACAGTTGTGTTCTGTGCTGTTCTCTGGGCCTGAAGCTTTGGGTGCTTACACTTATAATTTGTACTGTGTGTTTTAGTGAAGCTATGAATTATGTGGTGCTTTCTGTACATTTATAAATATGACTGAGTGTTTTCCTGACCTTTTTATTTCTGCACAAGCATTCTGTGCTTTGAGTACCACTATGCATTTGACAGTGTGTTGCAAGCTAGTACAAATAAATCTCTATTGTTAAAAAATAAAATTATCAGGTGGCAAAACCAGGGCAAAAGAACAACATGCAAAAGGCAATGCAACACAAACTTTTAACAGAGTTACAGAACTTAAAAACTGGAAAGACAGCAAACATTTCTGTCCATATCAGTCCACAAATGTAGTCCCTTGTAGCCAGTGATGAGCTGCCAAAATATTAACAACAGGTTCCCACCTCCTCACCTCATGAGGGGGTCCTGCCCCATCCAACCCCCCATGTTCCTTGACACCCCCCTGGAACTCCTGATCCATCCCCCCTCTTCCTTGTCCCCTGACTGCCCCATCCAACCCCTCCTCTCGTTCTTGATGGCCCCCCGGGACTCCTGCCCCATCCAACCACCCCTTCTCTCTGTCCCTGACTGCCCCCACCACCTCATCCAACCCCTACTCCTTACTGACTGCCCCCCGGGACTCTTGCCCCCATTCAATCCCCGTTCCCTGCTCTCTGACTGCCCCCTGACCCTTATCCACCATCCCCCACAGTCCACCGAGCACTCCCTCTCTGCTCCCTGCCCCCTTACCACACTGTCTGGGGCCGGGGCCGCTCCGCCGGGACAGCGACCGGTGCCATGGGGCCCAACTCCCTGGGCTGGGCCGGAGCCGCTCGGCCAGCACCGGGACCGGCGCAGCGGGATCCGACTCCCCGAGCCGGGCCGGGCCGGAGCCGCTCGGCCAGCATCGGGAAAGGCTGGGGCCAGGTGGAGCCGGACTGGGCCGCGCACAGAGTCCGCCCCCCTCAGGCTTACCTGCCTGCTGCTTGTTTCAGGCTTCCAGCGAACATTTGATTCGTGGGAACCAGGGGAGGGGAAGGAGAAGGAGGGCGGAGCATTCGGGGCGAGGGGGAGGTGAGCTGGGGCGGCGGGAGGTGGACAGGTGCCCGAGCCTTTGTAAAATTTAAAAGCTTTTTAGAACCAGTTGTCTTGGAACAAGCGGTTCTAAAAAGGCTTCTAAATTTAGCAACCGGCTGGAGCTCACCACTGCTTGTAGCTACACGTACACCTGCCATGGTTCTCACAGGTCAGTGTTCATGAAGTGATGTTTTTCCGTACTGTCCCTGGTGTGGAGTGATAGGGATTTATGTGCACTGTGATGTCACCTGGTATGTTGGGGGCGGGGGTGGTGGTAAATGAGCTGCTACCATGGAGTTTTCCAAGGACTGTAAAGGGTGGGGAGTCTGATTTTTAAACCAATAGGTCAACCAGGGTCTGCAGCATTTGGGCTTGCTGCCTCAGAAGCCCCATTATGTCCTGGTACATCTCCCTGTCCTTTTCCTACTGGGACCCCTTTCTCCATGCTGTCAGTCATATTCTCCAGATCCTTCATTCAAAGTCTGATGTAGCTCTGGCTTGCAGGATCTCGCAGAGCATGCCCTCCTTTGTCATCTTCTTTCTTTGCCTCACCAGGGTCTTGCATTCTACAGATGTGGAGGAGGCACCCTTCAAGACTGCAAGGGCAGAAGCTGCTGGTAAAATAGATGTATCATTGGATTTATCATCACAATGGAAAGAGAAAGATAAGTTTCAAAACTCCCTTCCCTTATTCCCATAACAACTTCTAATAAGACATGCTTGTTGACACTTCAGCTTTGGAGCACCTCAGCACACCATCTCTCTCTAGTCCCAGCCAAAGTGCCCATCAGGGGTGACGGGGCAGAAATTTTGACTGCATGAAACAATAAAATTGCAGTCCCTATTCCACAGGTGCAAGTGTAGGGCAACAGCACTGAACTTGAAAACTATTTTCCGGTCACAGCTGGTTTTAACTGGTATCCAGACATCCTAGAAATTTGTTTGCCATGGAAAAGTGTGGAATTTGCATTTTTATAGAGAATCTTTAGTTTTTATATTTTTTGAAAAATATAAACATTAACTATTAACTAAATATTACTGAAAGTACCTGTGTCATTTAATGCAATGCTTGCAACCACCCCCTCGTGGTTGTTTTTTGAATGCATTTTAAATTTACATAGCTAAACATATTCCAATAAACTGCTTCCAGAGTATAGGGGTTTGTGTTTTAATGCATCTCAAAGTTCACTTCAGCCTCCAGATGTTAATAATTAAAGTTATGAAAAGGTGCTGTGGCAGAGCTCTGACCTTTCCCCCATGGGTCCTGCACTTCTAGGTAGTTTATGCTAGCCTCAGTGGCTCACTGTGACCCTCCATGTAGCCCTTCTCTCTCTCTAGGCCAGGGTTACAGTCTACTGAGCCCTTTTCATCATAGGCCAGCAAAGAGGTTGGTGAGAGAACCCCCACAGTCTCTGTTGTCCCTGGGGGCCTATTTCAGAACAGTTTAGCCTCCTGTCCTGACAGGGGCCTGACTTCCCCTCCCAGGAGATGTTCCAGTAGTTGTGGGCTGGGGGAACCCAGGCCTGCCCTCTACAGCAGGTTCCAGCCCAGGGACCCTACTGGTAGCAGCTGTTGGCAGCCTACCTTTCACTGCCAGAGTTGCTACATTTCCCTGGGCCACTTCCTCATAGCTCTCCTACTTCTCCCTTACCAATGGTTTGAGGATGTCTTCATTAACCAGCCCTTCAGCCACATTTCCTGTCTTCTGGCTCTCTTCTGCCTGACTGGACTGAGCCCTTTTTATAGTCTCAGTGGGGCCTTAATTAGAGTCAGGTGGTCACATTAGCTTAATGGCCTCACCTAACTCTTTGCAGGTTAATTAGAGTCAGGTGTTCTCATTAGCCTGGAGCAGCCCCTGCTCTGGTCAGTCAGGGAACAGAAAACTGTTAATCCAGTGGCCAGTATATCTGCCTTCTGCTATTCTGCTGCACCCAACTGGCCTGGGTCTATCACAGTGCCAAAAACTTAAAATCACCCCTAAGGACCATGTCACTGAGTTTGGCAAGGTTCTGTACTGTATGCAGCAAGACTGTAGATTATGTTTGAAGGCAGCCAATTACAAATTGCAATTCTGTTAATCTGATTATAATAACTGATGGCACTGGTAGGCTTTGAACTTGCTTAAACATTGTAAATATATCAATAATGCATTGTGTTCAACTGATACCTATATATATTGTGGCTAGGGAGACAAAAATTCAGCTTTCCATTTTAATCATGGAAAAACATGGATTTTTATGATTGGGGTTTTTTTTTTTAGAATTTTGGTTTGTTTGTTTTTTTTATCCTGGTAAACTAGGATCACTAATGATATCTTACTCCTAAGAGTAATAGAAGAACAGAGAGCATAGCTGCTACTGGCCTCCCGAAACCACGTGTGTCCACATACCACTAGTTTGTTTACTGCAATGGTGCCTGCCAAAGATATTGTAAAGTGGCATAGTAAAGTGTCCTGTGGCAGAGGAAAAAATAAGGCAACCATGCCTAGAAACCTTTAGGAGGATTTGCAGAGTATCTCCATGAAGTTTCACTGAGATCTCTCAGGAAGATAAAAGGGGCATCACTATGTACATAAACAAACTGCTCCTTATTCCCCTTCCACCTGCCTTACCCAACAGGGAAGTAGATATCTATTCTACCTCTTCTTGTATGAGCAAAACAATTAAAAGCTGATACCACTGCTTGTGAACTTGGGGATGGACCAGGCACCATCTTTACATTTTAATTTGCTAAGGAAAATTGTATGTACAAACTTACCAAAGGTCCCTTCCCCTTCATCGGTCTCATCCATGTTTGGCTGGCTGGACTGTTGAGGACTATCAAACAGATCCTGGCTCACAGCATGGCTGAAGTCCCCATGTCTGCCACCTCCCCTCCTCCTCCTTGCTGTTTACTGGGGGGGTTCTGTCTTGTGGTCCGCCAGGTATCCACAATAGTTTGGGGGGTGCTGGTGTGGTCTCTGCCAAGAATAGTATGCAGCTTGTGGTAAAGGTAGTAGATCTGTGCTCAGCATCAGATCAATTGTTGACCTCCCTGGCCTTGTGGAATGCCTGCTGCAATTCCTTCACTTTCATGCGGCACTGCTGATAATCCCTGTTGTAACCCTTCACGTACATCCCCTGTGCAATCTTTTCCTAGATGTCCACCTTTCTACAGCTGGTTCATAACTGTGCTTCCACAGCCTCTTCTCCCCATAGGTCAATGTATTTCCTGTGTTCTCCAGGCAGGAGCACTGCTAGCGTGTGGAGCTGGCATGGTCGGTTGGGCAGTTGCACACAACAAGGGAGAACTGCTAGGTGTACTTGCCAAGATGGGCAATCAAGAAAAGACATTTAAAAAATGCATGGGAAATTTTAAAGGGGCATGGCTTCCCATCTCTATGACTCCTGGACAGTGGAGTTTACAATTGTGACCAGAGCAGTCACTATCACAAGGAATAGGGTGTTGTAGGACAACAGCTAGAAGACTGTTAGGGTCGACCCAGGTCATGGAGTCTATACACGTGCAGCATATTGACCTTAGTAGGTTGACTATGGCTCTAACCCCTTTAGGGAAGTTTTACTACATCATTGTAATGGGGCATTTACGACAGGCTTTAGTGTAGACATATGCACAAATAAGGTCAATGCAAGATAACGTACATCAGCCTAACTTTGTAGTGTAGATAGGATGACCAAATGTCCCGATTTTATAGGGACAGTCCCGATATTTGGGGCTTTTTTTAATATAGGCTCCTATTACCCCCAACTCCTGTCCTGATTTTTCACACTTGCTGTCTGGTCAGCCTAAGTGTAGACCAGGCCTGAGGTCTCAAAGATACAGCTTGCCCTGGAATCATAAGATAGGGATAGAGCTGTTATGCAAGTCCTACATGGCACAGAGAATCCTTATTGTGTTGGCTGCTTTCTGTCCCCTTGCAGCAGTGATTTGGGGTTCTAGATTTGTTGGAGTTTTATTCAGATAGTAAAGTTTACTGTGATAGGATGTTACAGACATGCTGGACATTACAGACCCAATGAAATGCTAAAAGACAAACCAAGAGGATTAACATTAGTAAAATTGTACTAATCTATACACAGATGAAAAGAAAAGGCAATTAATAAGACTACTATCCGATAGTTTAGCCATACATGTAGAAACCTAAGAAAAATACAAATATTTTTGCTTTTTTTAAAAAAATTAAAAATAGGGTGGGGGGTTGGGGGAGCTGGCTTGGATTTAAACATTCTCTTGCAGTGTTTACAACCCCAACATTGTTTCACTGAGTAGAGCATGTGAACCAAAAAAAATCAACCCCTTCACTTTATCACTGACCAAACGCCAGATATATAGCATAAATGGTGAAAAGAAATGAAGTTTTTAAAATGTTGATGTTTAGTTTGATGGTGACCTTTCAGACTAAAAACAATCAGTACAGTTGGTTTAAAAGATTAAAAAAAATAGTGTAACACCCCAAAAAATTATGTTGACAAGTAAGGAAAAGAAAAACTATGCAACGGTCAGTGAAAAGTGGATAAAAGATAATTAAATGTTAACACTAGCAGATGTTTAACAAAAAATGTACTATTATTTTGTCAGAAGATGGCAGCAAAGATGCAAGTTTCTTCAGTGCATAAAACTAGTTGCAAGGGGGTGACCTGTTTATGACATTGGATTCAGAGAATGCTATTTCTGAGATAAAAACCCCAAAACTATTGAGCTCTTTTATGATTACATTTCTCACCTCACGCTCAGGCAGTTTAATTACCAATGGGAGAATTAATTGAGCCAGCACCTCAGTTGGTGTAAATAGTTATAACTGTTGATTTCAATGGAGTTACGATGATTATTACCAGCTGAGTGTCTGGCCTGTTTTGCCTAATGTCAAACTCACTTGAAAGTTGTGGTTGGAAAGACTGACTGGAATTAGAATGTTATTGGGTTCACATTCTGCTTAGGAGAGACTGAAAAAAGGAGCCAAGAAAAAAAAAAAGCCAGTGAAATAATAGGGAGAAAAATTGCAATGAGACTGTGAAACAGAGAGGCTGGGGCAAGGGAAGTGGTAGTGATGAAATGGGGAAGAGGTAAACATTTTAATTAAAAAAAATACCACATACCCAGGCCACCCACTTGTACTAGCCTCTTTTGGGGGATCCTTTTAGCCTAATGTGCGTAGCACAGCTTCCCTGTAGGTAGAAAAATATATTTTAACTTTTTCATGTTTGGTTTAAACAGAAGTACCCTTGTAGGAGGAATAAGGATTCAAGGAAGAAAAGGTCCAGAAACTCTCACTAGTTTTGCAAACAAAAACATATTTGAAAAGTTTGCAAAAAGCTGAACTCCATGAAATTCATCCATCCCTACCTAGTGTTAACAGTACGTAACTTCAGCAGGAAGCTGGTCTTTTCCATGAGCCCTTCACTGCTGGACTGGCTGCAGAATCCACTCTGCCATTGAATTTAGTGTCAAAAATCTAGATTTTCATCTTTAAAATATAGAGTTTATAATAACGGCTGCTAGCCTTTATGGTTGTGAATCTTCTAAATAGAATCTGATGCAGTTTTGTGCTCTGGAGTCTGCAAATAGCCAGGAACTATAGATACCTAAGCCATCTACTTCATATAACTCTTATTCTATTATTTATTTTCATTGCTCTGTTCTGTAAAGTGGCGTATCTAATGTGCCCTTTCCCCCCAGAGACAATTGACAAATGCCCACATATGAAAGAGCAGAGTCCGAGGCAGGAGTGAACTAATCCAAAGGGACTGTTTCTTTTCTCCAGGTTTTGGTGAATTATCTTTGGTTGGGCTGGTTTGGTAAGGTGAAAGGCCTCTCTGAATTATGGCGGTAAGGCAGAAATGAAAGAATAAACATAGAAGGAGCTTTAGCAATACATGAAGTACAAAAACACCATAGGAAACTGACATTTGAGCACCTGTGTGAAAATAACTTCAAAGGTCTAGTTTAAACTGGTATACATTAGGAATATTGAGAGATGAAGCCTAATCTTTTATTCTTAATTCACCTTTCTGAGTCCTCTGTATCATCAATGCAGTGATCCCTTAGGGACATTCGATAAATAGGTAATCTTGTATATTAGTAAAGGGTCTAGTTTTGTTTTTACATCAATTGTGGCTTTGTGGGCAGGGTGATTATAGATTCCAGTCCTAAAGGTATTGAAACAAATTACTACAGTTTTCTAATAAAATTTACACCCAGAAACACCAGATGGAGGTTTTATTTCTGTTTTTCATTTTAAAAAATTCACTTTTGGAGATTGGTCTCAGAAATAATCCCCCAGTTTGTGGCTCTCATGGTGTTGCCATTATGCACTTTGAATCTTATGTTTAGATTATGGGGAGTGAGATTTAGGACTTCTGGGTTTCCCCTATATTTTCACTGACTCACTGTGACCTAGGCAAATCATTTAAAATGACACTCAGGTTAAAAAGTTGGTATATATATATTTTTAAAAGATCCTTAACTGTGTCATTAATCCTGTTAGAGTATTAAAACAAAACAATTCCAAACATGTAATTTAAATTTTCTCTCTCCTCATCCCCCCACTCCCAACCTCTCTCTGTCTCTGAGGCACACCCTAATATTTCTTATCTCACTTAAAACTGCCTAACTTCTAGTGCAAACTGTACACTTTTCAGCATCACCAATCATCCTACAAAAACAAAGCTTCACTTCACATAAATGGGGTGCAACCAATTACATTTCGTAATTTTTTTTCTCCCCAAACTGAGAGATTTTTTTCTGACCACAATATTTGGCTCTTTATGCTTCTTCATACTGTGTAACTCAGTGTTTAAAGTTAAGAAGTGTGGTTTTATTACTGATTTTGTAGTAATGGAACTTTGTTGATTTCTGATGGCCATTTCCCCCCTCCCCCCGATATTATTGAAATCTTTTTTTCTGGGATGGCCTCTAAACAGATCGCTTTTCTGAGCCCCACAAAAGGACCACAGTGGAAATGTTTAAATAATAACACCAATAAAAAGGAAAGTCTTGTTCCACAAGGACATAGAGGTTCACATTTAATCCACATCTAATTCTTTATTACCAGTCCTGTACTGAAAGCACTGCCATTCAGTGGGGCCTATTAATCCTTTGGTTTTCAAGTATGGCCTTGCTGCATGACAATGTATGCTAAATACATTATAGCATAACACCATTTGAATGGTCAAAGGTAGAACATACATGGGGTGTCAGATGGGTTAATGGGAGTTGTGCTCACACATTGAGGAAAGAATAGGAGAAACTTGTATGTAAAAAACTTCTGCCCCCCACACACTTACAATTCTACATCTTTTTAGCTGGCTATCATGAAGTAGACCAAGGGTATGTCTACACTATGAAATTAGGTCGATTTAGTAGAAGTCAGTTTTTTAGAAATCGATTTGATACAGTTGATTGTATGTCCCCACTAAGCACATTAAGTCGGCGGTATGCGTCCACAGTACCGAAGCCAGTGTAGACTTTTGGAGCGTTGCACTGTGGTAGCTATCCCACAGTTCCTGCAGTCTCCACTGCCCATTGGAATTCTGGGTTGAGCCTCCAGTGCCTGATGGAGCAAAAACATTGTTGCGGGTGGTTCTGGATACATGTTGTCAAGCCTCCCTCCCTCAGTGAAAGCAACGGCAAAAAATCATTTCTCGCCTTTTTTCCTGGGTTACTCATGCAGACGACATACCATGGCAAGCATGGAGCCCACTCAGCTCACTGTCACTGTATGTCTCCTGGGTGCTGCTGGCAGACGCGGTACTGCAGTGCTACATAGCAGCATCCCCTTGCCTTGCCTTGCCTTGCGGATGGCAGAGGGTACAACAGCTAGCCGTCGTCATCATCCTGTGGGTGCTCCTGGCCAACCTTGATTAGGTTGGTTGGGGGCTCCTGGGCAGATATGGGTGCTCTGGGCTGGCCTCGGTGAGGTCGGTCGGGGTTCCTGGACAAAAATGGGAATGACTCCAGGTCATTCTTTTCTTTAAGTTTTGTCTAATGGCAATTCAGTCCTGCCTGGAATATCATGCCAGCTGGAGGCTTTTGCCTCAGGCTGCTCTCCCAGTCGGCAGCACTGCGCGGTCGCACCTACCCCAGCCTACCCCTTGCTCCCATGGCTCATGAAGCCTGGACAATAGTAAGGAACAGTTCAACTATAGACTGAGCAAGTGCAGAATGGTGGTAGAATGTGCCTTTGGATGTTTAAAAGCTTGCTGGTGCAGTTTACTGACTCAGTTAGACCTCAGCGAAACCAATATTCCCATCGTTATTACTGCTTGCTGTGTGCTCCACAATATCTGTGAGAGTAAGGGGGAGACATTTATGGAGGGGTGGGAGGTTGAGGCAAATTGTCTGGTTACATGCAGCCAGACACCAGGGCGGTTAGAAGAGCACAGCAGGGTGCACTGTGCATCAGAGAAGCTTTGAAAACCAGTTTCATGACTGGCCAGGCTACATGTGAAAGTTCTGTTTGTCTCTCCTTGATGAAAACCCGCCCCCTTGGTTCACGCTACTTCCCTGTAAGCCAACTGCCCTCCTCTCCCCCTTTTGATCCCTGCTTGCAGAGGCAGTAAAGTCATTGTTGTTTCAAATTCATGCATTCTTTATTAATTCGTCACACACATGGGAGGATAACTGCCAACGTAACTTGGCAGGGGTGGGGGAGGAGGGAAGCACAGGGGTGGGGTAGTTGTAGGGGCACCCCCTAGAATGGCATGCAGCTCATCATGGAAGCGGCATGTCTGGGGCTCTGATCCGGAGCAGTCGTTTGCCTCTCTGGTTCTTTGGTAGGCTTCACATGGCACTGCTGCAGGTCCTAGTTATAACCTCTGTTCTTCATGCCCTTGGAGATTTTTTCAAATATTCCCACATTTTGTCTTTTGGAACGGAGTTTGGATAGCAAAGATTCGTCTCCCTATACAGCAATCAGATGCAGTACCTCCCGTTTGGTCCATGCTGGAGCTCTTTTGCGATTCTGGGACTCCATGGTCAGCTGTGCTGATGAGCTCTGCATGGTCACCTGTGCTGATCAGCTTGCTACACTGGCCAAACAGGAAATGAAATTCAAAAGTTTCCAGGGCTTTTCCTGTTTACCTGGCCAGTGCATCTGAGTTGAGAGTGCTGTCCAAAGCGGTCACAATAGAGCACTCTGGGATAGCTCCTGGAGGCCAATGCTGTTGAATTGCGTAAACACTACCCCAAATTCGACCCAGCAGGGTTGATTTCATTGCTAATCCCCTCATTGGGGAGGAGTGCAGAAATCGATTTTAAGAGCCCTTTAAGTCGACAAAAATGGCTTCGTCATGTGGACAGGTGCAGGGTTAAATTGATCTAACACTGCTAAATTCGACCTAAACTCGTAGTGTAGACCAGGGCTAAGAGTTATAACCAGTGGAAAAATCAAAAAAATGTAACTTAGACATCAGCAGAAAAATAAGATCATATTCACAGTTTCCACGTCTCAACATTTGTTTCAAACAGTCTAGTGTATGGGGCCTATCTGATAACACTACCTAACAGCCTTGTTGCCAGTCATCACAGAAAGGCAGGTGACTGACATGGCACGGAGTCACAGATTCCAAAGCTAGAAGGGACCATTGTGATCATCTAATCTGACCTTTTGTATAACACAGGTCACAGAACCTCCCTTGCACAGGGCTTCCTTTCAAGGAAATCCATCCAGATCAGGGTCGAGCCACAGTGGCATGGTAATATAGGGAAACTGAACACATTATGTGGATAAATACGGACTTTAGCTTCCAGAGCTGTCACTTTGACACCTTCCATGGACACGACTTTTCCGAAGTTTTCTTTCTTTATTATGCTCACTAGGGTTAGAAATCAATTCCAGGCACCGAGAACAAGGAGTCCTCTTTCTCTCAGGCACATATGCACTTAGTATTTTTAGGGAAAACATCACTTTAAACAGCAAAGAAAGATATTGTATTCTAGGTATTAGGGTCTTTTAACATTTTTTTAATTGTATTCATGTTGTTGTTGTTCCAGACATTTCCAATTAAATATATTTTGTCTGCAATGCATGTTCTTGGATTATTTCTTAGCCATGACTCAAATGTTCTGGTGATCATCTCATGAACAGGCTTTATGATGATGTTTGATGGAAGCATTCCAATAATGTTATTGGGGGGGAGGGGGTGCAACAAGAGAAAGCTGCATCTGAGCAAACAGCATCAGAGCAATATATAACAATTTGCTCCGTGAATTTTGGCTAAATGCTCACTGCCAGTTATATAAAAAGTTTTTTTTTTAATTTGTGTCCTCTTTATACGGAAATATTTGAACTAAAAAAATATACTGAAGTTCAAAGTTATTGCAAGATCCTATAGTTCATATGTAAGGAATTTGCCCGTATCTAGTTCTAGGAAGCCCTAAAATAGGATTTTGAGTGACTTTACTATTAGCTACCTAGTAGAAGCTTTGTTATCCAACATGTTGAAAGAATGGGGGGGGGGGTGCAGTAAGTCAAAAATTCCAGTTAACTAAGAGGGAGGGAGTTTGGGTGCAGGAGGGGTTTCGGGGTGCCAGATCCAGGCAGTGCTCACCTCAGGCAGCTCCCTGCAAGCAGCGACATGTGCGGAGAGGTGCAGCCAGGCGGCTTTGCATGCCGCCCCAACCCGCTGGTGTCGCCCCCGCACTGTCATTGGCCGTGGTCCCCAGTCAATGGGAGCTGCGGAGCCAGTGCTCGGGACGGGGCAGCACACGGAGACCCTGTGGCCATTCTTCTGCCTAAGAGCATTGACCATAGCCAACGGAAGCTGTGGGGGTGGTGCCTGCGGGTGGAGGCAGCGCGGCCTGGCCACACGTCTCCCGACATGTCACGGCTTGTGGGGAGCCGCCTGAGGTGAGCACCACGCAGATCTGGCACAACAAAACCCCTCCTGTGCCCCAACCCCCTGCCCCATCCTGTACCCAAACTCCCTCCCAAAGCCCATGCTCTGCACCCTCTCCCAAAATGCCAGTTTATAGAGCTTTCCGGTTTGTGAGTGCCAGATAACACAGCTTTTCCTGTATATGAACTAGGGTAGGAGGATTCCAGACCAACTTTCCCAGGTCAATAAAAGGATTAACATGATTCACAGCCTGTAACAAGGGGCAAATGGATGGACTGCTACTTTCTTCATGGGGAAAATAAACACACATCTGATTTGTTTTCCTGCACAATCACTCCTTCCCCAGTTCTTTCACAGTTTGCAGTAATATGGGCAATTTGTTCATCATTTTTAATATTTCTTCTCATCTCCCCTGCCAAGTGGCTTCTGCATTTACACACACACTTCTCGGTATGAAGCTCAAACTGGTCTCCCTCTCTCCATCTTCTTCCTGTTTAGAAAAGGGGTTGGGGGGGAGGAAATACTTTATTGTTGCCACTTCCAGCCTCACAACACTGGCCTACAAGAGGCTGCAATTTGCACCCTCACTATTAACAAATCCAAGGACTAAATCTGCCTACAAGACCTTCACATGTCCTTGTGACAAGGCCTGACTATTTTAATGCCTTCTTAGCAAGGCTTTCAGAAAAGCTAATGGAGAATGCACACACACGCCTGGTTTTTGTTGTTTGTTTGTTTGTTTTTAAATTTCACAGTGATCACTGTCACAGTTACAGGGATAGCTGCACATCTTCCCCCTCTGAGTGCATCCCTTTGGATGTCAGCCCCCATGCCTTTACCTCTCCTGGGGTGGAATCACTCAGTGCTCCCACTCTTAGACCAGGCCCTGGGCTAACAGTACTCTGTATGTCGACCATGGTTACCCAGCAGATCTGGCTGGATACACTACCTGTGATTATTATGCTTGGTAGCCTGTGACCAGTGGTGAACAGAGTGTCCAGACAGCCTTCTTAAACCAAAGTATTGTCTAATCTTGAAAGTAGGACTAAAGCTGTCACCGTGACTCAGTGGGTCACAACTGAGAATACCACATTCAGGACAAACTGCTGAGAAATAGACACACTCCAGAACTGGTGGTTATTCCTCCGTAAGATATACCAAACCACAACAAAAGTAAACTTCTCTCTCACCACATTGGCTAACCAGAGGTCAGAAATGAAGCCCCCTTAGGTATTCCAGTTCTGGATTCAACACCAAGATTTAATGCTGTGTGGTTACTTAAAATCAATTTAATCAAGCAAAGGGTTCTTCTAATCCCAAAGGACTAGCCCCATACCAGGTCAATATACAACTCAGATCTTACCCAATATTCCCGCTGTTGCCAATCCTTTAGAATCTAATATCTAAAGGTTTATTTATAAAAAAAAAGAAAGTGGTGAGAGTTAAAATTGATTAAAGGAATAAAATACATACAGCAATTGCGGTGTTCTTGCATCAGGTTTGGTACAGTGATGGAATAAACTGCTGGCTTAAGTCAGATCTCTGGTTGCTTCCAAATAATTGGAAGGTCCTCAGTCCCCTGCTTAGAATGATTCCACTAGTATAAGTCCATAGTCCAGAGGTAAGATCAGGAAAGAGGCAAAATGGAGATGTTTCCAGGGCCTTTTATAGCTTCTGCCACATGGAGGGAAAGATCTCAGTTTCAGTTTGTGGAAAATAACTCCATCTTGTGTGCCTGTACAGTTTAGTCACATGCCCTTGCATGCTTTGATGAGTCATAACAGAGGCCATCACCCATATTCTAGCTAGAACATCCACAGGAAGACCCAACAGGTAGAGATAAGCCTCTTCTATGGTGCATTGCAAGTTAAATGTTTTTCAATGGGCCATTCAATTTGAATAGTCCCTTCACACTGTGCTGGCTAAACTAGATGTAGGTACCTTGTGGGTGTTACCCAGGAACAAACATTTGAAATACAGGTACATAGTCAATATTCATAACTCCTGATACCAAAATGATGCATGCAGATAGGATAATCATATTCAGCAAACCATAACTTTTCCATTGACACCTTACAGGACATACTTCGTACAAGATTTGTTGCAATCTTATAACAGTGGTAGCAACAATGATCTACATGGTCATATTTTAATCATATAACATCACAAAAGCATAAGGATTTTTAAAGAGAGAACGGATATTAATACAGCAGGTTGTCTACAAATATGTCTATCTTACCTAGAGTCCTACCATCCTTGGATAGATACCCTACACAGGCCTCATTTTTCCAGCGACCCCTCACCTCCGGGGTCTGGTTGTCAGTCTATTCCCCCTATCTGTCCTCTGCTTGAGGGAGTGTGACCTTTTAAATCTAGACAGGGTCTTTGTTCCCAGGTGTTCACAAGCTTGGATCCCCCCTTGACAAACTAGTTCAGGGAACTCAGCAGAGGGAGAGAGGCTCTTGCATTGTTGCTTCAGTGTGGACATCTTGAGCCATTTGTTTAGCCTTCTTGTTTGTTTCCCAACAGTCCTATTGATTTAACCCAGTAGTCATACAGTAGACATCTTGATAACCAGGTCAATATACAGGATTAATAAATTACTACAGACTGTCAGAGAGGTAGCTGTGTTACTACGGAGCAGCTCCACTTCTGCCACAATCATATTATGCTGACCCTGCATTCTTTATGTGGGCTGAGGGGGGAGGCCAGTTAGCCTGGTTAGCCGCACTATGGGAGGACTTGGGTAATTCTGAGGTTTTGTCCATGAGCCTCATACTGGCTGGTAGCCATGCTCAGGCACCATCCCCATTTTAGGAATTTCACCACTGCACCTTAGGTTATCCTTTTCCTCTAAGTATTTAACCTCCTAGGGCTCCCTCCTATGGAGGTCTAATCTTGATACTTGACCTTGAGGGATAATGATGACTCCTAGGCCTGGTCTACACTGGGGGGGAGGGAAGAATCGATCTAAAATATGCAACTTCAGCTACACTATTCTTGTTGTTGAAGTCGACGTATCTTAGATTGATTTAGATAGACTTACTTTGCATCCTCGGGGCACAGGATCAACGGCTGCCACTCCCCCGTCGACTCCGCTTCCGCCTCTTGCTCTGGTGGAGTTCTGGAGTCGATCGGGAACGCGTTTGGGGATCCATGTATCACGTCTAGATGAGACGCGTTACATTGATCCTTGATAGATCGATCACTACCTGCCGATGTGGCGGGTAGTGTAGACATACCCCTAGTTTACTTTTCTAATTCTACTTCCTTAGCTCACCATAGATGACCTCAACAGAGAGGCTATAGTCTAGTTTGGGGAAAAAATGCTTTGCTTTCTGGCTGTATTTATTCTTCCTACAGTCCTCCTTCCTGCCTATCATGATAATAGTATTGTCTCAGAGGAGTCCGAGGTTCAAAGTCTTCATTTTCTCACTGCAGGATGGCTTCACAAACTGGCACTGTCTGATAGTAAATTCTATGTGAGCAATAAGTATTATCTACAAAGTATTTTAACAAACCTTTGCAAATTCATCATTATACCACCCTCCACTTAGGGCACTAAGAAAATACTATTCCCCTTTCTACTGAAGGGGAGGCAGAGGCATAGAGAAATTAAAAGACTTGTTCAAGACCATCTATCAGGCATTGGCAAACTGGGATTAAAACTCAGAGGTTTCTGCCTTCTGGTCTGCTCAGCAGACCACTAAATTAAGCTATTTCATGTACATTGGGGTTGTAATTCCTTATGTTCTGAATACAAAGGAAGTTCTTTGACATCAAATATATGCTCTTTGAAGAAGGGGGTTTAATTGTTTTTGCAAGGTACCCAGAATACTTATGTTCACTTAAAAAGTAATATAGAATAATTGACAGTGCATGCGTGGTGCTTGGGAATATTTCAGTGCTTTCCTAGTTGTTTTTGTCAGAACTGCTGGAGTTTTACTAAGTGCAGCCTAACTGGAAAAAGAATGAGCAGCCCAATGCTGGATTCAGGTTTGCTTTGGGGTTTCTTGCTTGGTTCAGTGCTTCGTTCTTCTCCCAATAACAGCAGGAGGATGAAGGTAAGAAACAGCAGTGAAGTGTGCCTCTTATGGGAAATGCTATGATGCTTTTTTGTGTGCATGTGGACTAACTCCTGCCAGTCTTCCAAAGCAAAGGCAATTGAACTCTCTCTCAAGCAGATTTAATTGGTGCTTGAAATCTCACTCAAGCACATTGTTCAGAAGCCAATATTGTGAAGTTCCCTTGATATAATCAGACAATTGTCTTCTGTATGTGGGATTAGCCGACTGGTCCTATCAAATGTTGGCTTCTCTGTTCTAGTATGACACACTTGATTCAGAGGGAGGAAAACAGGGCAAACATATCTTTGGGATGTGGGACAGCCACAAGAAAATCCAGACTGTCTCACCCACATCAGAGCTGGTGACAAATCCACTAGCAGAAGACCACAGCCCTCTTGCAAGACATACCAGCTATAACTTCTTACCCCCACTTCCTTCCACCTTAAAATATTGCTTGCCACCGCATTTTTGTTTTAATATATTTTTGTTCCAATAAAAACATTTATAACATGTTTTCCAAAAGGCTTAAAGTTAAAAAATAAATTAAAAAATAGAATTGGAAGAAAATTTGTTTATTGGAAAACATCTGTGTATCCTTAAAGTAATAAAATGTACAGGAGTTCATTACCTATCCATTCCTGTATTTTTATAAAGGGTTATTAGTTCTGCACAATTTTCCATTAGCATACACATTAGAGATTCCATAGTAAGTAGAGTAACTGTTTCTTTCCATGGCAAATACAGCAACTATTTCTTTTTAACTTTGTTTTTTTCAATGACCTGAGTCGAATTGAAACAAAACAAAAAGAAATAAAATGTTAAAAATATTCTATAAAAATGGTACATCTGTTAAGGCTGCCTGAGGACAAGTTGTTTGATAAATGTCTACTTTTTTTCAGACATGGGAATTCTTAAGCAAAGTGGGATGCTTGGTATGTTCATTTGCATGCCAATACCCAGAATGCTCTTCCAGCTCACAGTTATTTGATATCTGTCTCCAAGCTGTGGGAAGAAAACAAAAGGTTTTGATGTGCTTGCATTGTGTGGGCACTGAATTCTTTAGTATGGCGTAGGGGTGTTATTGTGCAAATTAAAGTGGAGACCCTTTTTTTCAGTTTCTAGAGGACTTTTTTTTGCTTTAGTCTTAGATTTGTTCATTGTAAGGCAGATGTGATGTAGATAAGGTAAGCAGGTGTTGACTGGACATTCCCTGTGTTAGACCCTGCTGAGTTAATCTCACAATAATAAATTAGAATTTATTGCAGCTTTTATTTTCAAAGGGCTACACAAAATGTATCTAATTAACTTCCCTCCCCTCCACCTCTGACCCATTGAGATAGGCAAGGTGATAACCTGACAAAGAATATATCTGCAGATCACGCCTGCTCTTCAATGTCTATAACTTAGGCAGAATCTAAAAATAGGTTCTGTTGAGAAATAAAAGACTTTTCCCTCTTTTCTAAAAAAGCAAACATCATGCATTCAACTTCTGAGAAAACAACTGAATCGCTTGGAAGCAATAAATCAAGTGTGATTGAACTTGGGGAGTATCATATGTATTTCTTTCTGTTTAAATTACTCTTCAAATAAAAGTAAAACCTCTGACTGTCTTTTTCAGATGCTATTAATGATGAAGCAGTATATAAAATAATATATTACCAATTCCTCTGCAATGCCAAAGACATCTGTATAGGAGATTTGCCTGAGTAGAGCCTGCAGGACTGGATGCACTGGAAGTACTATTCATATAAGTAAGAAATATACTTCATTAGGAACAGCAAGACTGGGTTGCATATTTTTGCCCCTGTACTCTTTAGGCAAAGATTTTTTGATCAGAGCTTAGCTTGTATATTTATGGTACTATGTCCTCTGACATGAGTGACAAAAAAATGCCACAATTTAGATAAACATGAGGGAATAGAAATTTCCATTGGCCATTTGAGTGAAATTAAGATTGTTTTCCTTTCTATGGGTCTGGACCTACAGATCACTGGAATGAGCTTACCCCTTCACCTGGCATCCCAATCAAGAGCAATGACCAGATGAATGGTTTTACAACAGACTAGACCAGCTGTCCTACCTCTGTCTTAACTTCCATTTTCTCTCATTATATCCTCCTCCAGTGAACTGCATTATCAGCAGATCCATCTTTGGGGCTGTTTCCCCACTTACACTGTCCCTACAACTGTCAGTTTCCCACAACTGACTTCTGACTGTGAGAAAACCCTGTAGGGTTCTGCCAGCAGCACTTGCATTACTGTGAGTGAGCAGCAGCTCAGTAGGACCCTTCCTCTGCGTTGTCAACAGAACCCCCATTCACAAGGTGGGGGCACCTTAATGAATATCTGGTTCAGCTGAAAAATGTTGACATGGAGAGCCAAGACAAAGGAGACCTAGACTCCAACAGCTCTCAACAGTTGTGGCAACAGCCACTGAGAGAGATGAGGCAACACTGGGCAAGGGGAAGGTGTCAGAATAAGGGAGAGACCTAGCAGCGCTTCACTCTGAAATGAGGCAGTTAGAGGACAGGGTGAACAAACCCCTTTGAGATGAGAGAGTAAAAGGAGGCATGGAAGACCTCCCAGTGAGGAGAGTAAGGGGGCAGCATAGACCTCTTGTGCAGAAAGGGAAAGAGAAGGCACGATTGGGGAGAGAATTGAATATAGGGAGCAGCACAGTAAACAAAGGGATTAGCCTTTAAGGGGAGTTATTTTAGAGTTGTACTCAGGGGTATAACTAGAAGTAATGGCATGGAATTAACAAAAATAAAATTCATGCGGAAGAAGAAAACTTTCCAGAGTGGAAGGTGTATGTATTAGACTCTGGTCTTTTCTCCCAAGAGAAGTGGCAGAAGCCCCATTGCTAAGGACTTTTAAAACTAGACTGAATACTAAAAAGTACCCCAAAAAGAGCCAGCCTGCAGTGGCAGGGAGAAGGTCTGGATGACCTAATAGGCCTTTTCCATTCCCAATTTCTCTGATTCTGTTAGTTATGTTCCTCCTGTGTTATGACCCTTGCACAAGTAGCTAGGCTCTACTTCTGAACCAGAGGAGGCTCAATAGTGGCCTGAAGAGCCCTACAAAAGTGATCTCACTAAAATTTCTGAAAATCATTGATTTGCAGTACAGATTCTGGACACTAGAGTGAGCTGGGACTCATGGCTGTTCCTTAGACTAACTCTCTCTAAAAATAAAGAGTTAGTTTTACATAGATCTAGCGTGAGTTAATTGTGAAGGAAGATGAAAGGGCACCTACCAAATCCTTCAGACTATGGGTATTTTTACAGAATTTAGTCAAACTCAGCAAATTAAAATTTGCCATTGTCTTTATGATGTACAAGCTTATAATGCACAGTTTCCATGAGAAAAATATGAGGCTAAGCTGTAGCCTTCAATTTTGAGTTAGTGGGTTGCTTAGTGAATAAGTTAAATTGGGAGTTAGATTAGAGAGAAGTGCCCTGGAAAGGCAACATATGTTTTTTATTAAATTAGCACTTTAATAAACTGCAAATGGCAGAACTCCTAAAGTGCATAATTGAATTATTTGAATAAGCACTTGCTGTTTTGGAATAAAACCTGTCTTCCTGCACGGTAAGTTATTTTGTTTCATATTTCAGTACACAGGTACAAATGTTTCTGAATTAGGATTTGGTTTGGCTAAAAAATTGGATGCATCTATGGAAATTATCCAAGCCTCATACATCTGCCAAACTGGGCTTTGATCCTGCTGCACGCTACTGCGTAAGTATTTGTAGGATCAGGACCTTATGCTGGAAGTCTTGAGAGACTAGGCCTTTGCCTGAGATTTTTGCTTACATCATGGCTAGAAATAACATAACAGCAGCTTTTTCTGCAGAACCTCAGCTCTTTCAGCTCTAAGCTCAGCTACAAACTGGAATCTGAACATTTCAGAAAGGCATGGTGCCAACACTGGGTTAGGTTCAGGGAGATTCTGTTTACCATGAACTTCTTCCATCTCAGTTTCAATATAGCTATTAGTGTTTACAGATTAAGAAAAACAAAACAATCCAACAACTATAAATTAAGTACATGAAAGAATATCCATTTCTATATCTGGATTTGTATCTAAAATAAGTCATATGTTGTATTTACTTAGCAAGTAAATTGGTGTGTTTCAGTGTAAAGGGAAAAAATGGACTTACACTTTTTTCTTTTTTTTTTTTTTTGCTTCTTTATGAAGTACAATGGCGCCTTTAAGGAGTTGTTTTAAAGATAGAATCTTCCCAGTGTAAAAGAGAGAATAACCGGAGAACTAGCAAAATGTTGACATCACAAGAGCCAAAAAAAAGTGAAAGTTGAGTAACTGAAATAAGATGTTTAGTCAGAATGTTTAAAACTCTTTGTTTTTAATTTGCTAATATCTATTCAGCTTTATTGGCTAACTAAGCTCTAAGACTCAATACCTTTTCTCTGCTGAGAGCCCTCAGAAGGTCTCCATCAATACCAGGAAATAGAATTGACATTCCTGATAATGTTACAACGAACCTCCCTCTCCCCACCCTCCCCCAAAAACAAAACAAAACAAAACACACCAAACCCATTCAGATCCTCTTTATATATCATTAAGGAGAAAAAAAAAAAAAAGGGGGTGGGGGACAATCCCAACTTCTAAAAAAATCCTTTACACACCACCTTTACAGACCCAATCCAATGCTGTGAGTGCCTCCTGTGAGTTCCCCAGTGTCCATAAACAGTGATGGAGAAAGTAAGATAGTGTCTCCTCACTGAAAGAACAAAGAACGTAGGCCGTACTTACAGGTGGGGGGCTCTATTCTGGGAAGCAGTGACACCGAAAGAGATTTGGGGGTCATGGTGAATAATCAACTGAACTTGAGCTCTCAGTGCAATGCTGTGGCCAAAAGGCCTAATGCAGTCCTGGGACACAAACAGGGGAACCTTGTGTAGAAGAGGTTATTTGACCTCTACATTTGGCAATGGTGCAACAGCTGTAGCAATACCATGTCCAGTTCTGGTGCCCACAATTCAAAAAGGACGTTGATAAGCTGGAGAGGGTTCAGAGAAGAGCCACAAGAATGATTCAAGGATTAGAACACATATCTTCTAGTGACTCAGCTCCTTGAGTCTATTATTTAGCTTAACAAAGAGAAAGTTAAGGGATGATTTGATTATAGTCTATAGGTATCCACATGGGGAACAAATATTTAACAGTGGGCTCTTCACTCTAGTAGAGAAAGGTGTAACATAAGCCAATGGCTGAAGGTTTAAGGCAGACAAATTCAGACTGGAAATAAAGCATAGCTTTTTAATGGTGAGAGTAATTAACCATTGGAACAATTTACCAAGGGTTGTGGTAAATCTCCATCACTGTCAATCTTTAAATCGAGACTGGATGTTTATCTAAGAGCTATGCTCTTGTAACTATTCTGGGGAAGTTCTGTGCCCTGTATTATACAGGTCAGATTTAATGATCACAATGGTCCCTTTTGGCCTTGGAAGCTAAAAGGAGAGAAGACTGGCAGTGGTGAGAACAGTGCCCTCTGCTGTTACTCCTACTTCACAGTACGGAGGGGCACCTGTAACTACTTTTTCAGAGTACGTGTGTGTATTTTGAGGCCTGTAACAGAGTCCACTCCCCACTGTGGTTTTCTTTGTGTCAGGTAACTTGACCCCCCGGCCAGGTCTCAGTCTTTTGGCCCATCCCTTCTGGAATTACCATGTTCCAAACTAAAAGTTCAAAAAACTGTCTTTGACAGAAAAAGAGCTTCCGCCCTCTCGGGCTCTTCTTTAGCCATGCTCTCCTCCCGTTATTCAGGGTCTCTCCCAAACCTCCCTGCTCATTCAGGGGCCAGTGGGATCCATTTTGCTCCCTTCAGTCTCTCCCCTCCAGCCTTTCCCTAGCTGGGCCCTCTCAGTACTTAGACCCACCTTTTTCCATACAGAAATCACCCAATTCCTCTCAGGTGAGACCCATCCCATAATCAGCATTGACTTAGCTCCATGCTCTATAGCTCATGGGACAAGCCACCCTGTTATAGATAAAGTTGCAAACCTTGTATTTCAAAAAGTAAAGGACTGTTTTCCTATCACTCCTGCCCCACCCCTTCTCTCAATATTATCATTATCAATAAGCAGTACTCACCTACATTCACCAGCAGTATTTCTTGCTGCTTTTCATGGCACTCAGCAACTCCCAATCTTGTATAGAGATGAAAAAATAAAGGACATCGCTTATAATAAGGGACTCTTGGCAACCCTAGACAGGGCCATTGAATGTTGATCCAGCTAGGACACCATAAGTACATGTGTATCTGACACTATCTGTTTATAATGATTGTAATAGTGGGACAGGCACAGTGGAGGTTTATATTTCAATACTGGGCATCACAGCCATGTCATGAGTGGCCAGAGCTAGTAGTCATAGCCAGAGCCCACAGTCACAAAACAGGAGTCAGCTGGATCAGGATACCAAGAGGTCAGAAACAGAACACAAACTGGAGATCAAAACCACGTGTCAGGAACCAGAAGGTTAGACTCGGGAGACAAACTGAAGATCAGAACTACAAATTAGATGCCAGGAAATCAAGCCAGGAGAGCAGGAAGCACATATAGTCCAAAACAGAGGGGAACCCAGTTGTTCAGATAGCTTCCTGTTCCTGCTGCTGGCTTAAATAGAGCCAGGAGGCCAATCAGCTGCTCCAGGACTCCACCAATAGGACTGCAGAAGTGGCATTGCAAACTAAGGCTGGGCTTCTTGAGTCCTAGGTAAGCAAGTATTGGCAAGCTACCCGATGGAAGGTTGGTGTGTAGCCATGTCTATAAACCTTGCAGCCCTAGGTTTGAGACCTGTGGGTTGTGACACTGGATCTCCTTTGGGGAAGAAGCTACTTATGTCAGAGTATGGAGTGGTTCTGTGATGCTGTCAAATGCACACTAAGAATTAGATGAAAACTATCACATGAATGTCATAGATAACCATCCAAGGCAGACTTGAGCCCTAAAAGTTGATTTACTTTGCTACTATATTTATGACTATGTGCAAGAGTTTTTCATATGCAACTCCCACTGGTGTTTGCATTCACAGAGAAACAAAAAAGGTGGTCTCCCTACAATCTCAAATAATTCATAACATGAAATATGGCCACATGACTCTAACAGAGGTGATCCCTCCTCCTAACCCAATTCAGCACTGATAATAGGAAATGAGCTCCTTTGTTTCCAAATTTGATCCACAGTGCATAAAACCTTGGCCATCTAAAGAGTGAAAATATTGATCATTAGTTGGCTCCTTATGTGCTAATCTCAGAGACAACAACACAGCCAGCACGGTTGTCTGTGTTTCCAAACAAGTTAGCTCTTGCTGCTGGATCTTTTACAGCTTGGCTTTGACTCCACTGACTGTCATGCAAAAGAGAAGTATGCTGGGAGGGGATACCATGGGGAAAATGGTATTGCATACTGTTACATTTTTAGGTAATTAAAATAAGCTTGTTTTCTAAATATTTCTCTGATGGCAGCAAATGCTTGGAAAATAAATAACAAAGAAGCATTGGAGTACTTTTTTTTAAACTGGAAAAATGTTTAGTAATATATTAACTCAAAAATGTGTCTGTGACATTCTAATGTTAACTTATTTGTGCCATTCTCTGATGTAGGCGATGGTGTAACCACATGTATCCTGTTAAATAATAACGCAAACGATAGCTAGTCTTGTTTATGTTAAAGGCTGGATCTTGTGCCAGGCTGTATGTTGTGCTGGTGGCAGAAAGAGGGTAGGAAGCTGCTGTTCCTAGCACTCCATATGGGATTTCTCACTAGTGCTTGAGAATGATAGTAGTGGATGATAGTTCTTGCATTCCATGGGCCAGATCCTCAAGAGGGGTAAATCAGCATAACTCAAATGTAGTCAATGAAGCTATGTTGATTTGTGTCAGCTGGCAATCTTGTTTCCAAGGAGGCAGTTTTCCGGCTTGATGCATCTCTGGTTCTCCAACAAGCTAGCACAACAATGTGTATCCCATTACACAGTGCACTTACAGGGTGGCAGGACTCTTAGATCAAAAGATATACCTGACAACATCCTTGCTTTCCTTAGCCGTGTTAGCTAAGGATTAGGTGGTCATTAATTATTATTATTACTTTGTATTATTGCTCATAGAGGCCCCAATTAGGGATCCAGATTTTACACATATAATTAAAAAACAGCCCCCTTTCCAAAGAGTTTCCAATGTAGAGCATTTGTCATGTTTCTAGATTTTAGAAGGCTATCTCCACATTCTTCTATGTTTCAGTATCCAAAGCAGGCAAACACTGTTTTCATCCTGATATATACAGTAGAATGTGCTTGTATTGCTCTCTTTGGGAAACATTCTACCTGGTCCTTAAAGTCAAACTGATAACAAGTTACACATGGTAGCAGACACTACATTTCTTTTCAACGGCAATGGTACCATTAATTTAAATATTTTCAAGAGATTACACTAACACCCAGGATCCCAACCCACCTGAACTTTGGTGTGATTGAAAGTTGAATTTTGCAAACAGCCCTTATCTTTACAATGAATCAAACAAAATCCTAGACCCAAACAACCAAAGTTTGGGATGGGTTCATAACTGGGATCCCAGTTTTGCAGCCCATATTAACTATTTTCACTGCAAATGCAAAACAACTTTCACAGTAGAGCACTGACCTTTGTTTATATTTGGTATGGAAATTATATCTGCATTGTATCAGCAACTGGGCTACATAATAAGTGCACTTTTTGTTTTGTAAATATCTGAATAATACAATACTCCATTACCCTTGAATCTTTACCATCCCATTTCTGCTTGTGAGCTGGGTTATGGTCAGTCAATGTCCTTGTCTTTCTATGAAGCTTAAAAGCATTGAACAATTCCTAAATGTTTGTCCACACTGTCTAACTGGCTCTTTGGCACTGATTCAATAGTCTGTAATATCTTTATCTTACTGCAATATGAAAGCACAGGATTCACATGCCACATTTTCAGTTAGGTTGTTTAGAATGTGGTGAGTCACATTTGTACGGTACAGTTGGCTTTTATCTGCCTCTAATTACCTTTAAAATTGATCTTTATAACTGAAACTCAGCTGGCTCTTTTAATAGGGCCATGTTAACAAATGAGGTCACATTTTCAAGTCGGCAAGAGCCAGACTGTTGTTTTCCAGGCTGCATATTAAAAAGTAGGTAGTAGTTCCTGCTGGCTAGGACTTTTTTTCTTTTTTTTTCTTTTTTCTGTGAAGCATATGGAATACCCCATGGGGAAGAGGTTGCTGGAACATAAGAATTGGCATACTGGATCATTTCGGAGTCCAGCTACTTGGAATCCTATCTCTAATAGCGGCCAGCACCAGATGCTTCATATAAGAACCCTACAGTAGACAGATATGGGATAATCTGCTCCCCACATTAGGTTTCATCCTGATCTCTAATAGTCAGAAATTAGTTATAAACCCTAAAGCATGAAGTTTAATCTCTCTTCTTTTATTATCAAAAGATGAAATACATCCTAGAATACTCAAGGAGCTGACTGAGTCGATATCTGAACCACTAGCAACTATCTTTAAAAAATCATGGAAGACAGGAGAGATTCCAGAGAGCTGGAAAAGGAAATATAGTGCCAATCTATACAAAAATAAATAAGGACAACCAGGGGAATTACATATGACAGTCAGCTTAACATCAGTATTCAGAAAGATAATGGTGCAAATAATTAATCAATCAATTTGCAAACACCTAGAAGATAATAAGATCATAAGTAACAGCATGGATTTGTCAAGAACAAATCAGGTCAAACCACCTTAAGGGCTTTCTTTCACAGGGTAATAAGCGTTGTGGCTAGGGGGAAGCAGTAGATGTAGTATATCTTGACTTCAGTAAGGCTTTTGATACTGTCTAGTATGACCTTCTCATAAACGAACTCGAGAAATACAACCTAGAGCTATTATAAGGTGGGTACATAACTGGTTGGAAAACTGTTCCCAGAGAGTAGTTCTCAGTGGTTCACAGTCAAGCTGGAAGGGCAAATGAAGTGGGGTCTGCAGGGATCAGTTCTGGGTCAGGTTCTGTTCAATATCTTCATCAGAGATTTAGATAATGGCATAGAGAGTACACTTATAAAGTTTGTGGACAATACCAAGCTGGGAGGGGTTGCAAGTGCTTTGGAGGATGGGATTAAAATTCAAAATGATCTGGACAAACTGGAGAAATGGTCTGAAGTAAATAAGATTAAATTCAATAAGGATAAATGCAAAGTACTCCACTTAGGAAGGACCAATCAGTTGTACATATACAAAATGGGAAGTGACTGCCTAGGAAGGAGTATTGCAGAAAGGGATCTGGGGGTCATAGTGGATCACAAGCTAAATATGAGTCAACAGTGTAACACTGTTGCAAAAAAAGCAAACATTCTGGGATGTATTAGCAGGAGTGTAGTAAGCAAGACATGAGAATTAATTCTTCATCTCTACTCCACGCTGATTATTGTATCCAGTTCTGGCTGCCACATTTCAGGAAAGATGTGGACAAATTGGAGAAAGTCCAGAGAAGAGCCACAAAAATGATTAAAGATCTGGAAAACATGACCTATGAGGAAAGATTGAAAAAACTGGGGTTGTTTAGTCTGGAGAAGAGAAGACTGAGAGGGGACATGATAACAATTTTCAAATACATAAAAGGTTGTTACAAGGAGGAGCGAGAAAAACTGTTCTCCTTAATTTCTGAGGATAGGACAAGAAGCAATGGGCTTAAATTGCAGCAAAGACAGTTTAGACTGCACATTAGGAAAACCCTCCTGTTAACGTAGCTAAGCACTTGAATAAATTGGCTAGGGAGGTTGTGAATTTCCATCACTGGAGATTTTTAAAATCAGGTTGGACAAACACCTGTCAGGGACGGTGCAGATAATACTTAGTCCTCCCTTAAGTGCAGGGGACTGCACTAGAAGACCTCGCAAGGTCCCCTCCAGTCCTATGATTCTATGACTCTTCTACCTACCTCACCATGCTTGTCCCCTTCTTCCTCAACTTGTCCCTGTCCCAATTTGTCTTTTCCTCGTCCTGGCTCCTTGTCCTATTATCCTTGCCTACCCAGTCTGACTCTCCACTCCTCAGGCTTCTCATTGGCATGACCAATGCCTGGGCAGTCAGCTTAGTGGTCAGAGCAGCAGCAGTCAGAGGCCAGGAACAGCACTGTAGGTCAGAGCCAGAGTCAGGAACCAGAGCCAAGGTTCAGGGTCTGAGTCAGAGTCAGGAGTCCAAAAGCAAGCTGAAAGGCAGGTCCACGACCACAACTGGCAGGGGAGTCCACCTTGTTGCACAGACACTTATTGGAACTCCTCTTGGTCTTAAATAGAGTTCCTGGACCAAGTAGGGGCCAAAAGGGAAGCTTTAAGTCCGGGTTTCTAAGGTGGTACTTCCTGTGTTATTTATCGCCACAGTGTTTATACGGTAATGTACACAGCCCTATCACAGCTGCTGGGTAGCAGCGAGGAGACATCGACTATCCCTAGGACCTGGGTTTTAGCCCCTGCGGAACTTCACATCACCAACACCCCCCATGTCCCTTAAGGGTGCTGCTGGATCATGCTCAACAGTGTGATTTTTGTGGAAGGCATCCACAAGTTTTGATGAGTGGACTTGGTCAGCTGGTTCCCAGGACTGTTCTTCAGAGCCTTTCCAGCCAGTGAGGTACAATAGCTTGCCCTGCTTTATCTTGGAGTCAAGCACATAGTAACTACATATTATTTGTGGTCCTGGACACATACCAGCAAAGGTGGTGGTTATTTTTGGTGAGGGAATGGATTTTCCATGTAAGGTTTTAGGAGAGATGTTTGGAATACAGGGTGCAACTTGAGAGATCGAGACAGGCAGAGTTTGAAGGTAACGGGGTTGATCTTTTGACAGATGTGGTAAAGCTCAAGGAACTGGTGACCTAGTTCACAGGAAGGCTGGTTGGTGTAGAGGTGTTTCATGGATAGGCACCCTTTTTGGATTACTGAAAATGTTGGTCTCTCTCATTGTCGATGGTCTGCATACTACTTGTAGGCCTTCTTTGCTTCCTTAAGGTGGCTTCTTAATTTCTCTTGGACCTGGTGAATCTGCTGAATCCAGCTGATAGCTGCCAGGTTTGGGGAGGCCAAAGGTAATGCTGGGTGAACTGGGGATGGAACCTGTAATTGGCAAAGAAAAGTCTCTGCCCAGTGGAGACACGATCGGTGTTGTTATATGCAAATTCCATGTAGGGCTAGTTATTCTGCTGATATTGTTCTAGTATGTGGTTTAGCCTCTCTGTCTGGCCATCTGCCTGTTGGTGGTATGTTGAAGAGATGTAAGCATGGACCCCTTGAAGGGCCTCACACCAGAAGCACAAGATGAACTGCAGGTCTCTATCCAAAGTGACACAGTTTGGAAGCCATGGAGGCAGATGACATGCTCCACTAGGGGTTGGGCTATTTCTTTGGAGAATGGGTAGGTGGGTGCAGGGGCAAAGTGTGCCATCTTAATAAACTGGTCCATGACAGTCAGGACTAACATGTGGCTGCTGGACTCAGAGAGTTCGACGATAAAATCCAGGGTGATAACAGCCCAAGGCCTGGGACAGCCCTTCATGGGCAAGAGAAGGCAAAGGGATTTGTTGCGCAGTGTCTTGGTGCCGATGCACAAGTCATAGGAGTCAACATGAGTCTATGTATGGCTTACATCCAGGGCCACCATAAATAAATGGCAGGCTAACTGATAAGTTTTAAGATGACCGAAATGGCTCACTAGTGGAGAGTCATGGCACAGACACAGTGCCTCCACTCAAGGGCATCCCAGAGGCACATATATCTGTCTATTTACCTCTCACGTATTATTGTCACATGTAGTGTTGTCCTTTGTCTCTGTCCCTAGCTCTTTGGGAGAGACCTCCATTTCTGAGGCTGAAAATGATTAGATCTTAGAGGATGGGATTGTTAAGAAAGTTACAGGGCTTGAGGATGTAGGACAGTTCCCTGCTAGGCATTTCTTGGCTTAAGTAATAGTCCACCTTTCTAGAAAGTGAGTCCACCTTCTCATTCCGGGCCTCTAGCCGGTAAGTGATTATATAGTCAAAGAGAGAGAAAAACACTGCCCACTTCACTTGCCTCTGGTTCAGTACTTTGGCCTTGTGTAGATATTCAAGGTTCTTGTGGTACCAGATACTGGGCTGCTTCAGGGTAACACCACCATTCTTCATAAGCAGCTCTGGTTGCCAGGAGTTCCTTATCCAAGTTCTCAAAATTTTGTTCTGTGTGACTGAGTTTCCTGGAGTAGTAGACACATTGGTGTAATAACGATTCAGGACCATGTTGCTGAGACCACTGCTCCTATTACCATGTTGGACACATCAGTTTCCACAATAAAGGCCTGCGTTGGGTCCAGGTATACCTGGATGAGGGCAGTGGCAAAGGTGCTCTTGAGTCATTCAAGTACATTTTGGGCTTTTTGGGACCAAATAAATCTGGCATTTTTGCAGAGGAGGGTGGTCATGGGCTCTATTTGCCCTGAAAAATCTGAAATAAAACACTGATAGAAAATGAAGCCTAAGAAGCATTGTAGACTGGGGGGTACTACGCAGAGTGGCTAACTCTGGTTTTAGACACCGCATAGATTCAACCATAAGGGGCTATTGCCCCAGGGTGGAAATCTATATGGCAGTTGTAGCTTCAATGTGGGGTAGGATGTCTGAATTCTTTTTCTCAAAAATGGCCAAGTACTCTTGGTATTTGACAGGGAGGTGAGTGGACAATCCTGAGGGCAGTCCCATCTGACCTACCACAAGAGCCAAGAGTATCCCTGAAGTTGACATTGCCTTACAGTGGAAGGATCTACCTGGATGTGAAGAACCACTGTCAGCCTTGCACAAAGGATATGGGGGTTGTGGAGAGCCAGCCGTGAGACACTGAGAATCATGGGGAAATGCGCATAATGGATTGAACCAAACAGCAGTGTCTCTCAAGTGTCCTTAGATGGTGATTTCCAGGGGTTCAGTCTCTTCTACCACTGGACCTGAGGACAGGAAGGACCCTCCTATCCTGTCCACAATGTCTGGGGTAGGTTTTGGCTGTACAGGGATTTGCCGGTCTGAACCATGTTGATATCGATAAAGTTATCAGCAGCACTGGAATCATTAAGGGCCCATAGCACAGGTACTGGAAGGCTCTCGTTCGGAATGCGTAATTGTATCATACTCAAAAGTGTGGTGAGGACCCATGTGGCCCAGGATGCGTCCCAGTCAAGATCAGGGAGGTGGGCTGTCCCAGGCTATAACCCCTTGGTCACACCTATACCAAGCACCTCTACCAAGCCTGAGGTTGGTCGTTTCCCTGATCTGTCCAGGCTGGTGTTCGCAAAGGGCAGGCAGCAAGATCGTGTTCTGGCTCAGAGCAATAAAAATATAGGTTATTATGCCAGTGTCACTCCCTGTCCTGAGTGGTCAAATGCCAGCAAGCTAGATCGACCTGCCTGGGCTCAGGGGTCTGTGGATGAGAGTGTGGGTAGGACAATTGCAACACAACTTTTTTCTCCTCTTTTTGCTCATGCTACTACTGAAGTCAAGACTTTAGTCTACAGAGAAAACTAGTACCTTCTTTAACCTCCATGTGTTTGGAAATGAAAGGCAAAGACATGGCAAAGGCACAACAGCAGCTGAAGACATGCCTTGACTACAGAAATACAGGTGATAATTTTCCTTATGAATATTAGCCACTGGAAGGGATACAACATATGCAAAATCCTTTACATGCTCTGTAATATTCCTCTAGGTGATTATTTCCACTTGGAAGAGGTGGTACTACTAAAGAGGAATGAACTTCAAATGGAAAAATAATTATATGTACACATTTTCCTACTTTGAAACATTAAAAAAGATGCTTTGGCTCATCCTCTTTAGGATTTACAGTCTTCCTTCAGACAGTTAATAAGTCTTAGCATTTCTGAAGCTGATGATGAATGACTAGAAACTGAAAGTGCTATAAACAAAATTTGACAATTTTAGAATCATCATAAAAATGACAAACATTCCTTCATGTTTTCCCAGTGACATTTGAGTAAGGTAGATAGAGTTTAACATTCACGCAGGATACAGTGTAAATTGGAAAAGGACCAAGAAATATAATTCAGATGTATGGTCCTGATGGAATACTACTGCACAATAACGTTATTTTCAAAACTTCAGCAACCACAAATGATCGATAGCATATTTTCAGGATTCTCTAATAAGATATACTGGGCCAGACTTATCCCTGCCATAATTCCATTGAGTAAGAAGGGAAGGAGAGAAAACGCCCTTGCTACCCTATCAAGGAAAGGCTAATGAGGTATCCCTGGTTCCAGGACTGGTTACTATTGCTCCCAGCAGACAACGAAGAGGAGCCAGGCATGCTACAGGTATTACTCATAGACTCATAGACTTAAGGTCAGAAGGGACCATTATGGTCATCTAGTCTGACCTCCTGCACAATGCAGGCCACAGAATCTCACCCACCCACTCTTGTAACAAACCCCTAACCTATGTCTGAGTTATTGAAGTCCTCAAATCATGGTTTAAAGACCTCAAGGTGCAGAGAATCCTCCAGCAAGTGACCCATGCCCCACGCTGCAGAGGAAGTCGAAAAACCTCCAGGGCCTCTGCCAATCTTCCCTGGGAGAAAATTCCTTCCCGACCCCAAATATGACGATCAGTTAAACCCTGAGCATGTGGGCAAGACTCACCAGCCAGCACACAGGAAAGAATACTTTGTAGTAACTCAGATCCCACCCCATCTAACATCCCATCACAGACCACTGGGCATATTTACCTGCTCATAATCAAATATCAATTACTTGCTAAAATTAGGCTATCCCATCATACCATCCCCTCCATAAACACCCCAAGCTTAGCCTTGAAGCCAGTATTCCCTGATGGAAATGAAGATATGGATCCAGATCCCGAGCTACAAATGCGGAGGACACATATGTCACAGAGTCCCCGGGCGATGCTCTGGAACTGCTCCCCACAAAGCCAGTCAGGACTTCGGGGAGCCTCCTCTCCCTTGGAGCAGACCTGTTCAGGGCAAGAAGCTCACATGGCTTCACCTCCTGGGTCTCTCCTTGGAGCATTCAGAATCCTCTGCCCCTCCATGCACTTCCCACAGTAAGCCCGCCCCGGTGGGGTTCTGGGGAAGCCACAGGGTCCTGCACCCCCACTTTGCAGTCAGACATGACTCTCAGCCAGCCAGTAAAACAGAGGTTTATTCGATGACTGGAACGGGGTCTAAAACAGAGCTTGTAGATACAGCGAGCTGGACCCCTCAGCCGGGTCCATTCTGGGGGGCAGTGAGCCAGACCCCCACATCTGCACTTCACTCCTCGTCCCCAGCCAGCTCCAGACTAACAACCCCCTCCAGCCCCTCCTCCCCTGCTCAGTTCCTTTCCCGGGCCACGAGGTCACCTGATCCCTTTGTCTCCAACACCTTCAGTTGGCACCTTAGCAGAGGAGGGGCCCAGGATTCCTAGTTCATCACAACCATCCCCTCCATAAACACCCCAAGCTTAGTCTTGAAGCCAGTATTCCCTGATGGAAATGAAGACATGGATCCAGATCCCGAGCTACAAATGCGGAGAACACATAACAAAGGAGGGGGTGTGCAAAGGTTGCTTTATGAAAAATTTGCTCTTCCCAAAATTGGAGCAGTCTTCATGCTGCTTTAAGTTGTACTGGCTGCCAGCACCAGTCAGAAAGAAGTGCAACAGTTATGCCTCCTTTCCCCAGCCACATCCCCTAACTGACAGTCAGAAACTGAAGTCAAAGGGAGTTTTGTCATTTACATCAATAGCAGCAGGCCTCAGAGACTTAAAGGCCAGAAGGGACCACCATGATCTAGTTGCTAGTTGCTAGAAGCAGGCTGGCTGGTCTAGTTGCTAGAAGCTCAGTCTTAAAAAAAGTTAGGTTTTTTTGCCCCCACTACTCCCCTTGGAAGGCTGTTCCAGAACTTCACTTCCCTGGTGGTTAGGAACCTTCATGTAATTTCAAGTCTAAACATATTGATAACCTGTTTGAATCCATTTGTTCTTCTGCCAACATTAGGTCTTAACTTAAATAACTCTTCTAGTGTTTATCCTTCTGATGTATTTATAGAATTATAGAAGATAAACATTGGAGGAGACCTCAGGAGGTCATCTAGTCCGACTCCCTGCTCAATAGAACCCCAACTAAATCATCCCAGCCAGGGCTCTGTCAAGCTGGGCCTTAAAAACCTCTAAGGATGGAGACTCCACCACCTCCCTAGGTAACCCATTCCAGTGCTTCACCACTCTCCTAGTGGAATAGTTTTTCCTAATATCCAACCTAGACCTCTCCCACTGTAACTTGAGACCATTGTTCCTTGTTCTGTCATCTGCCACCACTAAAAACAGCCTAGCTCCATACTCTTTGGAACCACCCTTCAGATAGTTGAAGGCTGCTATCAAATCCCACTTCACTCTTCTCTTCTGCAGACTAAATAAGCCCAGTTCCCTCAGCCTCTCCTCCAAAGTCATGTGCCCCAGCCCCCTAATCATTTTAGTTGCCCTCCTCTAGACTCCCTCCAATTTGTCCACATCCTTTCTGTACTGGGGGCCCAAAACTAGACATAATACTCCAGATGTGACCTCACCAGCGCTGAATAGAGGGGAATAATCACTTCCCTCAGTCTGCTGGCAATGCTCCTTCTAATGCAGCACAATATGCTATTAGCCTTCTTGGCAACAAGGGCACATTGCTGACTCATATCCAGCTTCTCGTTCACTGTAATCCCCAAGTCCTTTACTGCTGAACTAACACTTAGCCAGTCGATCCCCAGCCTGTAGCAGTGCATGGGATTCTTCCATCCTAAATGCAGGACTCTGCACTTGTTCTTGTTGAACCTCATCAGATTTCTTTTGGCCCAATCCTCCAATTTGTCTAGGTCACTCTGGACCCTATCCCTACCCTCCAGCGTATCTACCTCTCCCCCCAGCTTAGTGTCACTTGCGAACTTGCTGAGGGTACAATCTATCCCATCACCCAGATCATTAATGAAGATGTGAACAAAACCGGCCCCAGGACAGACCCCTGGGGCACTCCGTTTGATATCAGCTGCCAACTAGACATCGAGCCATTGATCACTACCCATTGAGCCCGACGATCTAGCCAGCTTTCTATCCACCTTATAGTTCATTCATCCAATCCACATTTCTTTAACTTGCTGGCAAGAATACTGTTGGAGACCAAATCAAAAACTTTGCTAAAGTCAAGATATATCACGTCCACCGCTTTCCCTATATCCACAGAGCCATTTATGTCATCATAGAAGGAAATCAGGTTTGTCCTCTTCTCCAAGTGCTTCAGAATGGATTCCTTGAGGATCTGCTCCATGATTTTTCTAGGGGCTAGAAGAGACTGGCCGGTCTGTAGTTCCCTAGGTTCTCCTTCCCTTTTTGAAAGATGGGCACTATATTTACCTTTTTCCAATAGTCCAGGACCTCCCACAATTGCCATGAGTTTTCAAAGATAATGGCCAATGGCTCTGCAATCACATCAGCCAACCCCCTTAGCACCCTCGGATGCAGTGCATCCAACCCCATGGACTTGTGCATGTCCAGTTTTTCTAAATAGTCCTTAACCTGTTCTTTCACCACTGAGGGCTGCTAACCTCCTCCCCATGCTGTGCTGCCCGGTGCATCAGTCTGGGAGCTGACTTTGCCTGAGACGATTGAGGCAAAAAAAGCATTGAGTACTTCAGCTTTTTCCACACCATCTGTCACTAAGTGTCCTCCTTTCAGTAAGGGTCCTACACTTTCCCTAACCTTCTTCTTGTAGCTAACATACCTGTAGAAACCCTTCTTGTTACCCTTCACATCCCTTGCTAGCAACTCCAGTTGTGCTTTGGCCTTCCTGATTACACTCCTGCACACTTGAGCAATATTTTTATAGAGAATAATCATATCTGTTCCCTGCCCAGCCTTTGTTCAGTTAGACTAAACTAGCCAAGCTGCTTAAGTCTCCTCTCATAAGGTAGGTTCTCCAGTCCTCTGATCATCCTAGTAGCCCTTCTCTGCTCTTGTCCAGTTTGAATTCATCTTTCTTAAATATGGGAGACAAGAACTGCACACAATATTCCAGATGACTTATATAATAGTACTAACACTTCCGTATTCTCCTGGAAACATCTCGCCTGATGCATCCTAGGATTGCATTTTAATAGTCTCATCATTTTCATTGGCAGCTCATAGTCATCCTGTGATCAACCACTACCCAGGTCTTTCTTCTCCTCTGTTGATTCCAACTGATATGTCCCCAGCTTATAGCAAAACGTCTTATTGTTAGTCCCTAAATGCATTACCTTGCACTTTGCACTGCTAAATTTCATCCCAATTATATTACTCCAGGTCTTAGAACTAAGCAGGTACCCAACTTTGTTTAATTTCAGGAAATCAATACATTTTCCTAACACCAGATATATTAGAAATGAGTCCTGTATCAGTTTTCTAACATAAGACCAGATGCCTTTCAATTTGACAAAGTCCTGGAAGATCTGAAGATGATTCCCTACACCATGGCATCTGCTCTAGCTATGTCTCTTGTTTTATAACACATGTGCAAAAATATCTAATAATAATTTCTCACTGTTATTCTCTCCACAACAGGGAACTTGTACTGTTCATAGTTCACATTATATTCTTCCAATCCTCTAGAGAGATTTGCTAGTTTATTTTTTCCCCACCTTCGCTCACTTTGTCAATATTCCCTTGTATTTCTGTAGAAAAGAGTGCATCTGGGGTTTGATATCCGTAGATATTTAAAGCATTATACATACTTAACTTGCTCAAGAGGAGAATGCCTAGGACAACGCATTTGCTCTTGACACTTCAGAAACTGCTAAAATAGCAGCTCTGAAAATACCAGATAGACTTGTTCAATGATTCTCTCAACCTTCTCCATACTGTAAAAGGATTCTCTTTTACACACCCCTGGAAGCCCTCTCCCATGTAGCTGGGACTACCCTTCCCTCTATTTAGCACCTGTTTGTGACCTCCCAGCTGAGAACTCATGACTTAAATGGACATAGAGAAGGAAAGTTATGTAGGAGAGGAAGGGTTATGGCACAGCACTGGGAGGAAGAAGATCAAAGTTCTTTCCCATGTTCTATCCCAGACCTTTGGGTGACCATGGTCAAGCCACTTAACTCCTCTGTTTCCCCATCAGTAAAATGGAAATAATTATATTTACTTACCTTTCTGACAGGGTTGTTGTGTTGTGAGGCTTAATTTGTTAATCTGTCAGGCACTTGGAGATATGCAGATAGAAGTCCCTGTACAACCACAAAGTATTATTAACTATTATTATTATATATCTACATTTTCTAATATATTCTCTTCTGCACTCATGTACACCACTCACTGTTGGTGAATTTCCATCCTGTAGTTCAATAACAAAAGAAAAAAAAACATGCAAGATATTATATTAATTTGTTTCATTTAATTTTTCTGGCATGACTTTTGTCCCTCATGAGATTTTATGCTGCAGTACCTTCATTTAAAATCTTTGTTGCATTTTACTTATAAATATACAAAAATATAAAAAGATACACCAAGATATATAATGAACCAAAAATACATCCATAAGGTACAATTTAAAACTAAACTAAACTAAAATAAAAACTGTATAGGAAAACAGAATTAATTTAAAAATCCCCGAAGTAGGAATTTATTTGCACTACAGACAATATTAAGTTCTTTCATCTTTTCAACCTCTAGGGGGAACTGTGTTTTCAGCAAACCCTCCTCCAAGAAGAATTTTCTTAATCTAGAGCAGGCTTCAGAAATTGTTCTTAATGTTAGCTGGAGCTTAATTTAGGAATAAAGCCTTCCAGAATAAAAAGCACAATTCACTGTAATGCTTTGAGTTCGAACAGTGATTTCAATCTTGATTTGTACGCATGCTATTCTGGGAGGAAAATACTGTTTCCATAATGACCTTAGTCCTAAAGGGCCAGATTCTGAAATCCTCACTCTTATTGTAGCCAATGGATCTTTTGCCTGACAAAAGATTCAGGACTGTATGAGTTTAAACATATTAAAAACATATATGTAGTTGAAAGAACTAATGTCTGCTCGCTGGAAAACAATTTTAGATTTACAGCCCTGGAAAATGTTTGCAGCTGTACTGTATTTGTACTCGTGACAAGGTGGAGTAAGTGATAGATGTAATTTGGATCAACAATAAATTGTTACACATAAGCTTTTGACTCTAAAAGATCCTTGTGCTCTAAGGGCCTGATCCAGAAATGTTTACTAAAGCCAGACTACTACTAGTTTGAATGGCAGTATTCATGTGCATAAGGGCTGCAGGTTGGGGCCTAAATCCAAGTCTGTATCTATGTATGAAAACTGGCCTTCATGCCTTGTATTTTCCAGTCTTCTTTTTTTTAATCACTTTTGTCCTGTATGCTGAGTAGCATCTTATTCTCTGAGTAGTCAAAATGAATAAGGATGGCAGACATGTGATTTGTTTGCTTATCTCTTCCTTATTGACACAATTTATGCTATTTGAAATAAGATGCCCCTCAGACAAAATGCAGCACACACAAATGAAAAAGAAAGATACATTTTGGGGAAAAAATTGAAGCGATGTTGCCAGGTTGCAGTGTCATAAACAGACATATAGGGTCAATGGATAGCAGGGCTGGAAAGGCAACATACAAAATGATCTTCAGTAGGGCGGATGTATCTGTAAACTTTAAAAATTCTGAAACCAAATTAAGTAATCAAATAATATTATTTTAAATGCACATTTTTCAGGCAAGTTACTTGTCTTTGAATTTCTACATCTTATTTTTTGACTGATCTCCATTAGATAAATATTCCAGGAAAATATTCTGGTGAATTTTTGATTAGTTGATTAGTTCTGATTAGAAAGAAAATAATGTTATTGGACCTTTTAAATTCTATTGCTTAGTTTAATTGCATTAAAAGCACGTGCAGTTTCCTCTTGGGTTTAATTCAGACTTCATGTGCTCTTAAAGATGAACAGCTAGGTTCCACTAGGAACCAAAGTCTTCAATTTATACTCTGTACAGTAAAGGCAGCACCAATTTGTTTACATACATTGCCCTGACAGTGACCTCAACCCTGAGTTAAACAGACCCCTTCTGTAAGGTGAGAAGCAGTTCACTCACCCTACCAGTTCAACCTTGGGCCTCTCATTATAAGCATAAAATGTAAAACTGTGCAGGATTACTCTGCTTGTGCAGACGTGGACCACTGATCATTATGGAACATGCACAATCCACAGAGATTTCACAGTGCAAGTGATGAATGCAGTTAGTCCCCCCTCCATTCTACTTGTATCCTCCTTCACTGTACCATTTTTAACTCTTTTCATTATTTAATGTTGAGAATAGTTTCTCATTCAGAAAACGATCTTCCATCAAGTGGCATTTCCAAAAATTTCTGAAGTTATAATTGCTTTGTTAGCAATGCTATAAAAACAAGTGTGTTTTTTTTTTACCATGGGCAATGCTAAGAACATTAGTCAGAAGGTGGTGCACAGACTACTTAACAAGTGAATTTTTCACACCAAAACACAGTGTTAAATAAACACAATTCTCTGAATACAAACTCTTTTCAAATGAAATAATATAATTGAAAAATGAGTTTTGTTTTGCTTTTAATCACACACATTTATTGGCGCACACAAAGTCTTCTGCAGAATTAAATTTTGCTGGTTAAGCCCAGCCTGTAATAAGGGGCAGTGCAGAGCTGCTCTGTTCTAGGGGCCACACCGAGTGGCACAATGTCTCCCAGAGCTCCACAGTTGCATGGGGGGATTGGGAGCATTTATGCTACATACCTTTAAATAGGTGACAAGATGCCCATTTTTAAAGGGACAGTCCCATTTTTGGGGGACTTTTTCTTATATAGGCTCCTATTACCCTCCACCCCATCCCGTTTTTTCATAGTTGCTATCTGGCCACCCTACCTTTAAAGGAGGCAACACGCTTCTCACATGCTGCCGACCAGCTCTGCTGGCTAGTTTATGTGGGGCAGAGCCAAAGTCCTACCTACTCCCTGGAAGTACCTTCTGGGCATCCGAGTGCTAGTGTTTCAATTATACCCCTCCTCATGAAGGCTGTGCAAACTAGAAGAGTTTCTTCCCCTCCCCCCAGCCACAGAACGGCCCATTGTTAATTTTGGGGCAGATTCTGCTAGCTTTCCCCACATTGGTAGTCCACTGTTTTCCATGAGGCTGCCTGCGGAGTAAGTAGTATGAATCCGGCGCGTACACTGTCCATCACCCATGCTCAGGCTGGTGTACGTTACACCCGGAGTTACTCCGTTCATGTGAACGGGCATGCTCGTGCACTAAGGCACCACTCAGCCGGAGTCCGTGTGGCGCACTCGGCGCAGTAACAACCCGCCAAGGAGAATACAGCTGGATTGTCTGGGATTCTGCGGGCTGGGGGGCAGCTACTGTGTCCTCTCCCTGCCAGTTCCTATGCTGCTAATACTAGCACGCGCGCTTTCTTCCACTGCTGCAAACTAGCGGCACGGTGCTTTCGCCCAGAGGGGAGCTACGAACGCCTCCCTTCCGCCAGCTTTCAGCAGGGGCAGCAGCATTAAAGGGGCGCCCCACCCGCTGCTGCATGAAAGGGCCATTTCAAGTGTGTGGGGGGAGATTCATTCATTCGGAGGGCGGCTCCCAATCCTGCAAACCAGGCGTTTAAAACACGCTCGGTCTCTTGTACGGCCCCAGGTCGCTCCGCATCCAGAGTTACAGCATTACGAGTCAACTTCATGCGTGTTACTCGCTGCATCCCCAGCTCCTGATTTTAAACGGGTCTTTTGCACGCCGTGTTGGGACACATGCACGGTGAAGGGAAAAAACCCAACAACGATCGCATCCAGGGGATTTTCAACGTCCGTATTGCAAGGGTGAGCGCGACTTCTCAGGCAAGCAGCAGCCGAGCGGTGTCTTGTTATTTCCTACCCACCTCTCCCCTTGCTCCAGGTTTGCAGCGCCCTTTGCAGCCATTGCTCATCAGCGCGCCCCTGGGCGAGATGTGGGTTGGTTACAGGAAGAGGGGCGGTGGGGTGGGGGGGCCGGGATTTTGTTTGGGGGGGAGGGGGCGGAGGGGCGGATCAGCCCTGCAGGAATGTTAAAGAACGACTCCTCCCCAAACACAAACCCGGCCTCGCAGCGCCATGTGTGGCAACAGGCGCGTTGGCTCCCACACTATTTAAACAGAGGGCTATAGACCAGCGAGGATCAATAAGATTAGCCAGGAGGCAGAGCGTGGGGGAGGAAGATGCCCCACTAATAACAAGTTGCTGGGACAGTTAGTTAACCTGCCAAAACACCCTTAAAAATCAGCCACCCAACAACCGAGAGAAAACCAGCAGCTCCCTCTTACCCCCACGGGCTAGTGGTCTCTGTATTAAAGTGTGCAGGGGGCGGAGGTTGGTAGCACTTTCTTGTTCTGTGCAGGGCACACGGGGACTCGGAGGCAGCGGCGAGAGGGGGGAGGGAGCTCACTGCTATTGAAACAATGCCATCCTTCCTCTTACTTAGCGTCCCCTGCATCCTCATGGCTTGGATGGTCCTGGCAAGCAGCAGCAGCAGCCCCGACGAGGAGAAGCTGATCAGGGTCCTGGTGCTGCTACCCAAGGACAACTCCTACCTGTTCTCCTTGGCCAGGGTCAAGCCAGCCATCGAGTACGCCGTGCGGAGCCTGCAGGAGAACGGGACCTGCCTGCCGGGCTACCGTTTCGAGGTCATCTACGAGGACTCGGAGTGCGGCAACCGGGCGCTCTTCAGCCTGGTGGACCTGGTAGCCCTGAAGCAGCAGAAACCGGACCTGCTGCTGGGGCCCGTCTGCGAGTACGCGGCTGCCCCGGTGGCCCGGCTGGCCTCCCACTGGAACCTGCCCATGATCTCGGCTGGGGCGCTGGCCACCGGCTTCAGCACCAAGACGGGCGAGTACTCGCACCTGACCCGGGTCTCGCCCGCCTACTCCAAGATGGGCGAGATGTTCCTGGCCCTGTTCCGGCACCACAAGTGGAGCCGGGCCACCCTGCTCTACAGCGACAACAACCAGGAGCGCAACTGCTACTTCACCATGGAGGGGGTGCATGTGGTCTTCCAGGAGGAGGCGTTCCCCATGGCCGTGCACAGCTTCGACGAGAGCGGCCGCTACTTGGACCTGGACGAGATCGTGCGCTCCATCCAGGCCGGGGAGCGAGGTGAGTGAGCCAGGGGCAGCACGGGCACCCGCGGGGGGAAATTCCCCCTCCCTCTTGCCCCGATCACACCCCGCCAACTCCACTGGAGCAGGATACCCGCCCCAGCCAGGGCTGTAGCCCCGCTGCCCCCCTATGCGCCCATCACCTCCCTCCAGTGCCTCCCAGTGGAGCTTTGTCCAACCCCCCGGTCTCCGCTGAAGGAGCCTTGGCCAAATCATCGCCCACCGGTGGAGTTGAGTTAAATCACCGAAGTCCCCTTCCACCTCCCCCCCCCAACTATGCACCCGCCGTAAAAGTCTGTCCCAAGCGGTCGCTGCCCAAAGCCGAGGGCCAGCCTCCCAGAAAGCGCCTCGTGGGTGGGAAGCGTAGTGCAAAGCCCCCTCCTGTGGCCGTGCGGAGCAGCTGTGGCTCAGCCACCAACCCGGCCCCAGTTCGCTGCAGCCCTCTCCCCCCAGTGCCGAACGGGTGTGAGACGCTGTCAGATCAGCGTCTGCAAAGCTGCACCTCGCACTGGTGCAAATGGCCACGCAAGGGGACAGAGAATCAGTCTCGCGGTGTCTAGTGGAGCAGATTTCCACGGGCAGTCAGTCCTTCCCATAGTGATTTGCAGAGCTGGGACCATAAGCCTCCCCCTTTAAAGCAACGAGACAACATTGTTTTAAAGCTGGAGAACGTCTGATAAAGCCCCAACTGTGTGCAGCTTGTGAAATGCGGACACTGGGGGCGGGGGGCGGTCTTCAAATCTTCTTTGTGTGGAAAGTCGTTGCAATGGGATTACTATTATGTCCTGAATGCCACAGCGGTTTATTCCCACGTTGACTGCATGTAAACGGGAAACATTCAGGGGATTCCTAGCTTGCAAAACATGACGCTCAGAATTCAGTTCCTGCAGCCAGTGGTTTGTTGGACGCATTCACAGTCCTAGTAACGCCGTCTGCCGTATACACTGTGCTCGCGAGTGCTCTCCAGTTTTCTTAGCGGGGAATGGGAGTGTGCAGTGAGCTGTATTTTTTCGCTATGCATTCGTTCAAGTGCCGTGCACCTGAACTGGGGGAGATGGAGGGCGTAGGTGCAACGTGTTACGACAGAGGCAGCCGGCAGTTTGTCTGATCCGTAAGGCAGCTAATGAGAAATAGCCATTAATTGTAGCTGCATTCAGCTGGGGCTACACTGATAATCTGTCTGAAAGTAAAGCAAACTCATCGCGGAAGTAACACGGTGAAATGTGTGTGTGTTGATAAAGCAGGTTTGCATATCAAGGCTGGCAAGCAGAGTAATCTGAAATCCAAAGCAGTGTGGGCAAGAAATGATGAATAAATATGACTATGAAACTGCACAGGATGAGATAAAACCTTTGGTCCAGAATGACTTAACCCTTCAGGCATTACTTTGCTGTTTATCGCCTGTTGAAGCTAAATCCTCGAGTATCTTTTCTTCAGCTAGCTCTTTGCATGTTTTGCATGCTGCATGCATTTTCTGTTTTAGAGAAGGTTTTAGTTATGTTTCCTCAGGTATATAATAGCAAACAACTTGTCAGAGTCTTTTTTCTAGCGCTTCCCCTAGAACGTGACACATTAAAAATGTGCTAGTTGTGCACAGAGATAAGTAAGAGAGATTTTCGAGGCTATTTTGTTGTTTATACTGTGCTGCAAATATTTCATGTTCTGTGCTTTCAAGTGGCCACTCACAGTATCGGCAGGGTAGATCTTTTGTGTCGTTTCCTGTTTTTATTCAGATCGGAAAGTTTTCTCCGTTCAGGTCACACACTGATGGCTTTTAGGCTTTTAGTTCAGCACTGCGGTAGCTATCAAAGGAGCCAGTTATGCAAGTGGTTGGGGTGGGATATACACTGCAGAAGCTTTACACTGGCTCTGCTGTGTTACTCATTGAATATGTATGTCATCTGTTATGCAGAGACATCTCAAAGGGCAGATTTCACTGTTGGTCTGTGGCACTTTAGACTCATTGACTAATTCTGATTATGGATGTCTCTCTGTCTCTCTCCACACACACTCTCTTTCTCTACCAAATAATCTAAATGCCAGAGTAAAAGAACCATGGCATGTTTGTGTGGTGTGTTTGAGTATGAAAATTACATGTGGTTTCTGAGTAACCTGCTTAGAACTTGTAGGGAACTCTTCTTGAAATAATGTGGACATATAGTTCCTTTAAGGTTATATTTAAATATTAAAATGTATTGAGTCTTGCACCTCCTTACACCACGCTGAATTTGGCCCAGCATCCGAGATGTATGGTGTTTTGGCTGATCATCCTCATTAGCAGGGATTAATGCAGATAAGGGCAGTTGAGACCCTGGAGGTATTGGGAGAGGGAGGACACTTGAAAGGGGTAATATTTTGCCCAGCTGACTGTCACATGTTGAAAAGTTTGGGCATGATTCTGTTCCCAGTGAACCTACTGACTTAGATGAGAGCAGGACCAGCGCCTTTGGGGTGAAATCCTGGCTCTATTGAAATCAATTTGAATTTTGCCATTTACTTTAGCAGGGGTAGGATTTCACCCTTTTGTATTATGATGCTCTTTATTTATAGTAGAAATCTGATTTATTTCAAACAAGCTGCATTGCTAACAAGAGAGAAAACAATGTATCTGCCAAACTGCAGATTTTTAGATTGGACAGCAGACCTGTTGCTTATCCTGCAAGTTTTTGTTTTAGTGACTCTGCATATGTTCAAAGGTTGAGCAAAGAAGTTTTCTTCTCATCCTCATAAGTCTTACCATGGAGATTTTCTCCCCCCTCCGTCCATTGAGAAGGCCGGTTGGGTATTACATAAATAACAAAAACATTTTGTGGAAGCAGCTAGCAGGGGAACATGTGAATTCCTAATTCTTGCATGTGTGCAGTAATTTTGCCACCAACTGTTAGCAAAATATCAGGGAGATAAGTGTTTTGTAAAATATCTTCAAATAAATCATCCTTAGGCTGGATGAATTGATTATATATCATATAATAGCAAAAAGCATGAAACATAATAGAACAACCCACATATTTAGAATGCACTGGATTAAATGCAAACCTGAATTAATTACTTATTAATTTATTCATTTGGTACATAAGCATATTAAATAACATTTTCCTGCAACAGGCAATGCTAACCTGGGAATTTTTTTTGTTAATTGCTTGTTGAAAGAAAAACAACCCCCCCAACCCCCCCCCCCCACAAAAAACAAAGGTAGAAACATGTCAAAATATTCTAAGCATGCACTGTGCACTAATTGATAGTGGATCAAGTTAAAGAAACTCCTTCCCTAAAACTGACTGGAGAGTTAAATTTTAAAATATGCACTTAAAACTATTTTTTTTAACTCCCAGTTAAACAGAATCCTATTGAGTGAGTGATTTTTTTTTCAAAACAGATACAAATCATGCTCCATATAACCCCAGTGCAGTCACCACATGGTATATTTGTATTGATGCAGTGTATATACTTTAACACACGGTATATTTGTATTGATGCAGTGTGTGTGCTTTAGGACTTTGCACTGGTGATATAGCTACACTGGTGTGAATTTCATGAACTCACAGGGTCTATGAGATAATTGGTACCAACTGATGGATTTTTAATATCTCAGGAGAGCACTTAAGCAAGTGCTAAAGTTGAACAGAGACGAATTTAAGCACTAGTTTAAGTGATTTCCTGAATGAATAAGATGCAACAAATGATAAACTGCTTGGCTAGCCAAACTAGCCAAGCAGAGAAAAGCATTTTTAATTAACATAAGGTTTATGTCTCTGCTTTGTTTTCTTGATGATTAAAAGCATAATAATTCTATTTCAATAAGAAAAGTGTTAACCTGTAGCAAATGGAACTTGATTTCTTTTTGATTCTCTTCCTAATTGCATTATATATAGATAGCCACATTTTATTTTAACAAAGGGAATGGCGTTCTCTTCCATCAACTCATTCATCTTCAGTTTCATTCCTGTTTACAAGGGGAATTTCCATAATTTCTCATAGGATTATACTTTCAATTGATTGTTGCTTAATTTTTCATACATTTTGATTTTTTTATTAGAATGAGAGTGACAGTCACTGAAATCTTGATATAGACTCAAATTCTACTCATTTTACTCATGCAGATAGTCCCACTCACTTTCATAGCAAAAGAGAAGGGATTTACTTCAGTGGGGCTTATGCACATGTTTTAAGTTAAGAACCTGCTTATGTGGTCATTCATAAGTCTGCATTAACGAGTTAATGAATTTTAGTTTTCAGAATACACTTTTTACAATTTTCACACTAAGGTAACGTTTTAAAAATGTAGTTTGGAAACCAAAATTCCAGTTCCTGCAGCCTCCTGGATCGCACATCCATAACAGCATGGAGCACACCCTCCTGTTTTTGCACCCTCCTGGAGAGTGTGGGTGTTTCTGGACTGCTGCTACTGCATGGTGGCCATGTGTATGTAGCTCTCTGCACCTGGCACACCTAGTGACATGTACCAGCAGGATTGCCGTGCTGTGCTCAGTGCCGTTTGGGATACCATCCATGTGGTAGCATCATCCCACATGCTCTGGGTAGGGTCAAGCCCTAATACAGAAGTACAATACATTTTAAAAGTTATACCATGGTTATGGCCCTACCAAATTCATGGCCCATTTTGGTCAATTTCACGATCATGGGATTTAAAAAATCATAAATTTCATTGTTTCAGCTATTTAAATCTGAAATTTCACAGTGTTGTTGTTATGGGCGTTCTGACCCAAAAAGGAGTTGGGGGGGGGTCACAAGGTTATTGTAGAGTGGGTTGTGGTACTGCTACCCTTACTTCTGCACTGCTGCTGGCGACAGTGCTGCCTTCAGAGCTGGGCAGCTGGAGAGCAGTGGCTGCAGGCTGGGAGTCCAGCTCTGAATGCACAGCTGACACCGGCAGCAGCACAGAAGGATGGCATGGGATTGTATTGTCACCTTTACTTCTGCTTTCTACCCGCAGAGTTGGACTCTCAGTCAGCAGCCGCCACTGTGCGGCTGCCCAGCTCTGAAAGCAGCAGCACAGAAGTAAGGTTGGCAATAGCATACTATGCCAGTCTTACTTCTGCTGGCAGCGGCCCTGCCTTCAAAGCTGGACTCCCAGCCTGCAGCCGCTGCTCTCCAGCTGCCCAGCTCTGATGGCAGCAGCACAGAAGTAAGGGTGGCAATACCGCATCCCCGCCCCTCAAAACGACCTTGTGACTCCTCTGCAACTACCTTTTGGGTCAGGACCCCCAGCTTGAAAAATGCTGGTCTCCCCCGTGAAATCTGTAAAATATAGGGTAAAAGCACACAAAAGACCAGATTTCACGGGGGAGACCAGATTTTATGGTCTGTGACATGTTTTTTGTGGCCATGAATTTGGTAGGGCCAAATTTGGTAACCATGGTTGAGAAAGGAAGACAGCTTGACAAATATGAACCTAAGCCTTTGAAAATGATTCTTCCAAATCTTAATGTCACAAAAAATTACCATGAAAAGTGAGTGTTTATTACAACGATTGGCCATTTTATTTTTAATGCTTTTCCAGATCTAGTCAACTGGCTAAAGCTTTCAATTCAGCAATAATTAGTTTAACAAAACTCAGCAATGCTGGCTGAGGTCCAGATCCTACAAACACTTTAGCACATGCTTAATTTAAGAATTTGAGTAATTCCATTAATTTCAGTAAGACTACTCTATGTCCATAGAGTTAAGTACTGTGTAAGTGCTTGCAGGATCAAAATAGTAATATTGGAATTACTTTGATATGTATATTTTAAACTGAAGAAAGTATAAGAATTTAATTATATTTTCTACTAATTTACAAATGCAGACCAAATAAACATAGTTACATTTTTACTTCTTTTACATTTTTAAAAGCTTGCAAAAAATGACACACACACACACACACACACACACACACACACACATATCTTTGAATTTCATGGGTGTATTTCCTGTACACACGAAAAAACTGTAATCTTTGATATATTCCTGCTGTGCTAAAACCACATCCAAATAGTTAACATTTGTCCCCTCACATTCCTTTATCAGCTCTCAAACTACGACCTATCAACACATTTTAAAGCAGAAATTTTTCCACTCTTCATTCCTGTTAGTCAAGGTCATAAACTGGTGCAGGGGGAATAACTTCAATTTCACTTACAGGATGGGGATTTTATAGTAGATGTGAATTATGAAGGCAAAAGTCAACAGACGATTGGGAGGCAATTAGAAAGTGTTTTAAAAGAAAAACAGCTCACCTTTCCAATTAGGAACAGTGTGCCAAATTCATTCCTGGGGAAACCCAGAAAGAATTTGATCCCATAGGCTGTATTTGCTGATAATGATTCAGTAATTCCCATGCCAAAGTTTATATCAAACATGAGCTCTTTTTCCTCACCCCCACCCCCTCCAATGTAAGAGACTCACAATACTCATAAGTTATAGTTTGCTCTGGAAATTATTATACTAATCGACTACAGTCATTAAGGCAGACCTGTCCCTGGTGGAACTTCTCTGAAGTGTGTTGGGTTATGCCAGGGATGAATTTGGATCGTTATGCCTATAATGGAATAAACCTAGAAAAGAGAGAGAAGATGGATTGTGTGAGTAAAGATTTGGCTTGTGTGCAACTTTTATGTGAGCACAAGCACTTGACAAGAAAAACTGAATATGATTTTGATTGAGCTTTATTGTTTGGATGAAAATAGCTGCTTCCATTGTTGTAGCTTTACCATGGCATGGCAGTACTTCTTGAGAATATGTTATGTTTCTTTTTAGTCAGCGCACTGACAACTTTTGTTTTGATTTTTCTGATCAAATCTCATGGACCAGGCCATTAAACAAGCATACTTGTATCACACCAGACTGCCTTCTGTGCTTGCTGCATGTGTCGTCCTAGGAATGGGAACAGAATGCTCTGCCTGGACACAGACCTGCACATATTTAATAATTTAGCTAGTTTCACATGTGTTGTGAAGTTATATAGCAATTTGTCATATAGACTGTTTACTATGAGAGAAGTACACCTCTTGATGAAGGGGGAGAAGGAAATAGGTGATGTCGCCTTACATGCTTTGTATGCTGGGGAACTGGCCTATGTGCTAGGATCATTAAGCTAGTACAGAGGGGAAAACAGGGATTAGATCCATGCTTATACAGATCAAGTGGCTAGAAAAAAAAGGCAGCATGATGGAACAGCAACCATGTTCCTATAGGCTGGAATAGCAGCTGCAACCTGTTAGTGGCAGGTTGGGAAGTAGATTCTATCCCTGCAGTTTCTACTTAGCTCCCTGCACAAAGTCTCTTTACTCAAGTTATTGAGTGGGAAGGGATGAATTTCACCACATGCACAAAACGGGCTATTAACATGCCCTGGGAGTTTTTGACCAGACTTCGCTCTCAAGCTTATGGAGCCATCCAGTATCTTGTCTTTCTGCAGATCACTGGCACCAATTCTGACATATGGTAACAACAGTAGATTTCCATTGTAACCCCCTCCTCTCCAGCATACAGTACAAACCAGAATGCAAGTGTCCAGTTGCATCTCTGTATTTAGAATTTTGAAGTAATGTAAGTGTTGACTGGATATTACCTCTTGGATGATAGCATAGCTCTGATCTTCTAATCCGCTAGCACGGATAGAGTACCGCTGAATAATAGCGGATCACATTTTAGGATCCAAACTTTTATATGTCTTTTGGATCATTGATAAATGAGACCTTGAATCTTTTAACACTGTAACTGTTTTCAAGGTATTCAAAATGAAATTCTGAATGATAATTTTATCATTTTATGTCTTAATCTTGGAATAATTGCATATTCACTTGCAATAACAAGGCAGTGGATAGAGCTCTGAACTGGGAGTCAGGAGACCTGGGTTCTCCTGGTGCTGCCACTGACCTGTGGGTGACCTTGAGCAAGTTACTTCTCCACCTGTGCCTCAATTTCCCAATCCATAAAATGGAGATAATGATACTCCTTTGTATAGTGCTTTAAGATCTATTGATGAAAAGTGCTATATAAGAGTTAGATATTGTTGTTGTAATAAAAATTAAATGCACAATTAAACAAACCAACAAAAACCTCACCACATTACATGAATCAAGAATAAGATAGTATTTGGGCATAATTCTTTGCCCATTGAAGTCAATAGGATTTTTGGCGTTGACTTCAGTGGGTAAAGGATTGGCCTTTGGTATTTGTATGCCCCTGTCTCATGTAGGCTCCTTTGGAAATCCCAGATTTAATTGTTAGCCCTGTTCCCATGATTTTTAACATGTTGGGAGGACAGTTCAGGTCACTGTCTCTGGCAATGGACAAGCTTTATAATCTGTTCCCAGAGGTTTCAAGAACAGCTTCTTATCTCTGTTTTCCATTTTCCTCCACCAGTTGTAATAATGTGTGCCAGCGGTGACACAATAAGGAACATCATGCTAGTTGCTCATCGACAAGGAATGACCAATGGGGACTACGCTTTCTTCAATATTGAACTCTTCAACAGCTCGTCATATGGTAATGTTATTCCCACCCCCGCAGCTTGTTGCAAAACTTTCTGTAAACATGATAACATTTTTAGATTTGTTAGTCTTAAAATATAACACTATTCATCTTAAAATACACCACTGTCTCTCCCTGGCCCCGAGGTTACCCGCCACTTGAATTATGATATTAGCAAGACGGAAACCAGAAATTCTAGATTTAACTACTTCTGGACTAATCTGTGTGAAGAAGCTATGTGACTAAATGAGAGTTCTAAGGGTATGGCTATGGCTACACTTGAAACTTCAAAGCGCTGCTGTGGCAGCGCTTTGAATTGCGAGTGTGGTCGCAGTGCCCACAGCGCTGCACGTACTCCACATCCTCATGGGGTTTAGCTTGCAGCGCTGGGAGCCGCGCTTCCAGCGCTGCAGCACTGTTTACACTGGCGCTCTGCAGCGCTGTATCTTGCAGCGCTCAGGGGGGTGTTTTTTTCACACCCCTGAGCGAGAGAGTTGCAGTGCTGTAAAGCGCCAGTGTAGCCAAGGCCTAATACAGAAATTCCCTTACATTGTGGGAAAACTGCTTTCAGCAAAGACCTTTGTTATACAAGCCAGTTCTCACTACCTTCTATTCTATTGTGTGTGTTTGAATTCACAATAGGTTGCTCCAAATCCCAGTCTTGTGATTGCAAGTCTTGGGCCTGGAATAACCCAATCCCTGTTGTGGGCTAGACTGCACATGACTGACTGGGAGGTAGGCAGCAGTAACACAGTAAATCCCAGCACAGAGCGTCATTGTTAAGGTAGTGAGGGGTTGCCTAGATCACCAGCCAGGAAATCTTGATGCCTTAGGGCGAAATCCTAGTCCCACAGAAGTCAGTGGGAGTTTTGTAGATTTGTACACCTGCCAGTGGCTGGAAACCCTTGATCTAATATGTGCTCCAGTTTTTGATGTCACATAATTCCTGCAGAGACACGCTGCTATATTTAGCCTTGTAGTATCACCTGGCGCACAGAAGCACAGTCATGTTCACCCCAGTATAATATAGTCACATACACGTGATATGCTTATATTTTTTAATTGGTTCAGATTTCTGTGTCCCACACATCCATATACTAAAAGGTATCCTTAGGAGTTAAGGTAAATATTTCACAAAGGACTCAGCACCACAACCCCAGAGTTAAGGGAGCACTGTCTATCTGACTTCTTGGCAACTGACCAGTTTAAATAGCATTTCCTGAATAGTTTTTGTAAATAATTCCTAGGGGAAAAAACATTAGAAGGATCTTCTGTTCTTTTTTAAGTAGGGGCAAACTGACTCTGAAGAGAAATCTGTGCAACTGACTGTACACAAATTATTGTCAAATGCATAAAGTAAACAAACTGAACACAGAATGCCCATACCTCCTCTTAAAGTTCTAATAAACTTTGTGTTATTGGAAGTCTAAAAAGGTACAGAACTGTAAGACAGAATGTGATTTACAAGTAGTTATTGTTCCTGTAAGATAACAGTATCACACTCCTTTTTTGTTGTCCTTAAAGTTTTTTTATTTTAATCTGTAAAAAGACACATTAATTGTTGAGGCTGCAACAGTTGCGCTGCTTCATCAGAAAGTCATTTTAAGTGCTGCTCCCAGACTCCATGCCCAAAGCAATCTTTGGAAGAATTTGAAAGTGTGTAAAATTACTTTAGAAGCTCTGTTAAGTAACGGTAGCTTCTCTGTTTCCATTTACAACAGCTTTTCAAGTGAACATGTTTAGGTCAGACTGAGGTACAGAAGCGTGTTCACATTTAGGCCCAATATTACCTGAAACCCAGCTGTCTCTGGGAAAGCCAAGATCCAAAATGTGGCATATATGTGGGATTGGGGAACTATGCTTCTTAGAGCATGGCTTAATAATGTTTTGTGGCTGTCAGCTGTTGTCATGCTCTTTTCAGAGATCTTCTGTGTGGACCTCATGGTAGAACAAAGCTTTTGTGCTTGATTGAGTTACAGTGTAGAATGTGATAGCTGGCTGGAACAGTAGCTGAGAACCTCATGAGGAGATGAGACAAAGAATTGATTGAAAAAGAGAAGATAGATGGTCAATAAAAATTAAAGAGTTAAAAAAGGGTCATTTATGAATTTTGCTAAGATCATAATCCACAAGGGCTATAGAGATGCAGCACTTTCACAGCATTGTGCGTTGGTAAACAAACAACAAAGAGTCCCAAGCACAGCGGCCTTTCTCTGGGAAAGGAGAGAGAAAGGAAGGGAGCCACCATTTGACTTGGATCTCACCAAGGGCTAGACTGTGGCTTTGCCACGGGTCCTGTGTATAGAGTGACAAGCAGCTGCAGTAGCCCGGGAGCAGCACACGGAAAGAAATGTGCTTCTCAGAGGCCCTGTACCTTCATTGGTTCCCTCATGCTCGGTCAGGAAGAGGTGAATAACTTCCAGTGGCCTGTACTTCCACATCTCCCCAATGGCTTGGCTGCCATCACAATACACTGGGGAACAGAGGAGATGAAACGCAGGCTTCTCCCACTTTTTACCCACCTGCATGCCTGGATCCAGGGTCCGTGTAACCCACTCATGGCCGTAAGTTCTTTATCCCTCATCCATCCCTGTGCAAGCACATAGTCCCAAGTCAAGGCGGATAGAATGTTTGATACTTGGCTGCTACCATCTCTGGCATTCACTCCATCTCATCCATCTCCATTCCCTTCCCTTGGTCTCAGCTGACCTGCTTTCTGCCTGTCTATAAATCAACAAATTCCTTTAACCAGGCTGAATGACCACATCCTCCCTCATCTGAGGGTCCTGTGTGTCTCCGGATTCCAAACCTCAACAGCTACTTGTGTTCTGCAATTTTAGTCTTTGTACTTTTACAACTGGCTTTTAGTTCCAAAAATACAAATGACTGTCAGGCCTTTTAATTATTTTTAAGCATTTAAAAGCAAGTTGTTTAAGGACACTGTTATTCCCCTGGGGCCTCATTATTTATCAGTTCCATAGAACAGTCTTAGCACCTGATTCAAGGCAATAGGAGTCTTTCCACTGACCTCAGTGGGCTTTGAATCAGGTCCTTTGGCCTCAGCCAATGCACAGGAAGTACTCAGGACATGACAGGATCAGGGCCAGGAAGGCAAAGGTATTTAAACAAATAAGCTGTAATTGAATTTAAAAATCTCTGATTACTTGTAGTTGTTTCCTGAGTCCAGTCTCCCACCTGCTGTGTCATTGGGCAAATGCAAGTACAATATGTGCAATGGCACATTTGTAGTTGGGTGTTTGTTTTCTGCTAAGACAAACTGGGCCTATCGTGCAGCTAGTGTGCACGTGGCATTCCCATTGATTTCAGTGGGAGAGCTGGGTGACAAGTGGCTACAAGATCAGGCCCTCTGCGACATCATTCTTGGTAATTACTTTACTCTTCTTACTCTACTTAGACCTGACTTTGCTCAAAGTTTAAAAGGGAGTCAGTGGCACATTGACTGGGAACTGAACCCAGTTTTGTCTCCCTCTCACCTGTTCTAGCCCCTAGACAGCCTGCTTCTCTGTATTTGAGGATGTTATTTGCTCATATCTAGACTTGACTTCAGATGTTAAAAATGATCAAGCAAATATGGGAAGAAAACCTTATTGCTGACCATTCTGCTAGGCTGGGCTTCTGACTAAGGATCATAATCTGTATAATTATTTCAAGGGCATTATGCCAGTCCCCCTTGCTATCTTGTTCCCTTAGTATCATGAGGCACGTTGAATTCTCTTACATTAGCCTCACAGCACATATTGCACAAATGTGACAATATGTTGTACATTGCTGTCTACCCCAAGCAATGTATAGGGGATATTTAAGCAGAAAGGGAGAGCGAGCCCTTTATGCAAACTAGCCTGGAATTGTAAATATTTTTATTTCTCCCTTAGGAAATGGCTCGTGGAAGAGAGGAGACAAACATGACCTTGAAGCAAAGCAAGCCTACTCATCCCTCCAAACAGTCACTCTACTGAGGACAGTGAAACCTGAGTTTGAGAGGTTTTCCATGGAAGTGAAAAGTTCTGTTCAGAAACAAGGTCTGAACGAGGATGATTACGTAAGTACTTGATTATGAGCCTAGGGCTTTTACCATCCTCAAAAACAGGCTCCTGATTAAATCAAAGGTGACAAAGTGTCCTATTCTGAATCTGTCAAAAACACCTGGGTTCAGTTGTGAAATTCACTGTTACTTTGTGAACTCTCTCTGGTAAGATGTTTTTCTCCCTGGCTAAAGAAAATTGCTCTTTATGTTTGTCCATAGTCATAAGGGAGTACACAGTAGGAGGGCCAGCACTTCCATCGTTCATCACACTCCTTTTATTGGTAAAATATTTTTTTTGTTCTTGATTTCTGTATTCTCTGTCTCACTCCAACTCTCCCTCATGCTTTTTCACTCTAGAGAAATGGGGTTTCAGCAGGTTGTGCTATCCTGTTGTATCTGGTAAACTGAACTTTTCTTATTCTTAAGGAGAGTTGTGCCCTACTTCCCAGCGTACCAGGCTAAACTTGTCTGTGCGGTTTTAACCATCCAAATACCCACTGGAGGTATTCCACAAATCCTGTCAAGTATTTTAAATCTGGAAGTACCACAGTGCTGCAAAGAGGGAAGTAAAATACTATATTTCTTGTTACCGTTCACCTCTAGAGGAAGATGCTTCTGGGAATTAGCATAGAGTATCAGAAACACTGAAAGGATAGTGCTCTAAGATCATTCCTAGATGTGTCATCTTTGAGATGAAGATAGGAGGAGTTCACAGCACAATACACACATACAGTTGCCTGCATGCTGGTGCAGGTACTTCGCTCCCTGTGAAGGAGGAACTTTCCATGTCCACTTAAAAACCCCTGATGTGGCTAGAAGAGAATGTGGCCACATGAGAGCTGAAGCTCATACGGCTCCAGAGGAACATGGTGAGGATGTCAATCCATTGCAGCGACAATGCCGTGCAAGAACTTTCCCACCATCGCTACTACTGGAACTAAAATTACCACATTTACACAGGAGACCAGTGAAATTGGAAAGTCAGGAAAAGCTACTTGTTTGATACAGTCATACACTATTTTATGTTGTTTTTATATTGTTTAAAGGATTGGCATTAATTGACTTCTGTAAAAAAAAGGAAAGCAGAAACAGTAAATATATATTGCTTGAAAACTCAGATTTTGAGCAGAAACATAAAGTCTGAAACAAAAGCTATGCTAATGTGCTTGCTGAGTTAACAAACAGGAGGTCTTTCCTGCACGGTATTGTACAATATCAGTCGTTTTCAGAAAATCTGCACTCAACCAACCATAGAACAGCTCTCTCTGAAAATCTATCACCGATTTGTGCTTTTAGGTACTGGGGAGGGTTATTTGGAATGAAAAGCCTTTTTGATTCAGTTACCCGGGGGGGTTACAGTCATAGTTTGGGTCATAATTCCATGAAACATACAAATGCAGACTGAATCCTGGAAAGCCTGGTTCACACCTTACTGCTGCAATGAAACAGAAAGCATGACTGAGTTCAAATAGTGCTCCAACCAAGGGCACAGGAGGCCCATTCAGATTTGCACATCTTTTTGCAGATGAAGTTATAAGACAACACAACTCCCATAGGACATGGGGATAATGACGCCTTCCAAGGAACTTTGAGATCTGTTAAGGGGAGCGACAAACCCTGATTCCCACCAACTGGAACCGAAGACTTGCCCTGGTAGCCCCACCAGTCAAGAGCGGCCAGGCTAACGTTCAGAAAGCAAGAGCAGCCGAATGGCTGGGAGAGCCAGTGAAGCCAGGAGCATGAATGTTATCTGTCCAGCTCACAGGCTGAGGTGGGTGAATTAGGGAGGACAGTTTGGAGGAAGAAGGAGAGGCACTCTGTGGTTCTGTAGGACATGGAGCCCGCTTCAAAGATCTGTTTGGAGGACCATGCGTGTATCAATTCAGCGTTGTGTTAAACACCTGGTTAGAATTACATTGCCAACAAAATATGAGTCCTATTATAATATGCAGAATTTGCATAATGTGTGAGAGAGATCAGCAAGCTCCCTCATGCTAGCAAACACATGCGTTTTTTGTTGGCTAACTTATTCTCCAAATAGAAGATTCCCTGTAAATACATCCATGTTGCCAACTGTTCTTTGTTCACTTTTATCAGACCTTAGCTGTTCGAGCAGTCAGATCTCCGTGCTGATAACATTCCTTGGTTGCTCTGCACAGTACAGACTCAGGTGACCCCAAAGCTCTCTTGTATTTTGCTCAGAGCAGGGGCTCAGAGCTACAGGGAAAAGGGGGTTGGCTTCAAAGACAAGTTCAGTGTGTACTGAAATTTGTACTATTACTTACCGTGCTATACAGATCTACTCAAAAACCTTCCCACATCAGTTTATCCTCATGATTTTTTAAAAAATAAACAATTTTAAGGGATGCTACCAGGTTAATTATCATTATGTGTCACTAACACCTGAGAGCATTCAAAAATGAACAGATTTTAGTAGTCTTAATTTACGACCATTTGTGATACCATTTATTTTTTGCAGTCACTCAGCGTGGGCAATGAAAACAGACTGGGCAGTTTCCCCTATATAATTCTCATGCACCAGCACACTACAGCAATGATTGGGTTGCAGACACTGCAATCAGTTGCAGACACTGTTACAATCCAATTTTTAAAAAAATGTAAATTAAGAAAAGTTATATTTTTGTAAAATTGTGAAAGAAGAAAAAGCAAAACAAAAACTAAGGATCTGACTAAGGGCCTCATCACCCAGCCCTCTTCCTACCTGCATGGAAGGGAAAGGGGATGCCAGCTTCACTGTATGCTGGCCTTTGCTACTCCAAGAGAGTTTCCCTCTGTGGAGGCTTCCCAGCATTCAGGCTCTGTGGACTGGGAGGAGGTGGGGATGTCTCTACGCTACTGGATTTTTCTACACATGATTTTTCTACTGGGGAAGGTGGGCATGTTACTGCAGGTGGAATCTTGCCTGCAGTGGATTACAGGGATGATCAATGGGTGTTTGAGTGCAATTCTCAGCTGCTTCTGCATGTGGCAAACCATGTGTCCCAGTGTAAATATCCAGGGAAACTCTGAATTGTAAAACAGAGTATCCACTTCTTTGTGCTGGGTTTTCCAGCATATGGGAGAATGAAGCTCTTAATGTGTGGCTTCATTTATCTGACAGTGACTCTGATAAAAAAAGAGATTCGTTAATACGGCATCTTGTCCTCAACTCTTGCCATGGTAAACTCCAAGGGCATTATTAGACTACATAGAAAAAACATAATAAAAATGGAGAAAACATAACAGCCAATAGAAAGGATAGAAAAACAGGAGGGGCAAAGCACATAGCAGTTCTCAGACTGGTGGACATGTTTGTGGCCAGTCAAGAGCTAGCAGCTCACATGGCACTGGCCCTCCTTGTTTCCAGCTGGTACATTTCACAGAAAGAAGCTAAAAATACACAAAACATTCCTGATGTTGCTTTTCCATGTAAGCAGTTCTTATCATTGTTAAGTACCATCCCTATAATCAAGAATGGTCCGTGCCAACCTGACCGTGCGGAGGTGTCCAGGAGACAATCTCGCTGTTAGGATGAAGTCCAAAAGGTTTGGGAATCCTTGTCCTGGATGAATTTCTTTAAGCAGTCTTTAACTGATCACTGGTGACAGTCAGAAAAGCAAGTGGTAGAGAGTTTTTAAGAAGGCACTAGACAGTTGGTTCCTAAACTTTTTAATAAAGCAACCCGCCAGCTGCATTGTGTCTTTTTTTTTTTTTTCCCCAAACCCCAGCAATACCATAATTCCAGCCTGACTGTTGGAGAGGGAGCCAACCCTGCACTCACCCTCTAGCAAAGGCTCCTGTCCCATGGGGCTGGGCCTCGCTTCCCATTCTGGTGTTGGGACCTGGTGCTTAGCTTCTATTTATCTACCTAAATAACAGAGATTCTTCCCCAAAAGCCCAGCACCCAACATGCTGCTTTTAGGAAATATGGCCATTTATTTTGGTTTCTAAATGGGATCTGAGCTCTTCTGATAATCTGGTCTCCAACCTCAATCCTGCTACCCCATTGCCAAAGTCCAATTGACTTTGGTAGGTGTAGGATTAGCTCCTAGAGCAGGCTAAGCTCCTGTAGAAGTTTATCTGGATTTGCTTGGATATGGGCTATGGAATCAGGCCCTTAGTAGTTGAAACTTCTCAACAATCCATCTGGAATGGATAGTCAGAATTAGGGACAGTAAAGCAGCCTAACATTACTAGCTAAGATATTGCCTCTGTCATAGTCTGGGAGCTAAACAAGGTATCAGTCAGCTACTTACAACATGCTCTGAACACTTGTAGAGTGATTTGAGATGCTTGGATTAAAGGCATAACATGAGAGCGCTAAGATAAATGTGCCAGAGACAGCAATGGGAGTGGTTTATTTGATACCAGCATTTGCAACTGCCTCTGGATTGGGGTGAGACTAATTCCAGACAGACATGTTGGTTAAAAAATATTTAGCAAGAAAAGACGGTTACTCACCTTTGTAACTGTTGTTCTTCGAGATGTGTTGCTCATATCCATTCCAGTTAGGTGTGTGCGCCGCGCGTGCACATTCGTTGGAAAACTTTTACCCTAGCAACTCAGTGGGCCGGCAGGTCGCCCCCTAGAGTGGCGCCATCATGGCGCTTGATATATACCCCTGCCGGCCCACCCGCTCCTCAGTTCCTTCTTGCCGGCTACTCCGACAGTGGGGAAGGAGGGCGGGTGTGGAATGGATATGAGCAACACATCTCGAAGAACAACAGTTACAAAGGTGAGTAACCGTCTTTTCTTCTTCGAGTGATTGCTCATATCCATTCCAGTTAGGTGAATCCCAAGCCTTACGTAGGCGGTGGGGTCGGAGTGAAATGTGGCAGCATGAAAACTGCTGAGCCAGAGGCTACAGCATCTCTTGACTGTCGAACCAGGGCATACTGCGAAGCAAAGGTATGGACCGAGGACCAATGGAGCTGCGCGACAGATCTCGTGGGTAGGAACACGAGCCAGCAAGGCGGCAGATGAAGCCTGAGCCCTGGTAGACTGTACGATGATGTGGCTTGGGGAAATATGAGCCAAATCATAACAAGTGCGGAAGTCCGCCATCACCCAAGATGAGATCCTCCGAGAGGAAAACAAGCAAGCCCTCCCTTTGGCCCGCTACCGTGACAGAGCTGGGGCACCTTACGAAATGGTTCTGGCAGCGCAATATAAATGCGAGCACTCCACAGATGTCCAAGGAGTGCAATGGTTGTGCCCATTGCGTTGAGCTGTGGGTAACATGAAAGGCCGAAACCACCTTAGGGAGGAAAGCTGGGTGCGGTCATAACTGCACCTTGTCTTTGTGAAACCTAGTGTACGGCGGAACCACCGTAAGAGCTCTGAGCTCGGAGACCCGTCTGGCCGATGTAACAGCTACGAGGAAAGTTGTCGTCCAAGACAGGTATAGCAGAGGGCCAGTCGTGAACGGCTCGACTGGGGGAGACATAAGTCTGGTTAAAACTAGGTTGAGGTCCCAGGTTGGGGCTGGGCGGCGCACCCGAGGGTGCAAGCTCTCCAAGCCCTTGAGGGATCTCAAACCCATAGAGCGTGAGAACACGGAACGTCCACCTTAGCCAGGCTGGAAGGTAGAGATGGCTGCTGAGTGTATCCTCAGCGATGATACCGCCAGGTCCTGCCGCTGAAGGCCAGAGGGCAGGCCAAATAGAGGGGATCGAGGCCTCAGCCGGAGCAAGATTGAGCGTATTGCAGCTGTAGACGAAACGCTTCCACCTGGCCCGGTATGTTGACCAGGTGGAAGGCTTCCTGTCACCCCGGCTCAGTTACGCAGCAGCCACACCGTGAGGCGAAGAGGCTGCAGGTCCGAGTGACGAAGCCTGTCGTTGCCCTGAGTGATGAGGTCTGGGTGAGGTGGCAGGGTAATTGGGTCTGTTATTGACAGGCCGAGCAACGTGGTACATCAGTGCTGCCTGGACCACTCTGGAGTGATCATGATGATGCGCGCTCTGCCCCTGCGGAGTTTGAGCAGGACCTAATGAACCAGTGGGAACAGTGGGAAGGCATAATGGAGTTGGCCTTTCCACGGCATCAGGAATGCGTCCAAGATTGATCCCGAGGAGGGACCTTGGAAGGAGCAGAACATCTGGCATTTTCTGCTCTCGCGGTGAGCGAACAGGTCTATGTGAGGAAACATCTCCACTTCTGGAAAGCAGAACGCCTCACATGGGGCAGAGTGATCACTCGTAAGACAGGAAAGACCTGCTGAGTCAAAGCGCCAAGACGTTCCGAACGCCTGGAAGAAAGGACGTCACCAGCTCCATCGAGTGGGCCATGCAAAAGTCCCGGAAATGGATGGCCTCCTGACAAAAGGGGGGGAGGACCATGTCCCTCCCTGGATATTTATGAAGCACATGGCCGCTGTGTTGGCTGTAAACACCGAGATACAACGGCCTCGCAGCTGCCGCTGGAACCCCTGGCACGCCAGGCGGACTACTCTCATTTTTGGGGCATTGATGTGGAATGCCAGCTCCCGAGAAGACCAAAGGCCTTATGCTCGGAGGTGACCATGAGCACTTGAGCAGAGAGATGACGCGTCCGTCGTCAGGGGCAGCGAGGGCTGGGGCGGATGAAACCGCATCCCTGCCCACACCAGGGAGGGAGTTAGCCACCACTCTAGGGAGCCTAAGGTGCTCGAGGGAACGGTGACTACCATGACCATTGGCTCCCTGTCCGGGTGGTACGCCGAGGTGAGCCGGACTTGGAGAGGACGGAGGCGGAGCTTGGCGTGTTTGGTTACAAACTTGCGGGCAACCATGGACCCAGGAGACTGAGACAAGTACGAGCCGAGGTCGTTGGGAAAGCCTGCAGACCTCAGATGATAGTTGCCATCGCCTAAAACCGCAGTTGTGATAAGCAGGCTCCGGCTAGGTAGGAGACCAGGATAGCCCCTAGGAAGTCCAACCTCTGCGTGGGAACCAGAGTGGATTGCTCTATAGTAATCATCAGGCCTTGACCTGTGAATAAGACCGTGACGATGCCCACGCGCTGAGTGGTTTGTGTCTCAGAGTCTCCTCGGATAAGCAAATCGTCCAGATACGGAAAAACGCATATCCGACATCAGCGAAGGTAGGTGGCGACTATGGCCGTAAACCAGAAGTACTGACAGTTGGCTAGAAAGCGGAGGTATCTCCTGTGCGGAGGGAAGATGGCGTTGCGAAAGTACGCGTCCTTCATATCCAGGGCGGCATAGTAGCCCCCAGGAGGCAAGGATGGAATAATGGTTCCCAGGGATACCGTGCGGAACTTCAACCTTATCCTAAACCGGTTGAGTCCGTGCAGGACTAGGAAGGTCTGAGACCTGCGTTCGAGTGGGGGACTAGGGCATAACGGGAGCAAAACCCCTTGCCCCTTTCGTCCATCGGCGTCTGCACCTCTTGTACGAGGAATTGCTCGTGAGAGGGGTCCCTGAAGGGGGACAGGGCTGGAACAAATTAGAGGTGGTACCTATGCTCCACCGTGCGCAGGATCCAGCGATCTGAAATTAACTGGGGCAACGCCAGGAGAAAGCGGGATTGGGATCCCGGCCTGTGACTGGTACACCGCCCTCAGGCGCACCTTGGAAGGTTCGTCTTTGGTCCCAGTGGTAATTGCGAGGGACCTTGACCTTGGCTCTTTAGGGGTCCTGACGTTCGTCTGCGACCACCTTGGCCTCGCCGTTTGCCAAAGTCCTGTCTCTGGCTAGGCACAGAGTATGGCGGCTGGGGACAGAAAGGCCTGCATTTAGTCGCTGGCATATGCATGCTGAGAGAGCGCATTAGGACCCTATTGTCCATCAGGCTTGGCAGCCTGGGGCTGTCTTTGCCGCGAAAGGCCTTTACCAACAAAGGGTAAATCCTGAATGGCATACTGCAGCTCCGGCCGGAGGTTTGAAACCTGAAGCCATGAGATGCACCTCATGGCGACACCAAAGGCCAGAGTCTTGGCTGCAGAGTCTGCTGCGTCCAACGAGGCCTGGAGGGACGCTCTGGGTACCTTTTTTCCCCCGTCCTCCAAGACGGCAGTGAACTCTTGGCGGGAGTTTTGAGGGAGAAACTCCATAAACTAAACTACCTTCACCCAGGTGCTATAATTATCGCAGCTAAGCAAGGCTTGTTGCTTTGCTACCCAGAGCTGCAGGGCTTCTGCAGAATACACCTGGCGGCCAAACAGGTTCATTCGCCAAGCCTCTTTCGGTTTAGGGGCTGGCGCCCGCTGGCCATCGTATCAGAATCGTGGTCCTGAGCATAAGATCTGCGCATGTGGGATGACACGGATGCGTGTCCGGATGGCCATGGAGGTACTAAAAGAAGGCACAGGCAGAGTCTCTGACTCTATCGGACCTTGCCCAACTCGGCACCGGGAACCGGCACCGGGAGACGTACCGGTACCTGAAACGAGATCCAGACCCGCAACCAGAATGGTGCCTGGAGGTCGACCGAGATCTCGAGGCTCGGGGAGAGGCTACAGGAGTCAAGGTACCTGTCGCGGTGCCGGGAGTCGGAACGGTGCCGATAGCGGGTCGGCGAACGGGATACCGACCGGTGCAGCGAGTGCGACCAGTACCGATGAGGAAAACAGCACCGGGACTGCAAGTGGTGTCGGGCGTGCCGACAGGATCTGGAGTGTCTGCGGGACCGTGATCATGAACGGTGCCGCTCTGCTGTGCTGACAGAGGACGGTCACATGAAGAGACTGTATTACCCGCACCGGCGGTGCCGGGGTCAGGCAGCATCGACTCTGTCATGGCAATGAGATCCCTCGCCGTTGGTAATGTCTCCGGCGTGGAGGGAACAGCAGGCTCAACCACAGTGCATACTTTGGAGCTGTCAGGCACCGGATTCGACGGCCCTCGTGGGACCGGGATCGACGGTACCGAGGTCGTCAGAGCTTCGGTAGGTGTCGGTGCCGGGCGATCCGAGTTAGATGAGCTGTCTGGCTGCGGTGCCGTTGGCACGGAAGCAGCAGGCGCAATAAGCTCAACCACGGCGCGCGCCGGGGAGCCGTCAGGCACCGGATTTTACGGCCCTTGTGGGACTGGAATCGACGGTGCCGACGTTGTCGGTGCCTCAGAGGTGTTGGTGCTGGGCAATCCGACTTAGACGAGCTCTCTGGCTGCGGTGCCGTTGGCACGGAAGCAGCAGGAGCAGTAGCTCAACCACGGCGCGTGCCGGGGAGCCGTCAGGCACCGGATTCTACGGCCCTTGTGGGACCGGGATCGACGGTGCCGACGTCGGTGCCGCAGCAGGTGTCGGTGCCGGGCGATCCGACTTAGACGAGCTCTCTGGCTGCGGTGCCATTGGTACGGAAGCAGCAGGAGCAGTAGCTCAACCACAGCGCGGGCCGGGGAGCCATCAGGCACCGGATTCTACGGCCCTTGTGGGACCGGGATCGACGGTGCCGACGTCGTCGGTGCCGCAGCAGGTGTCAGTGCCAGGTGATCCGACTTAGACGAGCTCTCTGGCTGCAGTGCCGTTGGCACAGAAGCAGCAGGAGCAGTAGCTCAACCACGGCGCGTGCCGGGGAGCCGTCAGGCACCGGATTCTACGGCCCTTGTGGGACCGGGATCGATGGTGCCGACGTCGTCGGTGCCGCAGCAGGTGTCGGTGCCGCAGCAGGTGTCGGTGCCAGGCGATCCGACTTAGACGAGCTCTCTGGCTGCGGTGCCGTTGGCACAGAAGCAGCAGGAGCAGTAGCTCAACCACGGCGCGTGCCGGGGAGCCGTCAGGCACCGGATTCTACGGCCCTTGTGGGACCGGGATCGACGGTGCCGATGTCATCGGTGTCGGGCAATCCGACTTAGACGAGCTCTCTGGCTGCGATGCAGGTGGCACGGAAGCAGCAGGAGCAGGGGGCTCAACCACGGCGCGTGCCGGGGAGCCGTCAGGCACCAGCAGGAATTGTAGGCTCTCTCGACCTCGGAGGAAGGGAGCGGTGCCGAGTCGACTTCGGTGCCGGCGACGGCCGGTGCCGAAAGGCCTTGGCAGTACCGGTGGGGTCCGGTGCCGAGGAGGCGCTTCTGCCAGCCGCTTGATCATCGCTCGGTGCCAAAGGTGGAGGGGTAAGTGAAAGTCCCGCTCCTTTTTGTTCTCGGCTTAAAAGCCTTGCAAATGGGGCACTTAGCTGTCAAGTGCGATTCCCTCAGGCACTTCAAACAGGAGTCGTGTGGATCTCCCTTCGGCATCGGCTTCTGGCAGGCCGAGCCCATTTTAAAACCCGGTGAGCCGTGCATGGGCTCCGGCACCGGGTTCATGGAAGGGGCTACTTCCTGAACCCCGCTAACAATTACTAAACTAACTATGTTAGCAAAGAAAAAACGTATAACTATACAAATATATATATAAAAGGATTATAACTGCATAACTATATACGAGAACTACGAGTAGCTAGGGAAGTGGAGGTCAGCTAAGCCGCGCTCCACTGTTCCAACGACCGACACGGGCGGTAAGAAGGAACTGAGGAGCGGGTGGGCCGGCAGGGGTATATATCAAGCGCCATGATGGCGCCACTCTAGGGGGCGACCTGCCGGCCCACTGAGTTGCTAGGGTAAAAGTTTTCCGACGAATGTGCACGCGCGGCGCACACACCTAACTGGAATGGATATGAGCAATCACTCGAAGAAGAAACAGTGTTTCAGTCCATTTTTATTAAATAACACTAAACACTTAATGCACTGGCTTAAGGCTTCAGTTTGAAACTTCTTAATATTACCTCTGTTCCTGGCTTGGGGGTAGAATTCAATAAATGCTGTTTTTATATCTAACCCAGTATTCTGAGCTGGGATGATTTTATAACCTTGGATATTTGCTCTTTTGAGGTTAGCAGACCACCCATGGCTTGTTTTTTCTTCTTATTTAAAAGCTGAAAATTTAACTAATTAAATAAACATTCCTACTGTGTTAACGGCACAGCAGCATTGTTTGTGGGGAAAGATGTGTGGGGTTTTTTCTTATCCACTGTCTTCTTCCCAACACTCACAATGAGCACCAGGAAAAGGAAACTGAAGTTCAATTTGCCTGCAAAGCTATCTCACTCAAAGAATGTGAACAAAGTAAAAGCTAAATACATTATTTAGATCAGCTAGGCACTACCTTTTAAAAAGTGACAATCTATTATTTTTAAGGGTTTAAGTCTTCTAAATGAGAAATGGCCCAGAAGGGATGCCTCTAAAGCAACTTTTAGGGCTTCACCAATTATCTACAAAAGCTATGTGGGAGGTAGCAGTAGACAGCAGTCATAAAGTTTATCACTTCATCCATAACATCCGTGCCAGACTCTTCCCCCATGTGTATTGCCTTACATCATCCTTTAATTGGGATTGTACACGCACAAAGATTAGGGAGGGGGGAAGTAAGCAATTCAGTATAGTCACTGAGAGAGACAGGAAAAATATAACATATTCAATGGTGTATGTCCCATTTGTCTTTCTCAGACCCAGCCAGGCAGGATAAATGCACAGGCAGGCTTTTGTGTCTCTTTTGACTGCATCAGAATAGGAAAGGGTTGGAGGGGAGGGGGGTTATGCCTCTGCCAGGGAATAATTTGTTCAAATGAATAGGTTTATTCAGCGCCTAGAGTGCTTTGCTAATTGTGTTTGAAAGAATAAAAGCAAATCTTATGTTGCTTTTAGTAGCAAGAAAAAAATGAGTTCACATGCCATCTTTTTAATACAAAGATTAATTCTATCAACAAAACATAATTTGAAGTCAATGGGAGTTTTCCCACTGATTTTAATAGGAGCAAAGTTGGACTCCTGATTGCTAAGTTTTCTGGGTTTAGTAGCCACTCCAGTTTTTTTGTTTTTTGTTTTAATTAAAGATATTGCCTTTACTGCTTCCCTAATGATGGGAAAGACTAATCTCTTGAGTATATTTGGTTCTTAAACAAAAATACCGAATATTGGTAAGTTGACGAGTGCCAGAAAATATAAAAAATGAAATGAATTAGTCTTCCCTCTTATTGTTGATGTCTGTTTAGTTTTTCTGCGGGAGCAGAGAGAGTAGAGTGTGTCTCGGGATATTTTTGAAGTTGTTCAACTGAACCAGTTAGTACAAAAGTTATGACTTATAATAAAAACATTGGATTCACTGGAATGTCCATGGTTAGCATCGTTAGTCTTATATACTTGTATATTTCCCATAGGTCTCCAGTCTTTTTACTTTGATTTCACAGATTTCATTTTAGTAAACAGACATACGCATTTACCTCTATGAAATATCAGAATGCAGGCAGGATACTCTTTCTTGAAAATACTTGCCAGATATGTATATTATATTCCACTAACAAGAAGTTAAGATGTTGAAACTTGCAGGACTTTTTAAAGCATTATGCTTATTGCATTACCAAAAGCTAATATTGGGCCATATCCTGCTTCTATTTCAATTCACAGGAATATTGCCATTGATTTCAAAGGAGCACAGGATTGGGCCTGTTCTCTTTGAACTAGAGCAGATCAAGAATATATAGCTCATTTTGCACAAACTGACATTTAAAAAACTCCAGAGCATTCACTAACTGACTTTTCTAGAAGCCAGTAAGTACATCCACTACAGTTCATAGTCCCAAAATAACTTACGAAAAATAACATGCAACTGGAAGTTCTTTATTTAATGGCACAAAAATCTAAGACCAGCAAAGATGAGGTCATTTGAACAAAAAGTCTTCGGGGATTTAGGTGATAAAGACCTCAGCAGCAGGAAATATGGTAGCAAATAGCAATTCAGTGCCAAAAAAAAAAGCACAAGGTGGCCGTTTGATCCCTTTTCCCCCCAGGATAGAAGTGCTTGTCTCAATGGGTATTCAGAGATGTTGCAGCGCTGGGGGCTCACATTCCAGCTACTGGAGAGGATTGCTTTTATGAGCAGAGCTGCAGTCAGCTATGTTGGACTAAGATTTCAGCATGAGGGAATTTACTGGAGTCAAATAGTTTGAGGTTGTTTTTTGTTTGTTTGTTTTTTTTAGAGATGCAACAGAAAATGTTCAGTTGCAAATTATGGCCCTGACCTTCAAATCTGCTCATGTGGGCAGACCTGAATACCCATGATGAGGCCCAAATAGAGACAAGAGGCTACCTGTGCTGAGCCTTTAGGCACTCTGGGCTAGATCCTCAGCTAGTAAAAAATCAGTGTCCACTGATTTCAGTGAAGCTAGTCTAAATTACACCAGTTGAGGATCTGACTACCTGACAGAAAGGGGAGTGGAGGCTGCAGTGGGGTCAGCCACCTCCCATGCACCCCCTCCTGACATGGGGTCATATTTCTGGCAACCTACCTCAGTTTCCCCCTCAAGGGGCTTCTTAAACTCCACACAGGCTTTTCTCACCTATTCACCACCCTTTCTTGGGGGTCTGAGTTTAGTCAGATAAATAAAGTTCCAAAATAAAATTCAAAGTTCCAAAACACAGCCCGTCAGTTTTACCTTCTTGTCAGGTCACTCCCAGGCTTTTCCTGCCCATAATTTCAGCAGGGAAACGTGACGCCACTGGTCTTTCTGCTAGAGCCTGCTCACTCCCAGCAGTCTCCAACCCACTCGACTCCCCAGGCCTTCCTGCCTGGGGCGTTTCCTGCTTGGACAGGCCACTTCCAGGCCCTGTCTGGTTGGAGCCTCAGGTTTCTGGCTTTGCCTTCCCACTCCAAGCCCCGTGGTATCAATAGGGTAATCATATTTCATGTTCCCAAAAAGAGGACACTGCTGGAGGGGGAGGAGGAGATGGAGGGGAGGGTACAGTTGGGAGATACCTGCAGCAGAAGCACTGGAGTTTGGCTCTCTGTCACTGTGGCTGGCACAAGCCCAGGATGCAGTGACAGCCATCAGTCAGCGACTTCCTGTGGGAACTTTTCCCAGGGAGGGGCCTGGGTGGGCGGGATCCAGCAGCTGTGGCTTGCAGGGGAGGGACCAATTGAGAAGGGGACCAATCAAAGCTCTTTCTGAGCTGCCACTTATCTGCTCTGCAAAAACTTGTGACATTTCCTGTTATTTGAAAAATCCCCCCAGACAGAGAAAGGAACTCAAAAAAGGGGCCAATGTCTGGGAAAACCTAGACATATAGTAACCTATTCAGGGTCTTCCCTGCTGAAGCCTTTCTCACTTCCTACAACGTCCTGAATTTCCACCTTCACCATAGCAACCTGCTATCCTTTATAGGGAATTACTTGATCCAATCCAAGGATGCCTCTTCAGTAGTTCAGGTTGGCTATCTCTAAGCTCTGCAGCATTTAGAGGGCAAGCCATCTGTCACAGGGGTGTTCTAAGAATAAATAGATATTATTGGTCCTATGCTGTATTTGTGATGTTATGCCACATGAACATTTTTATTTACCAAGCACTGACTCGGTGCTTCGTGCAGTTTTACAAATCACAGCGAGAGATCCAATCCCTGTCTCAGAGTTTATAATGTAAGTCCTTGATTCTTCTAACACTTACATAAATAGTCCCGTTTAATTCAATAGAACTATTCACAGGCGTAAAGTTACTGACATGCAGGATTGGGACCTAAGTGAGCAGGTGGAACAATATAAACATAGCCAGCCCTGGGTGAAGAAGATTAACATAGAAGGATGCAGGCTTTGTTGTTTTTTTAATAGCTAGGTAACAAGCCTACTGACTTAGGCCTGGTCTACAATGGGCGGGGGGAAGGAGGGGGAAATCGATCTAAGATATGCAACTTCAGCTATGAGAATAGTGTAGCTGAAGTCGATGTATCTTAGATTGACTTACTTCCCGTCCTCATGGCTCGGGATCGACGGCCGTGGCTCCTCTGTTGACTCTGCTTCTGCCTCTTGCCCTGGTGTAGTTCTGGAGTCGATGGCAGAGCATTTGGGGATTGATTTATCGTGTCTAGATGAGACGAGATAAATCGATCCCCGGCAGATCGATTGCCACCCGCTGATCCAGTGGGTAGTGTGGGCATACACTGAGGTGGGTTAACGTAGCTGGCTTGGTAGAAACAATATATTTTTAGGATGGATTGTGTGAATAAAGAGGGTGAGAGTTCACATGCATATGAGGAATGGAGGGAAGTCCAAGAATCCTAGTAGAAGATCTTCCCCTTTGAACAGAATTAGAGTACACCTCTACCTCGATATAACGCTGTCCTTGGGAGCCAAAAAGTGTTACCATGTTATAGGTGAAACCGCGTTATATCGAACTTGATTTGATCCACCGGAGCGCGCAGCCCCCCGCACTCTCCGAGCACTGCTTTACTGCATTATATCCAAATTCGTGTTATATTGGTTGGCTTTATATTGGGGTAGAGGTGTACTAATAACCTTGGAGGAAGAGTCCAAAAGTGAAACAAAAGGTGTAGTTCATTCCAAGAGGAAAATCTAACATATGAAGAGAGATTGATTGAAAAGACTGGGATTGTTTGCCTCAGAGAGGAGATGAATAAGATGGGGCATGGAAAGGACATCCAAAACTATGAGATGGCTCAGACATTTCTATTCAGCCTTCCTCACAATTCCAGAGCAAGGAGACAGTCAATGGAAGTAATAGGCATAACATTCAAAACTGATAAAAGGAATTATTTCTTTCACCAACCTTCAATTATCCAATTAGCCCATGGTGCTCATTGCAACAAGATACCATTGAGGCAAGAATTTAGCAGAATTCCAGAGAGGACTGGACATTTATACTGATAGAGGCAATGCATGGGGAGGGCATGCAGGGTCATGTGGCACTCCAGATTTCTGCCAGAGTTTATGTGCCCTGCTCTGAACATACCACCTGCATCTTTAAATTGTGACCTCCTCACTATCAACAGTTATGTGTCATCTTAATATACTGGACAGACTATCCAGAGTTGTTATAGTAAAATGTAAAAAAAAATTATTATTATTATTAATAATAATAATAATAATAATCTAAGAGTTTTGAAAGTGATGTGAACCCTCAAGCTTCAGGGCATAAACCAATCTCTAGCTAATGGGGATTGAGAAGAAACTTTCCTTGTGGGCATGGTATCCATTTCTGCCTATGGCAGTGTTTCTTGCCCCATCCTATGAGGCAGCTGATACTGTTCATGATTAGAGAGAAGATACTGAATGATCAGTCTGATCCTGTATAGGACTTCCTATGTCCCTATATTATCAATAAGTTTTGCAACATTTTACATTTTGCATATGTGGGAAAGTGTGAAATAAGGATTGCTACATTCAAAGAGTCCTGTCCATATACAATGAGATGCCATTTAAGGGGCATTGAGTGCATAGAACTGTTTGTTGCATTGTTTGTACTTGTAACCACACTCACACACACCTTATTTGCACCAATGCATTCAATGGGATTGCCCACTATCTATCCCATTTTGCACAGTACATTTTTTGGAGAGCAAGGGCTTCTGGGAACTTTTCAAAACTAGATGGCACCTTTTTTAGAGATGAGATTGGGAGGGCCTGCTGAAGAAGTGCAATGCTTCTGACTTGCATTCCTCCCTTGGGAGGAGAGGAGGGTGGAAGTTGTCCTAGACTTTCACCAGTTTAGCCAGATCTTATGTGTTTTTCAACCAAACCTTGCAAAATGCCCGCAATGAGTGGGATGCAAGTGGTGCAAGTTCAACTCATTATTTGTAAGCAATGATTTCTTTCAGTGCTTTTTTGCTTAGTATAAATAGGGTGAAAGAGAACTGACCCAGTGGTCATGAAACCCCTCGATTTATGAGTCTATGAGTTCTATAGTTAAAGAGATAGCAGTCAGCCAAATAAAACATATTGACTGATATCCAGGAATTAAAAAAATAATTTTAAAGTATTTGAAAATGGAGATGTAAATAATAGCAGCCTGAGGGTTTGCATTAGCTACCTTCCATCAGGTTTTGCAAGTAAGCATGCACATTTACTCTGGTATTTAATAAAAATCATTCGCCATGGCAACCCCTGCCTTAGGTGAGCTCTTCAGATGCAGAGAGCATTCTTAAAGCAACACACATACCAATATATCTAGAGAGTCTTAGAATAGCAGTGAGACTTGAATACATGCTGTAGTATTTTAAATAATCAAACCAAAGGCTTGTTAGGTTTTCCTCTCTCTTCTGAAATGGTGAGAGTGGCCATACCCAGGACAAAGCTCAGTACAATGAAATCTTCCAAATGACTAAATTTGCAGAGCATAATATGAATCTAACTTTATTTTTTCATTATCATCATAAAGAATGGTACCTCTCTATCGAATATTTTAAACAACCTATAGAAATCAATAGCAGGAAGTCTTAGACTGCACTGGAAACAAATTCTCTTCTGGGTAGCCTTTCTTAAGCTATGGTCTTTACACATGGCTGTAAATTGGCTCTAGTCTTACCTTTATGTGTCAGGTTTTGCCTAGCCACTTTCAGCTGTCATCAGCCTATATGGAACAAATGTCCTGTATTTATTTAAAGGCTTATCTTAGTAGAGTTGACTTCAGTATGAACATTCCTACAGCTCCCCAATAGTGATCTTTCTCCACATTTGGAGGTTTTACTCATTTTGACATGAGAAGTACTTAGAAACAACCCAAAAGCTATGTAAAAATAAAGTATTTCAAATGAAGTGGACTGGTTTTGTGATAAAATCAGCAGTCTAGGACCCCAACATATGTTACATGTTGTGTACAAGGTTCGAACGGCAAACATTTAACAAAAAGTGCTCTCTCTATTTGTCCTATCCTGCATTGATTTGAACCAGTTAACATATCTTAACAATTAAAACTGAGTCTTTTAGATTTTCAGATTAATTATTCTAAAGAACTGGCCTGTTCCTGCAGTTTTGAAGTTTTACTTAGGATCTAATAAAAGCACTATTCGTTGGGTTACTAGATTATTTTAAGTTTCACCTGTAGCCAAAATGCACTAATGGTCACATTATATAACGATAATGAGACCTGTGATGTGTAGCATATGACATTATAAGCCATTCAAACCTCTTACCATTAACATGTAGGCATTCACAAAGCCAGTGTTATATGCTGCCTTCATAGACTGTCAATAAGGTGACTAGACTAATGTGTTTGAAACAAAAGAATTTCTTCAGCTGGATTGGCATTCAGCTGAAAAGAATATTCCTCTTGTGCTCAGTGTCTTCATTACAGGAGTCAGTAAAGATTTTGTTAAAAGAAGAGCTGAACATTTGAAGATATGGAAAATGCTTCATGCTTTAAGTCACAAACACACTTTTTCTAGTTATGAATCCTTTCAATAGTCATTTGACAGTAATGTTACACTTTGCACCTCGGATCTAAAAAACTGTTTTATAGATACTAATGTATGGAGTTGGTCAAATATTATTGACTGAATACGTTGTTGGGTGAATTTCACCATAGTTACAGGAAAACTTTATTTGACCTATAATATTTTCAAGTATTTGGCAAGCTCTCTATCTAGTTTGATTATATTAATGAATACTTTGATGAATAAAGGCAACATTAATCTAATAATTCATTCAATTAATAATTTATTTCCAGTGTCAAACAGTGCTACTGCTTAATTAAGCCTGACAACACCTCTGAGGTAAGTAAACACTATACTATAATATCACAGTAACTAAGCCACAGAAAGATAAAGTAGCCTGCACATGATTACATCATATGTCAGTAAGAGAGCTAGAGAAAACTGGGAATAGAAAAAAGACGGTTACTCACCTTTGTAACTGTTGTTCTTCGAGATGTGTTGCTCATATCCATTCCAGTTAGGTGTGCGCGCGCCGCGTGCATGTTCGTCGGAGAAACTTTTACCCTAGCAACCCAGGCGGGTCGGCTGGGTGCCCCCTGGAGTGGTGCTGCTATGGCGCCCAATATATATCCCAGCCGACCTGGCCACCCTTCAGTTCCTTCTTGCCGGCTACTCCAACAGTGGGGAAGGAGGGTGGGTTTGGAATGGATATGAGCAACACATCTCGAAGAACAACAGTTACAAAGGTGAGTAACGGTCTTTTCTTCTTCGAGTGATTGCTCATATCCATTCCAGTTAGGTGATTCCCAAGCCTTACCTAGGCGGTGGGGTCGGAGTGAGATGTGGCGGTATTTAGAACTGCTACGCCAAAGGCCGCGTCATCTCTTGATTGTCTGACTAGCACATAGTGTGCGGTGAATGTGTGGACCGAAGACCAGGTCGCTGCACGGCATATCTCCTGGATAGGCACGTGCGCCAGGAAGGCTGCCGACGCCGCCTGAGCTCTCGTGGAATGTGCCGTGAGGTGGCTAGAGGGGACATGAGCTAGGTTGTAGCATGCGCAAATGCATGCAGTCACCCAGGAGGAAATCCTCTGAGAGGAGATTGGTTGACCCCTCATCCGTTCTGCGACCGCCACAAACAGCTGAGGGGACTTCCGGAATGGCTTTGTTCGCTCAATGTAGAAAGCGAGCGCTCTGCGTACATCTAAGGAGTGTAGCTGCTGCTCTCTCCGAGAAGAGTGTGGCTTCGGGAAGAAGACCGGGAGGAAGATGTCCTGGTTGGTATGGAAGGTAGAAACAACCTTAGGGAGGAACGCCGGATGGGGTCGCAGGTGCACTTTGTCCTTATGGAAGACGGTGTAGGGTGGGTCCACTGTGAGAGCTCTCAGCTCGGAGACCCGTCTGGCCGATGTAATGGCCACCAAGAAGGCCGTCTTCCATGACAGGTACGTGAGTGAGCAAGTCGCCAGTGGCTCAAATGGCGGGAGCGTGAGCCTGTTCAGGACCAAGTTAAGGTCCCAGGTAGGAGCAGGGCGGCGTACGGGGGGGTAGAGACGCTCCAGGCCTTTAACAAATCTGGCGACTAAGGGGTGGGAGAATACGGAGCGGCCACCCTCTCCTGGTCGAAAGGCGGATATGGCCACTAAGTGTACCTTTAAGGAGGATGTCGCCAGGCCCTGCTGCTTAAGGTACCAGAGGAAGTCTAGGACCGTGGGAATCGGGGCCTGCGTAGGGTCCACCCCCTGAGTAGCGCACCAGCAAGAGAAGCACTTCCACTTGGCCCTGTACATTGAGCGAGTGGAAGGCTTCCTGCTGTTAAGGAGGATATGCTGGACCGGTGCGGAGCAACTGAGCTCCGCCGCGTTCAGCCATGCAGGAGCCACGCCGTGAGGTGCAGGGCTCGTAGGTCCGGGTGACAGAGCCTGCCGTGATCCTGCGTAATCAGGTCTGGGTGGAGAGGAAGGGGGATTGGAGGGTCCACAGACAGGTCCAGCAAGGCGTTGAGCCAGTGCTGTCTGGGCCACGCAGGTGCGATCAGGATTAGATGCGCTTTGTCCCTGCGTAGTTTCAACAGGACTTTGTGCACCAGAGGGAACGGAGGGAAAGCATACAGTAGGTGGCGGGTCCACGGCAGGAGAAATGCGTCCATGATCGACCCGGGAGAGAGACCCTGAAAGGAGCAAAACTCCTGGCACCTCCTGTTGGATTTGGTCGCGAAGAGGTCTATGCGGGGAAATCCCCACCTCTGGAAGATGGAATGGATGACATCCGGTCTGATGGACCATTCGTGGCATAGGAAGGATCGGCTGAGTCTGTCCGCCAGTGTGTTCTTGACCCCTGGGAGGAAGGATGCCACCAGATCTATCGACTGGGCTATGCAGAAGTCCCAGAGTCGAATGGCTTCCTGACATAGGGGAGACGAACGGGTTCCCCCCTGTTTGTTGATATAGTACATGGCCGTTGTGTTGTCCGTGAGTACGGAAACACAACGGCCATGTAGGCATCGTTGAAACGCCTGGCAGGCGAGGCGGACTGCCCTCAACTCCCGGACATTTATGTGGAGTGACAGCTCTCGGGACGACCAGAGGCCCTGGGTACGCAGGTGCCCTAGGTGGGCCCTCCACCCCAGGGATGATGCATCGGTTGTTAGAGTTATCGACGGTTGCTGTGGATGGAACGGCATCCCCGCGCATACTAGGGATGGGGTCAGCCACCAGTCGAGGGAGCGGAGAGTGTCGGGGGGGACCGTCACCAATACATCTAGGTGGTCCCTGCCCGGGCAGAATACGGAATGAAGCCACGTTTGGAAGGGCCTCATTCGGAGCCTGGCATACTTCGTCACGTAAGTGCATGCTGCCATATGCCCTAGTAGAGTGAGGCAGGTGCGAGCCGAGGTGATTGGGGAGGCCTGCAAGCTCTGTATGATCACGACGATCGTCTGGAAGCGGGGTTGAGGTAAGTAAGCCCTGGCTTGAGTAGAGTCCAGGGTTGCAGCTATGAAGTCCAACCTCTGTGTGGGGACCAGGCTGGATTTCTCGGCATTGAGAAGCAGGCCTAGCTGGGAGAAGAGGTCCGTAACGGCCTCAACATGTCGCCGCACCTGCGACTGGGAGGACCCCTTTAGGAGCCAGTTGTCGAGGTACGGAAAGATGTGGATTTTCCGCCGACGGAGGTGGGCAGCCACAACGGCCATGCACTTAGTAAACACCCTCGGGGCCATGGAGAGGCCGAAGGGTAGGACTGCGAACTGGAAGTGCTGATGTCTGACGGTGAAGCGAAGGTACTTCCTGTGCGGTGGAAAGATGGCGATATGGAAGTACGCGTCCTTCATGTCGAGGGCGGCATACCAGTCTCCAGGATCCAGGGATGGGATAATGGTTCCCAGGGAGATCATGCGGAACTTCAACTTGAGCATCCATTTGTTGAGGCCCCGCAGGTCTAGGGTGGGTCTGAGACCTCCCTTGGACTTGGGGTTCAGAAAATATCGGGAGTAGAACCCCTTGCCTCTCTCGCCTAGAGGTACCTCCTCTATAGCTCCCGCCACGAGGAGGGAACGAACCTCCTGCAGGAGGGTTTGCTCGTGAGAGGGGTCCCTGAAGAGGGACCGGGAAGGGGGGCGGGAAGGGGGTGAGGAAGCAAATTGCAGGTGGTATCCGTGCTTCACTGTGCGTAGCACCCAACGGTCTGAAGTTAACCGGGACCACGCCGGGAGGAAGTGGGAGAGGCGGTTGGAGAAGGTAGGGGAAGGATCCTGTCTTGCGTCTGGTACGCCGTCCCCGGGCGCACCTTCAAAAGCCGGACTTGGAGCCCGGTGGTGCCTTGGAGGGCCCTTGGCTTTGGCCTCCCTGGGAGCCGGATCGGCGTCTGCGGCCCCCCCGGCCACGCCGTCTACTGAGGTCCTGCCTCTGACGGGGTAGGAAGTATGGGCGTCGTGCTTGGGGCCTGAAGGGTCTACGCTGGGTGGAAGGTGCATGCATCCCCAGCGAGCGTATTATGACTCGATTGTCCTTCAGGTTTTGTAATTTGGAGTCCGTCTTGTCCGAGAACAACCCTTTCCCGTCAAAGGGTAAGTCCTGGACTGTATATTGGAGTTCCGGAGGTAGTGTGGAGGCTTGAAGCCATGAAATGCGCCTCATGGTTATTCCCGAGGCCAGGGTTCTGGCTGATGAGTCAGCCGCGTCGAGGGAGGCCTGGAGGGAGGTCCTGGCCACCTTCTTACCCTCCTCTAGGAACGAATTAAATTCCGGGCGTGAGTCCTGGGGTAGAAGTTCGGAGAACTTACCCACCTCCGCACATATATTATAGTTATAATGTCCCAGTAGGGCCTGCTGGTTGGCCACACGGAGTTGCAAGGCCCCAGCTGAATACACCTTGCGCCCCATGAGGTCCATTCGCCTAGCTTCCTTGGCCTTAGGGGCCGGAGCCTGTTGGCCGTGCCGTTCCCTGTCGTTGACAGACTGGACAACTAGGGAGGAAGGAGGAGGGTGGACATATAGGTACTCGTACACCCGAGAGGATACCATGTACTTCCTTTCCATTCCCTTAGCTGTTGGCGGGATGGAGGCTGGTGACTGCCACAGGTTATCAGCGTAGACTGGATAGTCTTTATGAATGGGAGGGCTACCCGGGTAGGTGCATCGGCCGAGAGGATGCTCACTACCGGGTCCTCAACCTCTGGGACCTCCTCCACAGGTAGGTTGATATTAAGGGCCACTCTACGGAGGAGGTCCTTGTGGGCCCTGAGGTCTATCGGTGGGGGTCCTGACGCTGAAGACCCAGCCACTGCCTCATCTGGCGAGGAGGAGGAGGAGGATACTCCGGGGATGAGGGCATCCTGTGCGGTCTCCTGCTCCTGGACTGGTTCCTGCTCGAGTTGACCCGGGGAGTCTGGTGGCGGCTGTTTATCCGACTCAACCACGGGGGGGGCGGGAAACAGTGGCCTCTGGCACCCGATGTTCTGAGGCGGTAGAACGTGTCTGGGGCACGGGGGCACCCTGGGTCTGATGATATGCCCAGGGTGTCCAAAAACCCCACTGTTGGGCACCCGCGTCCTGGAACACTCCCAGCGGTACTTCGGGATCCTGGTCCCGTTCGTAGTAGCTACCCGCCTGGGAGGATGCCGACGTGCCTCTAGATGGCCAAGGTGGAGCGGCGAAAGTCGATGCCGAGGTACCGACAGACCTTACACCTCTGGGTAGTGGTGACCGGTGTCGGTATTGGTGACGGTGTTGAGAGCGAGACCGGCACCTGCGACCGGCTCGGTGCCAGGAGGTCGACCGGGATCCCGAGTGCCTCTGTCTCGATCTGCTCCTGGAGGCGCGGCGCCCACCGCGGTGCCGTGAGCTGGAGCGGTAGCGGGAGTACTGGGTTGACGTTCGGGACGTCGACCGGTGCCGGGAGCCTGACCGGTGCTGGGAGCGTGAGCGGTACTGAGGTGACCGGTGCCGGGAGCCTGACCGGTGCCGAGGTGAACGGTGCCGGGAGTCTGACCGGTGCCGGGACCGAGATCGATGTCGAGAGCATGAGCGACGCCTCAATGCAGAGCGTCCGCGGGACCGTGATCTGGAGCGGTGCTGGTCTGCTACGCTGACCGAAGCTGGTCTGGTCAGGGTCGGTTTGCCCATGGAGTGTAGTACCCGCACCGGCGGTGCCGGGGGTAAGGGCAACGGTGCCTCGGTGATCACGATCAGATCCCTCGCTGCGGCAAACATCTCCGGGGTAGAAGGCGAAGCAGGCTCTACCACGGTGTGCACCGGGGAGCCGCCAGGTGCCGGACTCGACGGCCCTCGTGGGGTCGGAGTCAACGGTACCGGCTTAGACGGTGCCGCGGCAGGTATCGGTGCCGGGCGATCCGTCTTTGGCGCAGGCTCTGACTGCGAAGCAGCTGGTGGCTGGATGATCTGCGCCTTCGCCGTCTTCGGCCTCGGGGAGAGGGAGCGGCTCGGAGTCGGTTTCGGTGCCGGCTTCTTGGTGGCAGCGCTCGGTGCCGTGGCGGTGCCCTTGCTTACCAGCTGACTTGTGCTCGGTGCCGAGGGCGGAGGTGTCAGGGCCGCTTCCATAAGGAGCTGTCTTAATCTAATGTCACCCTCCTTCTTGGTTCTCGGCTTGAAAGACTTGCAGATTGAGCACTTGGCCGATAAGTACGACTCCCCGAGGCACTTCAAGCAGGAGTCATGGGGATCTCCAACTGGCATGGGCTTGTGACAAGCCGAGCACTGCTTGAAGCCCGATGAGCCGGGCATGAGCTCCGGCTCCCGGTGCGGGGAAGGGGGGGGGTTCCCGATCCCCTCAAACTACAACTAATAACTACACTAATAACACTAGATAACTGACTAACTAATAACTATATATATATATGTACAACAATAAACTATAACTACTATATTACAACGATAGCGAAATGAGCTGCTAGGGAGTGTGGAGGTCAGCGAAGCCGCGCTCCACAGTTCCAACGACCGACACGGGCGGTAAGAAGGAACTGAAAGGTGGCCGGGTCGACTGGGATATATATTGGGCGCCATAGCGGCGCCACTCCAGGGGGCGCCCAGCCGACCCGCCTGGGTTGCTAGGGTAAAAGTTTCTCCGACGAACGTGCACGTGGCGCGCGCACACCTAACTGGAATGGATATGAGCAATCACTCGAAGAAGAATCTAGGAATCCTGGGCAAAATCCTGATCCTCTCGAAGTTAATAGCAAAATTCCCATTGATTTCAGTGGGGCCAGGATTTCTTCCCTGATTCCCAGACCCCTGCTCTGACTGACATTCTTGACAGTTCTGGAGGATAATGAGACCTGTGATGTGTAGCAGGGGTTTTCAACCTTTTTCTTTCTGTGCCCTCCCCCCAGCCTCCTAAAATGCTATAAAACATGTGCCACAACAACTGTTTTTCTGCATGTAACAGCCAGGCTGGTATTAGGGGGTAGCAAGCAGGGCAACTGCTCAGGGACCCATGCCCTAGGGCCCCCATAAAGCTAAACTGCTCAGGCTTCAGCTTGAGGCCCGGTTGGCAGGGCTCGGGCTGGTGGGGCTTTGGTTTTCTTCCCTGAGCCCCAGTGAATCTAATGCTGGCCCTGCTTGGCAGACCCCCTGAAACCTGCTTGCGGCCTCACAGGGGGGCTCAGCCCCCTTGCTGAGAACTGCTGATGTATAGCCAAGGGATTTACCTCCTTCCTTAAGGGCTCGGTCTGGAGCACACTGAAATCAATGGTAAAGACTCCCATTGACTTCAATAGGCTTGGGATCAGGCCCCAAATCTGCTGAAGCAAGGAGTCTTGTTGCCCTTATGCATTTCGTAATCTTAACTCAAGGAATAGTTTTAGGTTATATTTTTGATGCCTGCTGTTTGGTATGTTGGCAGCAGGCAGTTAGTGGAAATTTAAGACTATATTTTAGATAATGAGACCAAAGGAATGCCCTAGTAAAAGGTAGAGTAAGCGGTAAATAAATAAAACAGTGGGGAACCATTGTAATTATTGTGCTGGAGGGATTCTTCTCTGTACTTGTATGTCATTTTCCATTCTGTTATACTCTGTTCTGCATTTTACTGTGTTGCTATCCTGCAGATTAGAACGGAAATAGGTTTATACTTTAATTCACAGTTGTGACAATGAGCAACTTGTGGCTTTGCCAGCTAGATGATGAGTAAATTAACCACTTAATGATTGCAAATGAAAAATGAGGAAGAAATAATCATAGACATGTAGGGCTGGAAGGGACCTCAAGAGGTCATAGGCCCCCAACACTGAGGTGAGACCAAGGAAATCTAAACCGATCCCTGACAGGTGATTATCTAACCTGTTCTTAAAAACTTCTCATGATGGGAATTCCACAACCTCCTTTGGAAGCTTATTCAAATAGTTAACTATCCTTATAGTTTTAAAGTATTTCCTAATATCTAACCTAAATCTTCCTTGCTGAAGATAAAGTAGATTACTTCTTGTCCTACCTTCAATGGGGCATGGAGAACAATTCAGAGTCCCCTTTATAATAGCCTTAACATACCTGAAGATTTATCAGGTCCCCCCTCAGTCTTCTTTTCTCAAGAGTAAACATGCCCATTTTTTTAAAAACTTGTCCTAATAGCTCAGGTTTTCTAAGCCTTATATCATTTTTGTAGCTTTCCTCTGGACTCTCTTCAGTTTGTCTTCATCTTTCTTAAAGTGTGGGGTCCAAAACAGGACACAGTACTCCAGCTGAGGCCTGACAAGTGCTGAGTAGACTAACTCTACTGCAGGCCCTGACTCCTGACATTTTCATTTAGGGCACATTGCCCTATTTTGCTTATGAGAATGTCATATGGGCCCATGTCAAAAGCCATACTAAAAATCAAGATATATCATGTCTTCTGCTTTCATCCGTCACCTAGGCAAGTAACCCTATTAAAAAAGAAAATTTAGGTTGTTTTGGCATGATTTGTTCTTGACAAATCCACATTGGGTTTTTCTTTATCACCCTCTTATCCTCTACTTACTTACAAATTCATTGTTTAATAATTGTTCCAGTATCTTTCCATGTATCAAAGTTAGGCAGACTGGTCTAGAATTCCCTGGGTCCTCTTTGTTACCCTTTTTAAAAATAGGTACTGTGCTTGTCCTTCTCCTGTGGTCTGGGATCTCAGCTATCCACTCTGAGTTTTCAAGGATAATTGCTAATGGTTCTGAGATTCTACTTCAGCAAATTCCTTAAGTACCCTAGGGTTAATTCCAACAGGCCCTACCAACTTGAATGCATCTAACTTATCTAATTATTCTGTAATATGTTCTTTCCTTATTCTGCCTTGTGTTCCTCCTCCCTTGTTGTTAATATTAATTGTGTTCAGCATCTGGTTACAATTAACATTTTTAGCGAAGACTGAAGCAAAATAGGAATTTTTACCCTGCATGCTTATGCTCTTCTTTTCTACTCATCCTTAGCAATTTGTTTAATTTTCTGCTTTTTATAGGATTCCATTCTGATTTTCAGATCATTAAAGAACTCCTGATGGAGCCATGTCTGCTTCTTACTACTCTGCCTCTTTGTATAGGTATAGTTTGCTGTTTGTCTTTAGTATTGTGCGTTGAGAAACTGCCAGCTCTCCTGAACTCCTTTTTCTCTTAGATTTTCTTCCTACCATTCCTCTGAGTTTAATGAAGTCTGAATTATGAGGAGGAGATAAATGAATAGGGATGTTGTGTTTATATTTGTTCTCTAGTAAATGACAATAACCTACCCAGATAGAATCTCTAAATTCTCTGGAATTTGTGTCATTTTGTTATAGCTCTCTACTAGGTGTTGTTTTTTAATTTTGTTTTAGTATAATTTTTATTGAACAATTAGTCAGGTTCTGACCCAAGTGTGGTATTAAAACATATAATGAGTTAATTATAGTGGGTTAAATATTGCCCTAAATCCACATGCAGAACTCCCATTGATGCCGAGTTCCAGGTAGAACATGCCCCAGTATTTGTTGTAGATAATATGCTTGCTACTCGATATTAATTATCCTTTTGTCTAGGAAGAACAGTAATAACAAATCACTAGGCTTACCTCACCCCGCTGGGGTAAATGGTAACCTGAGTGCCAGTGCCAGTGGACAGCTACATTAGTGGGGGGGATGGCAGGCAGCAGATGCATCATCTCCTCCCTGGGGAAAAAGGTGATTACCCAAGGGGAGAGCATCTTAAAACTGTGTCCAAGTTATAGAGAAGCACTGTTAGTAGAGACTAAATCAGCTCATCTCTTGGGTTTCCTGGCCAGCACTGCCAACTTTTGGGGGCTCCAGGCCCACCCCTCAAAAAGCAGGGATTGCTAGAGCCTTGTGCCATTGCAACCCCCCATTCAGCTAATTTTTTGCAGCTGAGGAGCATCAATGGAAGCCAGTAAATGCCAGGACTCAGTCATGCCTGGTTACATTTTCCTTTACATGTGTATTGCTCTCATTGCAGGAAATGTAAATGTCATGGATTGCATTCCAGTCAGAAAATTGACTATTAATCGTGTAGTGTGTTTGGAGTGCTATTCAGTACTGCTCAGTCGTATATAATGGAGTAGAAATCACTTTTGGTTACACTGGAGAAAATGTCTTGTTCCAACTGTGCCTGGAGAAGGTTGGGCATGTGATGTGCCCAGGAATGGAAATTGTGGGTAGCCTTCCCTTTCTGGGAGAGGTGCTTTTCAAAATTCCATTTATATAGGGACGTCCCTGCAGCCCAAATTGCTGTAGGTGGGCCTGTGCATGAATGAATGTTTCTATAACACTGTACTATCTTTCACTGTTCTATACAGCCCCTAAGGACCTCATCCTGCAAGCTTACTCAGGTGAGCAGCCCTACAAAACACCATAACATCTAGTGAGGCTTGGAATGCGGTTTATCCTTTAGAAAGCCATTGCCTAGTTCTGATCTAGTAAACAAATGAGTGCTTGGGCAGATGCCAATTTATTTCTGTATTTCATTCTTTCAACTCACAGTGGGCTAAATGTTGCCCTTAGTTACATCCATGTTGCCCTTTTCAAAGGTAAACTGAATATTAAGGAAATGGCCTTTTCTGCACTAGACATGTTTTTCTATTATTATTTTTTCCTCTTTCCCTTAGCAGGGGCTGCTTTTGTTCCTGTTTCTTTGAACCACTAAGCTCCAACTGCATTAGGGAAGCAGTCTTGTCGCCTGAGAGAATGGGGTATATTTTCAGCATGTGTGGATTTAAACACACAACTCCCATTAACTGCTTTGAGGCTGTTTTTCCCATTCCAACTGCTGTGTTGACTTCAGTAACTCAGACATAGGTTAGGAGTTTGTTATAGAAGTGGATGAGTGAGATTGTATGGCCTGCATTGTGCAGGAGGTCAGACTAGCTGATCATAATGGTCCCTTCTGACCTTGAAGTCTATGAGTCTATGATCTTTCCAGTATCTCACTGAACATGAAGTATCCCAGTGAACATGCAGGTTTAGGCAACTGGCCATGTTCTTGCCAATTTAGACAGGACCAAGACACAAAATATTAGTGACAGCTTTATGGCTGAATCCCAGTGCTTTTTTCTGAACACACTTAATCTTTGAGGCGGCTTGAAATCCAGATCTGAAGCTGGAGCTCAGCTCTCTTTTAATGTACACTTCCCTGTTAACTCCTGTAGCACGAATTGATTAGTTAGCTCATAGTCATAGTCTTTGTCCATACATTAGGCACTCGAGTTTGAAAATATTAGCCATTTCACATAGCTCGAGTAAGGCTGATGCTTAGACCATTCTCCATCACTGAAATGCTCCATGGCTTTAATATATAATAGGGATGCTCAGTGTTCGGCAATTCTAAATGCAAAACAGAATATGGAGAGTTATGGGTCCCCAGGAGCTGTAACTTGGCAGTCTTCCACATAAGTAACATTTTGTATTGCTCTACATGCTGTTAACATTAATGTATATATGTACAGTGTGGTCACACTATAACTGTTTGGGGGATCCATAACTTTGAATTTCCTGACTTTTGATCATGTAAAAATCACAACCATAGTGTAGCACTGATACAGTTTTTGCATTTAATTTCCTTGGAGGATGATTTTTTATAATGAAACATGACTACAAAGGGCAGAAAGATGGGGAATAGAGGGGAAAGATGGCAAAATGAAAGGAAGAATGTGCATTTATTTGACTATGACCTTTGGCTATGCAACTAGACTATATTTTGCACATTTTTGGATCTCACACATAGGGTGCACTGCACCTTACAATGGGTGTGTAATCTGAAGTTGGTGGTGAAGAAGTCTGAGCAAGAAGGTTCTCCGCCTCCCTTTATGACAGTCACCAAAGGGGCGCAGCAAATCTGGCAGCCTTTTCTGCTGATCACTCAGGTCATCCAAGCCACATGTTGGTGGGGCACAGAGAGAATCTGGAGCAGCCAAGATTAAGATAGACCCATCTTGCCTGCATATATACAGTGTTTGGATGGCAGCGTCTCTCTTTCACTTGTTAGTTGAAAAACAAGCAGAAAATAGTATGCCCAATATTCTTCAATGCTTCTAACTTTTAAATCTTAGCTAGCAGAATTCTTTATTACTTACAAGATTAGAGGATCTTATAAAAGCTTTTATCAAATTTGGGGCTCTTCCTTGAGTACAGTCTACTGCTGAACTACACAATTAGTTACTACGGAGACCCAGATTTTGCCTTTAAGCATCCTACAAAGAACTACTCAGAAGTATAGTATTCCCCACTGGATAAATTTCATTGAATGTCCATTTATTCCATCACTTTCTACCCCTTTCCACAGTGATGTATTTTCTTCTTACGGAGAGGGGAGGGTATGTTATTTTTGCTAGTGAATTTTGCTTTTACTATTGGACGGTCTAACATCTGAATAAACACAATAAATTCACACATTGCTCTGTAAAGTTCAATAGCAGTCTACATGGCCATTTTTTATGTACCAATGACCAATATTTTCAAAAGAGATTAGTGATTTTGGAATGTCTCAAGTTTTGGACGCATAATTTGAGACAGCATAAAGGGGCTTAAATTGATGAGGACCCATTATCTGAAAATGAGGCCACTTTAAAGTATTTAAAGTTGGGCTCCTCAAAATCACTAGTCTTTTTAAATATCTTGGCCACTGTTATTTAAGAAAAAAATAAAAACTATTGCATGTACAGATACCTCAAACATTACCAGAGAGAATGATATCAAACTTTCCAAAGCAATTCATGTGCAGGCTAAGAACTACCATGAGATATTTTGGATCAAATGGTCTTTGCTTCAAAGAGTTATGTGTTTGAAAATAGGAGGTATGTAAGAAAGTGCTTTCTTAGCCATAACTAGTGTGCCTAGTATGACAGAGAGTATATTAAAATTATTTTGTATTTACAGATCCCCCCTCCCCCCCCAAAAAAAAGCAGTTCTAGTTACAGCTGTAGAGTTACAAAGTGAAACTGGATGAGTGTTATCAAAGACAAATGGAATGGTACCCAATAACAGGAACAGAAGTTCCTTCAGGACACACTGTGAAATTATCTCAAAATCATTAAATAGCAAAATAATGAATTAATGTTCATCTTACTGCTATGTCCTCTACTTTGCAATATAACTTTCAGCTGCAACAGTGCAACCGTTAGAGAGGAACAGCCTAAGAGGACTCTTTATTACACATGCCTATGATACCCTGATTTTGAAAAAGAAAAAAATATATCACAGCAATAGGGATTTCCAGATGGTGCAGCAGGATAGGCAGGTAGACTGTAAGTGCTTTATAACATCCCATATTCCCTTTTAAGGATTTGTGCTTGAAAATGCTATGTGACTAATGTAAGGGCTAACCAATGCACAAGGCACTACATAGTTTGGGGTGCCTCTTCCACTAGAAATGGGGGAAATGATTTTTTTAAAACTGGAAAACATGAAACCAGCAGAATTTCCAGTGTTAGGTTTGCCAGGCCTAAAGCAGACATTACTAAAACTATTAATCTTCAGTACCTTAAAACTGACTGCTTTCAGGAACTCAGGCTGTTTGGATTAAGCCCAGTGTGATGAAAAGGTACCCTGTAAGTGTTCTTAGTGGGCACTGGGAATGAAAAGCCAGCTGTGTTCATGTCACATACAAAGGAGCACTTGCATCAGAAGTTGCTACAGTAAAAGAGCATGTTTTAGAATAAGACAGGTCTCATGCTAAAACCAGCTGATAGAATAGACATGAGGAGAGCATCAAGAAAAGATAGGAACCATCAAACAGCTGATGTATAAGGAGTTAGGGCAGGAGCCTAATGAAACTAGAAATCATGGTCCAAAGTCCAGTTGAGAAATCCTGGCATCATTGAAGTCAATGGCAAAATTCCCATTGACTTCAGTGGGGCCAGGATTTATTGAGTCGGCCGACTCTGTCTTTTGCTTGTTTGTTTAAAAAAAAAAAAAAGAAAGACATGAAAAACTAAGCCCTCCAACATCCATATAAAGAGGGACTGTCCAAGCATGAGCTTTTCCGCACACAGATTCTACAATTCCACGCAAACAGCTGCTGGAGAGAGTCTACTGTCTCTCAAGGTAGAAATAATTTTTGTCTTCCTGAACTTTAGGCTGTGGCTTCCTTTTAACCTTTGCATTTCATTTTTCCGAGGTTCATTCACATGAACTGTTTGCGCCTTCTGTGGCACTGGCTCCTATTTCTAAACATTCAGCAGATCTTTTTAAATGAAGCACAGGTGAGAATTAGAAACATCTGCAGCCCCAATTAAGATGTCAGAGAAATTTTAACTTTGATTCTATGAACTTCAGAGTCAGGGGGAACTATGCTTATTGCAGGCAGCTGGCTTAAGGACCAAAGAATGTCTTCTGTGTAGTTACATAACAAGGAGCTTGATTATCTTAACACAGCCAATCGACTATGTAATTCTTTATTATCTATGTAACAGCTATTTACTTAACTGGCTACATGTTGTTATCTTTTGGCATTGTATATGTCCAGCTACAACTATGAGAGGTTTAACAGCACTTATTTGTCTGGATTTTGAGTTGTTCAAAAGCAATGAAATTACTGGTAAACTAAATATTGTTTCTAAACAGTAGTATATTTGGGGGTCTGGGGCACCAGAAATGTCAAGAAGAGACCAACGATGGAGTGAAATCTTTGCTTACTCATTGGCTAGTTGCAGCCCAGGCAGGGACTTTTCCAATATAACTAAACTGTGAGTAAATGGGACCACCCTCCTTGTGGCTGAAAAGATAATTCTCTGTGAATTATTGTGCACCAAGCCCAGGATGTGTTGTGGTTTTGAGATGTGAGCAGTTGCTTACAGAAGAGGAACACGTGTACCGTTTAAGCCGTATTGCCTTACAATGGGATCCATATTTGAATCCAGGCTCCTAATGTAATTCACTGCATCAGTTGGTGGTGTTATTATTTATTATTATGTAGTCATTTTCTAAGTACTGTTGCTTTCTGAAGAACAGAAACATAAATGCAGTCCCTGCAATCTATGATTCAGGCACCTATAAGATAAGATATACTGAGAGAGAGAAGGGAGAGTAGGACTACATGATGCAAACTTTATTCACGTTGGTGAACTCTGATTCACACAAGTGATCCTACTGAGCTCAAAATCATCTTCCTTTCAGTAGCTGTTTTTTTCCATTGTTACATTTTTTTGGTTTATATTGAGCACAAAAATTGGAGGCCAAATTGCAGACTGAATTTGGTCCTGGCATGAGTGCACATGGGTGTCTCCTTGTACCTTCCAGTGTGCTATACCCATGGAGAGGCTAGCCCCAAGTGTAGCCCCAGAACACTCTTGTGCAGGGAGCTGTCAAGAGGTATAGCTATGACTACACAGCTCACACTGGCCAGTACAGCTAGTCAGACACGTGTGCACACATAGTTCTCTCCTAAAAGGGGCACATATTAGAAGTCAAATTCTTGTTGATGGTGCTGCTGGGCATAGCATTTCTGCTCCATAACATTGACTTAATGGTATAATGCAGAACTGGAATTAATCTGCAAACTGGACACCATCAAATTAGGCCTGAATAAAGACTGGGAGTGGATGGGTCATTACAAAAAGTAATTTTCCTTCTGCTGATAGTCACACCTTTTTGTCAACTGTTGGGAATGGGCGACATCCACGTTGATTGCATTGGCCTCGTTAGCACTACAAAGGTAATTTTCTCTCTGTTAATATTCACTTCTTCTTGTCAGCTATTGAGAATAGGCCACTTCCACTTGAATTGAATTGGTCTCGTTAGCACTGACCCCGCACTTGGTAAGGCAACTCCCATATTTTCATGTGCTGTAATATATATACTGCTTACTGTGTTTTTCACTCCATGCATTTGATGAAGTGGGTTTTAGCCCACGAAAGCTTATGCCCAAATAAATGTGTTAGTCTCTAAGGTGCCACAAGGACTCCTCATTGTTTTTGCTGATACAGACTGACATGGCTACCACTCTGAAACCAATGTGCATACACATTCTCAGGGGTGCTGGAACTACGAGTGCTGGTGCACCCCCTGGCTTGAAGTGGTTTCCATAATATACAGGGTTTACAGTTTTGTTCAACGTCTTTCAGCACCCCCACTATACAAATTGTTCCAATGCCACCGCACACTCTTGTCTTCTTTTTTTATCACTTCTTAATCAGGTGCATAAAGTAACTGCCATGTATTGCATATCACTTCCAGAAAAGAAAGCAAAATTGACTCAGGTTTGGGTTTAGTTGATATTTTGGAGCCTGATCCTATTGAAGTCAATGGCAGCACTCTCATTGACTTCACTGGGAGCCAGGATCAGGCCCAAATCCTTTCAGGTTCAGTGGGTTTGGCGGAAATGTTAGTTGAGGATCAACCTTGGGTGAACTTTTTCCAGCTTTTGGGGGAAGGTTTTCAGAAAACCCCTTCTTTCTCCAGAGGTGCCAGGTAGGAATTCATGCTTTAGTTTAGAATCCATATGAAAACTGGATGCTTCACGATATTTCATCTTGAAATAGGCCTGAACCAAAACCTCAGAACTGAACACCACAGATTTTTGGGGAAAATGAACCCAAATGTGAGTTCATATGTGGTCCCTCTCCCTACAGGGCGCTGAACCAAAATCCCCAGCTCCAACCTCCCTGAATTTTGGGGAAGTTTGGATCCAGCACTGAACTTTGCCACCCACTCTTTTGTCTAGGTTTTGACCTCACATCAGGCAAACTTAGCTGGCTTCAACTGAGTTTGAATTTTCAGTTTGAACCCAAAACGTGGAAAAAAAAAAAGATTTCAGATATAGCACCCACAAAGGCTTATTTTAAATTTGCCACCCTACTGTGGACCAAACCTATCAATTTTTGCACTGCTCTGTTCATAAGTGTTCTGGAGATCAGTGTAAGTGTAGGTCTAATGTGAAATCACATTTGCTCTCACTGAAGGCCAGTGCTGGTTTACAATACCGTATTTGCTTTTTGGATTTATACTAGAAAATGGCATTTCATTTAGCTCATGCCATTTACTGAAACAGACGTAAAAGATGGGAAACCAGTTTTCTGGCAACTCCAGAGAACGTTACATAGTACAGAGTAAACAGCTTGCTCTGTTGTTCATTTGCTAGCAGAGAGATGGTCCGTTGAGCAAGATCCAGAATCAGCAGAAATGGAGGGGAGTAATCATTAAACAAGCAAATCTGTCAGCAAAGTCAGAAAAACTTCCTCTCGCCATAAACATAATGGGGAGAGGATATTTTCATGTCCAGTGAAGTGTGCGGTGTAAAACAGACAATTAACCAGATGTGTTCTCCTGGGGTTTTGGAACAGGCGCATGTCTGCATTAAACTATTGATCCAGTTCTGCTAGTCTAGTAAGCCTATGAACTATGGGTGTAAACGCCAACCAGCCAAGGGCTGCAGAATTTGGCCTGAATACAGAAGATGATGTAAGATGATGAGGGCCCTCAGGCTAATGAGGATGAGGGAGCTCAGCACCTTACAGAAGGTACTCGGCATCTCTAAGGAACAGCTGCACAGTTTATACGCAGATTGGCACATGAACTGTGGTACAGTGAGTTTCTTCTCTGTATCACTGTTTAGATGTGATAATGAAGCACCATTTGAATGCCAGAGTTGCAGAGTTAAAAAAAAAAATCAGTTAGTGGTTTTCCGTTAAATGTTACAAGTTGCAAAATTCTCTGTTTTTCTTTGAAACAAAGATTCAGACCCAGAAAATGGGTTCTTTTGATTATTCTGTAGAAGTTCCCTAATATTAATCAGTTTGGGCCAAGCCTGGTCTCCCTGATCCAGGGTTTGAGCCTTTGTAAAGATAAATATTTTTTCATAGATGGCTTAAATATGAATGTTGTCATCTTGTTCTTAGATTAACATGTTTGTGGAAGGATTCCATGATGCCATTCTCCTCTATGCTCTGGCTTTGCGTGAAGTCCTAAAATATGGTTTTAGCAAGAAGGATGGGGATAAAATTGTTCATCAGACACGGAACAGGACATATGAAGGTAGGTATCTGCTAGCTGGAATACTGGATTGTATCAGTGTCATTACAACTCAGGCTATTACTGTGTGTGCCACTTGAGGACCAGGACACAAGAGGTTAAAAAATAGTCAGAATATGTGTTCTTCAAATATACACCCTGCATTTTTAAAGATCAAATAATTCACCACTTTTAACATTTTTCATAACATCCTTTTAGGTATTACTCTGCTTAAAGGAACTCCTAATAACTTAATGACCCTCATTAGGGTTGTAAAGAAATGCCAATAACTTTCTCAGGCTCCTTTGTTTTTGAAAAGATTACAGCAGCGTGTCTTACTTCATGTGCATCTACTACCTCTTGAGCTTGCTTCATTTTTTCCATTTAGCGTTTTTATCTTAACAAGCTGGATTCGATAAAAGTACAAGAGTGCCAATTTTTTCCTTTGTCGTTGACGCTGTTTTGAGCATTGGAAGGTTTTTCTTCCCTTCCTTTTAAGAGCTTTGTTTGTTATCTCAGGCACAGTAACCAAACAAGGACTGTGGCTTTCTGAGCCTAATCCCTTAGGACCTGAGTCTACAGAGACTTTAGCAGATGTGTAACTTTAAACATGTGTGTAGTCCCTCCCATTGATGTAGTTATGCATGTGCTTAAGTTTTTGCAGAGTATGGGCCTCAGTAAAGAAACAGAGCAGTGACACAGCACCAGACCCACATGTCATTTCTTACATTAATCTTTCAGTGTTTGATTTCCGGTGGAAGTACTTGAGAAAGAAAATATTTCCCTTACATAAGAAACCAATGATTAACTCAGAAATATAACAGTTATGAAAGACATAATGGGCCAGATTCTCAGCTGCCATGAGTATACACTGGGCAGAGTTGAGGAGAAGTCAAGGGGCAGGTGGCTCTAAGCACCTTTCTGTTCCCCTGGTCCTGGGTTCACCAGAAGCTAATATGATCCCTAGTGAATTTAAAGCAGCCTGGTGACTCCTCTGAATTATGCAGCTAAAGTAGCCCCACAGGCACCACTGCATTAGGTCAGGATCAGGTACAGTGCTGTATAAAGTACTCCATCCCCTCCAAATCATGGCACCCCACAGCACTTTACACCCAGGGGATTCCCCTCTGTCATGAGATTCCTTTTACAGCAGCCTCTCTGAACAGAGAATCCGCCCAAAATGTCCATCTTATATCCTATAATTTTATGCTAGAGTCCTCCAAGAACATGCCAAGGTGCGTCCTTGCGCGTTTCTTATAGAGATATGTGCTCTAAACAGTGGGACTGCCAGGCTACACAGTAGTGTCCTAAGCTTCTTTACTCATAAAACCAGCCAAGAGAAAATAATGTTCTCTTTCCTCACTGGTAAAAACAAGTTCTTTGTTGCTGAGCAACCTCTCTCTTATCATAGCTATTTTGAAAATTCAGGCTTAACGCTGAGCTGTCAGGAGCATAAGACTGCAAGGTAAAGACTCCTGCCCCCCAATTCCTCACTATCCCAATACTTCGCTGAGCAAATATTTATTAATTATAGGGCTGATGTTGAAAGTGGTCTTCAACCTGTCCTCTTAGGAGCCAATCCTACAAGGAGAACCATGCAAGTGGACTCCTGCCCTTGTGGGGAGCCCTACCATGATCGGTGGGGCTCTGTGTGGGAGCCAGGAGACCATCCATGCAGAGTCCATTGCAGGATGGGGCCTTGTATTCCCCCTGAAATTTTGCACACAGGTCATTGAAAACATAGTAGCTGCCATTTAGATTTCTAACTGCCTGGGCACCTTTTCTCCATGGTACATTCCGCTCCACATCAGATAAGTGTCCAGTCAGGAATCTTGTTGGATATTAATAGCTGCTAAAGAAACATTCATACACATCCTCCCCTCTGCATAGGTTGGGGCAGGGGAGAGCCAGTCAATGGTAGCATGAATGCTTCAGGAGAGGGATAGGGACTAGAACTGGTCAAAAATTCTCCAATAAAACAGTTTTCCATTAGAAAATGCTGATTTTTAAAAAATATATTAAAGTTTTGATAGTTTATTAAGTCAAACCAGAGCACTTCAATGAAGTTGTTTCAATATTTCCAGATCAAATTTTCAAAAATTTTTGCAGGAAATTTTCAACTTTTCATTATAATTCAGAATGACAGAAAATTTCAGAATTTCCAAGTTTTGAATAGCTCTAGTAATGACTTCAGGCCAGATGGTCTTGGCTTCCAGTCACTAAGCTTCCTGTTCTAGTAAACCCTTCCTTTCAGTTCTGGGAGTCAGCCTTGCCATGCCAGACAAGTTGGTAGTGGCCTTTGAGTGTTGCTATTGTCATTTGGCTGTGCTCACTCTTTAATCCTTCAGTCCGGCATAGTAACACAAATTTGTGATTGTTTGGCTACCGTACCATTACATCTACAGGCAGCCATTTGGTTGTAAACAGTTTGGTTAATACTCAGTAGGCCTATGATTAAACTTGGATTAATCTTTCCTGAGGTCATTCTATTTTAATAGGAAAAGAGCAAAGGTGAGGCATTTTAGCTCATTGAGCATTTGGGAAGATTAGGTTTGTTGAGAAAAATTTACGTTCTGGTACTGAGTACCTGAAGTCTCTCTCCTGGTTTGTAATTGCACCTTGGGACCTGATTCTCCACTACCCTGCACCTTGCGTAATCATCTCAGTGGCATGGGTGTCAAGGGCTACCATTCTGATCTGTTTTCACTTTGCACAGTGCAACAGAGACCCAGGCCCATGGTCTTCATCCCCTGACTGAAGAAGAGCTACAACAGAACCTTGCTAACTGTGCCCTTTGCCTTGTTCTTGCCCTGTTCTCTGCACGCCCCTCAGCAAAGAATTGGCACTGGAAAGAGGTCTTGTGTTCTTATGATTCCATTGTTTTCACAAACTCTGCCACATTACATGTACTAGTATATTGGGAGGTATTATCCATAGTCATTAAACTACAGGAAAACTGAGAAAATAAACTATCACAGTGCACTGTGTTGCATTTTCCTGTTTTATTATTGGGTTTGTTGATCGTTAGCCTGATTCTGCCAGCTTTATTCACGGTGAGTAGCGCCTTACTCCACAAGAAGATCCCCTGATTTCAGTAGGACTACTCAGTAAGGGCCTAAATCTGCAAAGTTGCTAAATTCAGTCATTCCCCAGGGTCAAATCGTGACATCCTTTCTCACTCTTTTGCTGAGTCAGGGAAAACACCTAGTGGGCCTGATTCTGCTCTTGCTTATGTAACCTTCTGAGTTGGCAGCAACAAGGGCCGGGTTCAGTATCTAGGGGTTCTGTTTCAGGAACGCAATGCAAAACCGGCTCGAACCCCCACCCAGTGACCTGGGACAATTATATACCACTCCCTGGGTGCCTCTAGGATGCAATACTTCCCCTCTCGCAAGTACGGAGTCTGAGTGTAGCAAAATCCTTTTAAAAAAGGAGGGAAACAATGCAGCATTATGTTGGGGAAACACCACAAACAGGATTAATAACACAAATCATGAGCAAAAGACCCACCCTCAAGTAAGTTTGGCAGTATCCTTTTCCCCTCAGGGTCTTAAGTCCAACAACCCAAAAGATTACGCAAAAGTCCAGCACCCCAAAAGTCTCTGCCCCTGGTCAGTGTAGCCCCAGAGTTCGAAAGTTTATCTGCAGAGTTTTACCTCCCCAGCCTGGGTGAAAATGGGGGGCGGAAGGGGCACTCAGGGTGTTAAGGGACACCTTACGTGGTCCGAGGGTGACTGCCTCGTCTCTCCATGGGGTTCTGCTGCAGCCTTCACCACGAGCTGCTCCACTCCACCAGCCATCCCACAAACTGCTCTGCTCTGCCCCACTCCGCCCCACTTCACTCCACTTGCCGTCCTGCTGACCACTCCAACCATCCCACAAACTTCTCTGCTCAGCTCCGCTCACCGTCCCATGGGTCGCTTCAGTCATCTCACAAAACTGCTCTGCTCTGCCAGCTGCTTAGCAATATATCTTCAGGCTCCCCCAGTATTTAACACAGCACTCAGTGATTTCAGCTCTTAGTAATTTTAGCTCTTTAGTGATTTCAGCTCTTAATAGGGAAGCCCCAGTGCTGGTGCACCAAAGTGAACTCAGCACAGCAGGCTGTAGCTAGATTCTTAATGGGATCAAAATTAGCTCTGCTATTCAACAATGGAGAGAGAAGAAAGAGGAGGTGCAATTGGTGTTTCAGGCTCTCAAAGGGGGGCCCAGTCCATCAGGTACAAATACCTGTCCCCAGCACCTCTCTCTCAATTCACTGGGTTTTGGAACCCATGTCCCTTGTCTAACGAGTGCTGCTTAGTTTATGGTGAGTCCCTCTGTCATATAACAGTTCCACTGGCCTTGATTCACATAATCAGGATAACAACACTTTATTCTTCCTGCCCCAGTAACAAAGAAACTAGGGATCCCACAGCAGCCAAAGTGACCATTTGGACGGCTGTGGGTTCATACCAGGTGGGGTGGGTGTGCCTATGCCAACAAGACCAGACTCTGAAGTTCTTTTCCACAACTCGCCACAATTCACCACCAGATGTCAGGGTAGAGCTCATCCTGACTCTGCTTACACTTATACCGCTATAACTCAGGGGTAACGCCACTGAAATCAGTGAAGGCAAATTGCTGTAACACTGGGGTCAGAGAAGAATCAGGCCCAGTGACTTTAGTGGAGTTGTTCTGTGAGTTAAAATTGAATTAAAAACTCACTAAGAATTTCAGGATTTGGCACACAGTTTCCCAGTCATAAGTGTGTATTCACAAAGTTCTACAGTGTCTTTGACAGAAATGCATTCGGCTGTTACTGTGTACATTCTGAGCCAGAGCCTTGGGGGTGTAAACTGGAATGGAACCCTGGTCTTCAGTAGAGCTACATCAATTTACACCAATGGATAAACTGACCCTACGTTTCACTGGAGATTAGTCACTGAGGGCAGGTGCCAAGCCGAGGACTTGAGAAACTGACGACAAGTGCTGAATGTGTCTTTCTCAAAGCTGTAACCAGAAACATTGAAAAGATAAGAATTGAACCCAATTTCATGCATAGAAATTTGTATAGAGCCTTGACCTTAAAAAGGACTGATTACCGCAAACTCTGATTTAAGTCTATATGAGCTGTGGGTCTGTCAAACCCACACAGTATATTCTTGGGGGGGGATGTGTGCATAATTCAGCGCCATTGAATTCTATGGGAAGGGTCTCATTGCTTCAGTGAATGTTTAATAATTCCCTTGATCTCTACCTGTAACATAGAGAAGAAAGAAAACAAGGCCCCAATTCTGCAAAGCACGTAAACATACGTTTAAGCTTGACAGTGAGACTTCAGCATGTGCAGGAAGTACTTTACTGAACTGGAGCCTGTAAGATTAACAGCGCCCTTTCAGGATCAAATTTTTCAGCCCCAATGAAGACTATGGAATTTAAATGAGGGCAGGATTTATCTCACAGTAAAGCAGCTATATCCCCCCATATCATATCCAGTGAGAACAGCAATAAACCAACTCCACAGGTGTACCACATGTTGGAGCTGCTGACTCTGGCCTTGGTCTCTGTTTCATTAGTTCCCAGCTTCACATGAGCATGTGTGTTTTCACTTGGGCTTTGTTGTCTATTTCAGGACAAGGCCTTATGTAAATTAACTTGCATGAAATGCATTTTTATTTTTATTCCAGTGCTCTGAGTTTCTGGATTACATTTTTTTTCACATATTCCCCACACAGGCTCACATATTTTATATTTCAAAAGGAGAAATGTTAAGCGTTTCGGAATGCAGACGCTGAGATGAAATTACAATTTCTTCTGGAATGCCAATAAAAGTGCTGTGAGACCGATGAAATTTCCTGTCAAGTATCAGTCTGTAAAAATCTGTCCACTCATATTTTTGTTTTCCTTGGAAGAGTCCAACATTTTAACTAATTAATTTTCTAATTCCTTACATGCCATTCTCTAGGCATTGCAGGGCAGGTATCCATCGATGCCAATGGAGACCGATATGGGGATTTCTCAGTGATTGCAATGACCAACCCAGAAGCAGGCACACAGGAGGTAAGAAAATAAAGATAACTGCAAATGCCTACTGACGAGATGTCGCAGTATAATGTACCATCATATTGTCTGCTTACTCAGTAGACGGATAATTATTTGTGTGTATTAAAATGTCATAACATAATCCTACAAACCCTAAGTGCAAATCCAGCTTGTAAAAGTAATCTTAAAGCGTAAAACCCAGTTCTACAAATCAATTCTCACTCAAAGGATTACTTGGGTGTAAGACTTTATAGGACTAGGCTCTGTATCAGGGGTGGCCAAACTTATTGACATTCCACATCGCATGCGATAATCTTCAGAAGTTTGAGAGCTGGGTGCGCCTGCTAGGACTAAGGGCCTCTGCCGTGTGGGGTCAGGGAGCACCTGCCGGGGCTCGGGCTCATAGAATCATAGATTATTAGGGTTGGAAGGGACCTCAGGAGATCATCTAGTCCAACCCCCTGCTCAAAGCAGGAGGTTGGACTAGATGATCTCCTTAGGTCCCTTCCAACCCTAATAATCTATGATTCTATGAAATGCTTCAGCCCTTGAGGAGGTGCCTGCCAGGTCTAGAGACTTCAGCCCTGTGGGGTTGAGGGGGGCGCCTGCTGGATCTAGGGGCTGAAGTCCCAAGCCCCAGCAGGCACCCCTCCCCTTCTGGGCAGAAGCCCCAAGCCCCACTGCAGGGCAAAGGTCCCAAACTCCCCACCCCCAGCCTGGTAGGCAGAGAATGGGAGGGAGGGGGCCAGCTCTGCAAGCCACACTAACTGAAAAAGAGCTGCATGTGGTTTGCAAGCCGCGATGTGGCCACCCTTGCTCTGTATCTTAGCTGATCCTGAGATATAGTTTGAAAAAGAGAAGTTGCAGAGTAAAATGACTAAGTCCCTGTCTTCACTGGTAAGAAAAGGTATATTTTTACCCCAGGGAAGCTAAAACACATGAGTTATCCAAGGTAATGACACAGTGAAGATAAGGCACTTTAGTTTTACCATGAGGTAAACTAGGTGAGGTGAGCGCAAAACCACTGTCTGTGGCTGATTCAGCACAGAGTCCAACTAGCTAGAGTTTAAAGCACCACTTAACTCAAGCTAGATATATGTGCATGGGAGTTAGGTTAAGGCCAACACTCAAGTTATACCTCGAACTAACAGTGCAGTGCAGACAAGCTCATAACAACTCAGAAAGTTCCAGTGACCTCATTTGAATAGTCCCAGTGAGTAAGGTCTAGTCACATGAGTAATGATTTACAGGGCCAGGCCGGGCCACTAATACATTTCTATAGATACAAGTGACTGAAAACTCTGAACCTAACCTGCAGATACTTACATGAGTAGTCATAGCTATTTGAAGTCAGTAGGACTGATTACGGGGGAAAGATCTTGTGTGATCAGCCCCTATTTGTATTGATTTTTTTTTAGTAATTTCATTCTCCCTTGCTTTGCTTCTGCTTGCCTTTCATTTCCTGTTGAATTTCTCTTTTTCCCCTTCGATGGTGTATTTCTGTTTCTCTTCAAAAGTATGTCTCATGCTAATTTCTTCCTTTCATTTTTGTAATCTATTAGTTGTTAATTGTGTCTGTTTTGCTCAGGTTTTTCCGCTGTCCTTGCCCTGATTTATAACCTGGCCTCTTTCTTTGAGCCATTGTTGTTTTTTTTTAATTTATTTCACTGGTTCCTTCCATCTGGTCATGAAAACATTAGTTCCTCAATGGAATTGAGCCAGATGAGTGCATGCGTTGGCCAGAACCCTGCTCACAGCTTCATACATAGACTCTAAGATCAGAAGGAACCATTAGATCATCTAGTCTGACCTCCATTGCATTTCACCCAGTTACCCCTATATTGACCTCAGTAATGGGTATTTGACTAAAACGTATCTCCCAGAAAGGCAACCATCTTAATTTGAAGACATCGAGAGAGAGAAAATCCATCACTTCCCTTGGCAGTTTGTTCCAGTGGTTAATCACCCACACATTTCTAATGTGAATTTGTTTGGCTTCAGGTTCCAGCCATTCATTCTTGTTATGCCTTTCTCTGCTCAGTTAAAGAGCCCTTTAAGTACCTTCATGGGGGAAAAAAATACTGGGTACTATATACTGTAACTGAGTTGCCTCTCAAGCTTGTTTTTGATACACTAAAAAAATTGAGCTTTTCAGGTCTCTCACTGTAAAGCATTTTCTCCAGCCCTTGAATAATGTTTGTGGCTCTTTTCTGCACCCTCTCCACTTTGCTATACCTGCAGTCCCATATCTGAGCAATTGTTAGTTGGAATATGAATAAAAGTGTTTCCAGTAAAGATTTGAACTACAGTTGCACTAATGGCAGAGAAATGCAGACTCCTTCAACGTGAAATTCTCCTGTGCATGTAGCAAGTATACTCCATTTAAGTCTTATGTAAGCCCTCAAAATAGGATTTGTGTGGCACATCTAGCTTGGGCAGGACCTATGTACAATGGTGAATTTCACACCTCAACATGCCTCAGTGGCTCAGATAAGGAAAGTAACAAATTTTACTTTAAGCCCAGACAATTATATCTTCTGATGCAAATGCACCACTTACATTAACTTCCCTGGCATCCGTGCATGTTACTTAAAGGCAGAATTTGGCCCTCCATTTTTTTTTAAATTTTCTTCATTAATATTTATACATTTTAGGGAATATTTTCAGAAGGGTGGGCAGCTCTTCTCCTTTTGCAGGCAGGATTTATTCCTGCATTTTTGCCCATGCCGTTCACATATCTGGATATTTGTTCCTCTAACTGCAGTACTTGACTGGAGGCACAAATCAGGTAGAGATGCAGCTACTCATTTGTTCTTGCATTTTATTTCTGCAAACTGCACCCACAAATGGGAGCCTAAAATATTCTCCTGTGTGAATTTCATCAAGTAGATAGAAAGCAGCCTCTTTTACTCTGCTAATTATACAGATAATTTGGGCCAGATTCCCTACTGTATTATTCCATCTGTATACTGTTGTAGCTCTGTTGTTCCACTGGCATTAAACTGGATTGCTGCAGTAGTAAACCATATCCTATATGTTTAGTTGGATGCAACATGAATCATCTTCTTGGACATATAATATTAAGGAAGGAACCAACTCACAAACTTGATTACATACAGCCTTGAATTTTAAGGAAGTTCAGAGTTCAGAATCCTAATCTAGATTTTGAAACTCTCACATGTGAACCCAAAATCCTGAACAGAAAACAGAAATGCATGTAGACCTCTCAGAACGTTATAAAATGGAACCCAAAATCAGGCCAAGCTTTCCTGCTTTTAAGTTTCTTTACAACCCCAAAACCCTTGGTCCAGGTTTACTGAGGTCCATGAACTTGGTAGAGATGGTCTCCATGCAAGAAAGTCAGGATCTGAGTCCAGATTTCAAATGCCAAAAAGTTTGTGGAGGATCAGATTAAAGGGTTTTTGTTCTGGCCTATAACACCTCTGGAGCACCTGCTACTGCATGAGATACTGCAGGTCTTTCCCACTCCTGGCACCCCTGTAGGTTGTCGACCTTTCTTGGTAGCCCTCCAGTGGCTCAGTCCTCCAGCTTGGTCGCAGTCAAAATGAACCCCTTCTGAGGTAGGAAGAGTTCTTACTAGGGCCTTCAGTTCTGGCTCTGGGCCCTTTAAAGTCAGCCCTTGGCTGAAGTTCCCAAACAAGCTTTGTCCCCTTCACAGGGTTTACAATACTTTGCTAGTGGCTGGTAGGGGAGCCTGGGCTTGCCTACTACTCCATGTTCCAGCCCACCAGCAGCCACACACACAGCAGCCACATACCACTCACTTCAGTTCATTGTTGCTATTTCCCTAAACCTCTTCTCACCTGGCCCCTTTATCTTCATCCACTTATCTTAGGGTTAAAGGTCTCAGGTCCTCTGTCTTCCAGCTTAAATGATTGTAGTCAGAACCAAACTCTGGTTGCCACTCAAGCTCCTTTGTCCAGAAAAAAGCACCCTTCCTCAGCCCTTGGTCCCAGGAACTTACTTGCTACAGTTCTACAGCTCCTTTTTATCTGAGCCTCCTGGGCTCTGATTGGCTGTATCTGTGCAGCCGCTCCAGGCAGGTCTGGAAGGCCCACCTTTCCTGCTCCTTTCTTGGGGAGAGGTGTAGTAGGATTGTAGAGCCTCCAGCAGTGGGCCACAAAAGGCTTGGTACACCCCATCAGGAACCATTTCAAGAACCATCACAAAGTTTTAAAAAAGCTAACTCCAAATTATCTCTGAACCCTGGCCATTTACTGTTTGAGGCAGAAAGCTGGTGAAATTGATTTCAGTAACTAAAGCAGAGCAACGTATGGAAAGCCCTAGATTTATAATCTAGAATTTTGTCCATAGCCATAAGTGCTGCTGTCATGGTATAAACCCCCACTCTGAACCTTAGCGTCCAAAAGATGGGGTACCAGCATGAATTCCTCTAAACTCAATTACCAGCTTAGTACTTGTAGCGCTGCCACCAACCAGGAATTCCAGTGCCTTGTACATGCTGGTCCTCCCAAGACCTTGTCCGGGGAACCCCAAGACCCAGACCCTCTGGATCTTAACACAAGGAAAGTAAACCCTTTCCCTCACCGTTGCCTCTCCCAGGCTTCCCCTCTCTGGGTTACCCTGGAAGATCACTGTGATTCAAACTCCTTGAATCTTAAACAGAGAGGAAAATTCACCTTCCCCCCTCCTTCTCTCTCCCCCTCCCAGACTCTCCCTGAGAGAGACAGTAATCCTAACACAGACAGAAATTAACCTTTCTCTCTCCCTTCCCTCCTTTCTCCCCACCAATTCCCTGGTGAATCCAGACCCCGTCCCCTGGGGTCTCACACCAGAATAAAAAAAAAACAATCAGGTTCTTAAAAAAGAAACTTTTAATTAAAGAGAGAAAAACAGTAAAAATTATTTTCATAAATTTAAAATGGAATAGCTGCAGGGTCTTTCAGCTATAGACACTGGGAATACCCTCCCAGCCTAAGTATACAAGTACAAATTAAAATCCTTTCAGCAAAATACAAATTTGAACTCCTTCCAGCCAAATACACATTTGAACTCCTCCCAGCCAAATACACATTTGCAAATAAAGAAAACAAACATAACCTAACTCGCCTTATCTACCTAGTACTCACTATTCTGAACTTATAAGAGCCTGTATCGGAGAGATTGGAGAGAAACCTGGTTGCACGTCTGGTCACTCTGAGCCCCCAGAGAGAACAACCACCAAAATCTAACAGCACACACACAAATTTCCATCCTTCAAGATTTGAAAGTATCCTGTCCCCTGATTGGTCCTCTGGTCAGGTGACAGCCAAGCGCACCGATCTTGTTAACCCTTTACAGGCAAAAGAGATATGAAGTACTTCTGTTCTATTAACTCTTACTTATCTGTTTATGACAGCTGCTAATTATTGATCGCATCAGTGGGATTCTGACAGGGCAACTTATTCAAGTCCTGTGAATAATCAGGACGTTTCACAAGGTTCCAAGCACATGCAGTTGTCCAGTGTGTCTCTTTTCTCTGGGAATAAATTCATGAGAAAAGCATTATCATTTCTTGTTTTTACACAGGTGATTGGGGACTACTATGGAAAGCAAGGGCGTTTTGAAATTCGATCAAATGTGAAGTATCCTTGGGGTCCTGGCAAGCTGAGAATAGATGAAAACAGAGTTTTAGAGCACACGAACAATACGCCTTGTAAATCATGTAAGTTTAGTGACTTAATGTTTCCTTCCAAGCTGTAAGAGAGAGAGACAGCATCCTCTTGTTTACACTCACATTCCTTAATGGAACACTGTCAAAGTTGCTGGGCCTGAAAATGCCAGCAGTAACTTGACAGTTGTGCCGTATTGAAATAGTTCTGTTTATAATGGCTGGAACAGATCTTTATTCCCAGACATTGCATGCTGCTACTGGGAACAAAAAAGCTCAAGCAGATATGCAACTTCTTGTCAGACTCCCATCATTAAGCTGGTGCATGCCCATTATGCTACAGATACGTCTGTGTTGGCCCTAAGCCCATGAAAGTCTCCTTCCAGGAAAATAAACAGGTAGTTCTCCGCAGGCCAGAAGGGAGCAAACACAGTGAGTAGCTGGAATATGCAAGCTTGTCCCCCGAGACAAGGCGTAATCATACCTCTTTGACAGATGCTGATAAGAAGAGCATTAACTCTCCACGGGGTTTGGGATGGTGCCCTCCAGGGATTCTCAACTTGAGCAGCCCCATCTCTTTCCAGTTCCTTGTGTTCACAGAACATGCCTCACAGAGGGGACAGTGAGGTGACTGGAAGAAGATACTTGCAATATTTCTGTGGCAAGTTTCCCTCTGCTGTGGACATCTCCCTCAAAAGGATGGTCTTAGCTCCCCTTTTATAAGGAGGGTTTTGCAGGAGATGAATTGCTAGCTCTGGAGCTGGGAGATACCTCCAGCTCGACAGTATTATTTCCCTCTTTTCCATTAAGATTTAAAACAATAGCTGTACTCTATAATTTTCTGTATACATTCATTCTGGCCTGGTCTGTCCCTGACTAGCACAGAGGGGGACAGGGCATTTGTGCCCCCTTGTTATCTCCATGTGTCCCTGGGTGGGGAGCAGCAATGCCCTTCAAAGAGTCAAAGAAGCGTGAAGAGGAGTCGGGTCCATGGCTTCCCCCTTCCTCTGTACCAGCCTGTGGTGTGGGCCAGGCATGGCAAGAGAAGCAGGCTATGCCCTCCTAAAGACTGATGCCGCGAGCATGCTCCTTTTTTGCTCCCTAGAGGGACTTTCTTCCCTGAGCTCGCCCTGGGTCATTGCATCTCTGCTCTGCCCCCTACTCAACTCTGTGGCAAAGTGCTATGTTCTCACCATTCAGCTGAATATTGATTTCTGATTGTGTTCACATAGTCATTTGTTGACTGTAACTTCATGTGCAAAACTTTCAGCACAGAATTAAAATCACGTGAATTTTACTTGAAACTCAGCCCAGGTTCATCAAAAGGTTTGCTGAGATCTGTGAGGCTACTGAGTGAAGATGAGCCCATCCTTGCATTAAACCTGGGCTGGTGTACAATTTTGAGGTTAACCCAGGTGAAACTCAGTCATTTCTGTCATAGTAGCTGCTGCAGTCATTAGACCCTGACCCCTGCCATGTCATCTATTGTAATCCTAGCCCCTATCGTGAGGGGTAGGCCCTACACACTCATCTCTTACCAGCATTTCTCTATATCACACCTTTATTACAACTGTGACTGAGTGTTCCTTTGATTTTGTGGTGGTGAGAGGGTTGACCCCCAACACTCAGAGTAAAGCAGAGAGGAAAATAAAATCACATGAGTTTGAACCAAAGGAGAGGTTCCCCTCAAGCCCCATCTGAACGAGGTTATAAACAGCTCTAGTAATTTTTTTGCATTGGTCATTTCTTTAACACATATTTTCCAAAATGTGAACATGAACAGTTCCGGGTATGAATGCTGATCGTTTATTTCTTTTTGCTTTTTCAAGCAGGTGGCCTGGGAGAGTCAGCAGTTACAGGGATCGTAGTGGGTGCCTTACTTGGAGCAGGATTACTAATGGCTTTCTACATTTTCAGGTTAGTCCCGGTTACTAAAAGTTCCTTAGCTACCTACAGAGCCCAAACCTCTCCACACCTTGCATGCCTGTGTCTGGTATGGGGAGAGGAGACGACAAGTGCTAAAACAAGGGCCTACTTCTCTGGGGCAAAACTCCCACTGAAGCCAGTTCATTCACTTTACTGTCTCAATAGCTGTTTTGTATGCTTGAGTCAGCTTTATTGTGTATTAGGCCCTGATCCTTCAATCCCTTATGCTTGTGGGTAATTTTACTTGTGTTAGTATTGCCAGTAAATTCACGGCTAACATAATAAAGCTCACAGGTGTGGAAAGCTTTCCTATGGCAATTTTTCAGCATTGTGCATGTAGTGATTGCGCACAGGACCAGCTGCCTAGTAGAGCAGAGTAATGTCTTTAATTAACTGCTGAACAAAATTAAACAGTTTTATACTGGAGATATTTCAAAGTGACTGCTTTAGCACGGTTGGCCAAAGGGAATTGTTGAGTTTCTGTGGGTTCCAAGAGGCAGGACCAAATGCTTTGTTGCTAGGTTGTTTGTGTATTTTTAAATCTTATACTGTCAACCAACATTCGAGGCCATTGTACATCTCAGGCAAAACTTCCATTGACTTAACTGTTGAGCATATTATACATGTTGTTCTGTATTTCCTTATGCATGGAAGAAAATAAGTAAAAAGAATACATTTGATTCCTTGTATATTACAATGAAATAATGTTTTTATGCAACAGTAACAATTAAGACAACTGCCCCTTTTTTACTGTTTTTGAAATACAGGTTAACAAAATGAAACATAATGAAACCTGTGTTTCTGATGTACAAGCCCATCTTAAGCAATCATTCTGAAATATCTCCGATATTTGACTAGTTTTGCTCAGAAGATACTTAAAGTCCAAATTTTACTGGGCAGTCAATGCTGGTCAATTGCACAGTCAATGAATACACATTACGGTGGAAAAGTACTGCTCTAAGAAGTTTTAATTCCCTCTCCATATCATTAAGTCAGCCATGGGAAGAAAGTCTAAGGGGAAAACAGTTCAAGACAGTTAGCAGTTTTTCAAAGAAACATTATTAAAGACACAAGAGCAAACTATCCCACTGCATAGGAAAGATAGGACAAATGGCAAGGGACCACCCTGGCTTTACCAAGAGATCTTCAATTATCTGAAACTCAAAAAAGGAGTCCTAAAAAGGGTGGAAATTAATTCAAATTACAAAGGGTGAATATAAACAAATAACACAAGTCCGTAGGGACAAAATTAGAAAGGCCAAGACACAAAACAAGATCAAACTAGTTAGAGTCATAAAGGGTAACAAGAAAACATTCTACAAATACATTAGAAGCAAGAGGAGGACCAAGGACAGGGTAGCCCATTACTCAATGGTGGGGATGGGGACAATAACAGAAAATGTGGAAATGGCAGAAGTGCTAAATGACTTCTTTGTTTCACTTTTCACAAAGTTTACTAACAATTGGACATCTAACTTAATAAGTGCTGGTGAAAATGAGGTAGGTTCAGAGGTAAAATAGGGAAGGAACAAGGAAAAAATTACTTAGACACCTTAGATGTCTTTAAATCACTAGGGCCTGATGACATACATCCTAGAATACTCAAGAAGCTGACTGAGGAGATATCTGAGCCATTATCAATTATCTTTGAAAAGTCACGAAAGATGGGAGAGATTCCAGAGGACTGGAAAAGGGCAAATATAGTACCAATCTATAAAAAGTGAAATAAGGACAATTTGGGGAATTACAGATGAGTCAACTTAACTTCAGTAGCCAGAAAGATAATGGAGCAAAGAAGTAAGCAATCAGTTTACAAACTCCTAGAAGATAATAAGATGATAAGTAACAGTGAGCATGGATTTGTCAAGAACAAATTGTGTCAAACCAACCTAATAGCTTTTTTTGACAAGCCTTGTGGAAACGGCGGTGACAAGCCTTGTGGGTAGGGGGAAGTGGTAGATGTGGTATATCTTGACTTCAGTAAGGCTTTTGATACTGTCTCACATGACCTTCTCATAAAAAAAACCTAGGGAAATGGAGCTACTATAAGGTGGGTGCATAACTGGTTGGAAAACTGTTCCCAGAGAGTAGTTATCAGTGGTTCACAGTCAAGCTGGAAGGGCAAATGAAGTGGGGTCTGCAGGGATCAGTTCTAGGTCAGGTTCTGTTCAGTATCTTTGTTAATGATTTAGATAATGGTATAGAGAGTATACTTATAAAGCTTGCAGGAGATACCAAGCTGGGAGAGGTTGCAAGTGCTTTGGAGGATAGGATTAAAATTCAAAATGATCTGGACAAACTGGAGAAATCATCTGAAGTAAATAGGATGAAATTCAATAAGGACAATTGCAAAGTACTCCACTTAGGAAGAAACAATCAGTTGCACACATACAAAATGGGAAATGACTGCCTAGGAAGGAGTACTGTGGAAAGGGATCTGGGGGTCATAGTGGATCACAAGCTAAATATGAATCAACAGTGTAACACTATTGCAAAAAAGGCAAACATCATTCTAGGATGTATTAGCAGGAGTGTTGTAAACTGGATATGAGAAGTAATTCTTCTGCTCTACTCTGCACTGATTAGGCCTCAACTGGAGTATTGTGTCCAGTTCTGGGGGCAACATTTCAGGAAAGATGTGGACAAACTAGAGAAAGTCCAGAGAAGAGCAACAAAAATGATTAAAGGTCTGGAAAACATGACCTAAGAGGGAAAATTGAAAAAAATGGGTCTGTTTAGTCTGGAGAAGAAAAGACTGAGGGGGACGGGATAACAGTTTTCAAGTACATAAATACATGATTAAAGACCCCATTTATGTTTTGAAAAAGACAAAAAGATGGTACAAACGTGCCTTTATAATTTACTTTGTGCATGGTCACAGCCAGACCCTTGCATCTTTTACAACACTCCCAATTTGAAAGTACAAAATATAAGGGTGGTATTTTTTTTTAAGTTTACACACACTAGGGGGCAGATCCATAGTCCTCTGCTGGTGTAAACTGAGAGTATGCACCAGCAGAGGACTTGCCCCAAGTGCTTCTGACGTTGACATTTGGGGACGAATTCTGCACACATTGACATTAGGGAGTGGAGGGTTAGGGCCTTATTTAATCCATTAGAATGAATGGCAAGAATTAAATATCAGACCTGGCATATATTCACTGGACAAATTGGGCCAGATTTTAAGAAAAGCACATATAGGATTGTGTTCACAAAAATTATTTGTATCTGCATCCATAGTTATGAAGCAGTTACACTAATGTGCATGCAAATATAGTTATACAACTATTTGGTCATCTGCATGTGTAATTACCACAATTAGGGATACAACTTCTTGCATATCTTTGAGTGTACAACTACACTTTGTTGAAAAATCAGAACCATAGTTCTTCTGCTATATTGTGTTGAAAGGAAGTAAAAGGCTATATTTCCAAAAATGGCCTGGTTTTGTGCCTCAACACCTTCCATGCACAAAGAAATTATAGAATATACATGAAGTAAGAGTCTGTTTTTTAAAAAGTATTTAGGTACCTAAAGATTCAGAAAGATGACTAGTGGGATTTTCAAAAGCAGCTAGGTGCCTAAGTCCCATTGATTTCAATGGGAGTTAGGCACTTGTTAGCATTTTCAAAAGGGTGTTAGCACGTTAAGTGCCTAGCTGCATCTTCAGAAGCCTAACTTTGGAAATCCTGGACTTAAATCCTCTTGTTCATGCAAATTGAATGCAAATTTCCTGTGTATGTGAACATTGTGTCATTTGTGTGCAAAAGCAATATTGTGCAAAAACTGCATGTACAACAGGGGCTGGTTTGAGGCCCTTTTGAATAATTAGCCCTGAAACCCAGTGGGTTCATAGATGTAATATTAAAAGTATTAGACTCAGAGTTTCTAAAATTTCATTTTGGAGGTTTATGGGAGGAAGTGGGTTTAGTACCTTACTTTGATGTATGAATAATATAAAGAAACTCTTGATAAGGGCTTGAGGTGGGCACACATGGAAAACTATGGCTGATGCACAAGCAATTTAATATACCCCTTAGATATCATTTAAATCTCTTTTCCAGTTTTCCTTAAGATCCCTTCCAGTGATATAAACACACTAATGTATCTCATGTAGATGTTGTGAGGAGCTAATTAGATAGTATCTGGCTTCAGTGGGAGTTTTGACTGCATAAAGAGTCAGATCCATTGTGCGGATCCCACAGAAAGTGGCCCCCATGTCTGGTATAAGAAAGTAATTTGGCTCTGATCAATGCAAAAAGAGTAATCTGGCATAGTTCCCATGCCACTATACAAAAACGTCCTAATCGTTTAGTTCACAAATTGTCAAAGAAGAAAATGTTTGTGTCTGCGTGCCTTGAGAATGCCTGTTAACTTTTACACAGAATTCTTGGGCTAGGGCAAAATGCTTCAAGGCAAATGACTTTAATCTTTTACCAGGGTTTCAGATTCTGTCACTTCTCATTTCTCAACAGAAACCCAGTTCTCCCCTGTAGGCATTCTTTGAAAGAGAAGTCCTATTATCTTGTTATTGAGGGAGGATTTCTCACTCTGTTCCTCTCCTTTCATGCAGAAAGAAATACAGAATAACTATTGAGAGACGAAGTCAACAGGAAGAGTGTAATGTGGGCAAGCATCGACAGTTACGTGAAGACTCCATTAGATCTCATTTTTCTGCCGCGTAAAGAAGAAAAAAAATCTCATTCTTCCTGAAAAAAACTTTAGGGAAATGGACAAAACCAAAGACATCAGTGTAAAAGAAGAGGCTCTTGAAGAACTAATTCTTTAAGCAGTAGAGTCATTTTATCTTAATTTCTTTCAAAAACTCAGGAATGATTTACTAATCACATTATGCCACATGGCCTTTCATCTCGTGGAAAAAAAAAGATAATTTCACATTATAGGATGTTCTTAGTGTTTTGAGAGGGTATTTTCTAAGACATTTATTGAGGGCAGCAGTTTTGTGCTTAGGGCTGGGAATGCTTCTTCCTGACCCCTTCTTTTTAACTCCTAGTGCTTCCTTTCTTAGCTGCATCACAAGCAAGGATATCAAAATGTGGTTTCAGTGCTGCTTTGCCATTAAAATAAAGATGTCTTCATTATGGGCTTCCTGCATTATTGAAACCAATGGGCCACTTTGCCCTGGACCTCAGTAGGTGCAGGATAAGACCGCTAGAGTTTAATCTCAGGAGTTGGCACTTGAGATGTAAATAACTATTGAGAAAGTAGGGGGTGGAAGCACTCAAGTCATTTTTTCATTGCACGTACAGTATCAAAATCAAGACAGGGAATACAGAGACTGAATCTCTTCTCACTTATAGTAGTGTAAGTCAAGAGTAGCTTCATTGCAGTCAGTGGCGTTTCACTGGTATGGGACATAAGCAAAGGGAGAAACAGAACCCTGGAGTAGAAGTGCTTTTTCTTCAGCCTAACATATGCTTTTATATTGTAACAAAACATCCCAGAAGAGTCATCATCCTTCTCTCTCTCCACGATCACCACCTCTTAGAAAGGCTAGTGCAGTACCTAAAGGGCTGGCTTCTGCTCCCATTGAAGTCAATGGCAGAAATGCCCCTGATTTCAGTGAGAGGAGGGTACGATCCAGACTCTGTAAATATTAATAATAGGGGAGTGTTTGTACAGTAACGGTAATTCAAAAGATTTTTTTTTTATAAAAATGACATTCCGTGCTAGCATTTTATTTTTAGGTTTCTTTATCTTGTATTTTTCGATTAGAAATGGTCTATTTTGGCTTTGATAAAATTAAAAGTCAAGGCGAGAAGGTTTGAAGAAATATTTTTACAGTGTGAATAATGTACACAGGAAGTCATTGATGTAAATAAAAGTTATTTTGGTTTATGAATATTAACCAGTTTTTTCCCCTCCCTCTTCCCCAGGCATGTGCAGAATGCAAATAATTAATTAGCTAAAGTAAAATGCAATTGATTACTTAGTTGTAAAATTGCAAAAAATTATTCAGATTACAAATTTAGACCCTAATCCTGCAGACATTTAACTTTACACACATTCAAATCAATGAGACTGACTACATACATGGGTAAAGTAAAGCGTCTGCAGGATTGGAGCTTTAAGATGCTGCTGTGGGGCCTGATCCAGATCCTGCTGACATTGGTATCTTTGATAATTATCTCATTAATTTTATCATGGACTTCAATTGGAGCAGGACTGGCTCTGTTAAAAGTAGGTTATTTTATACTGTATATAGAAAAGTTCTAAACACTTTCTAGTCAGGAAATGTAGGTATTATTTAGAATGCCTGATTTGGAGAGTAATCGCTCTAAGAGTATTGCCTGAGAGAGAGAAAATTTACTAAGTTTGTGAATCCTTTGGTTTATCCTGGCAATTTTTCATATTAAGAAAACTTTTCTTTAACAGAGCCCTTAAAACTAGTCCCTAAGGCAGTGGTCCCCAAACTCTGGGGAATACCCTCCTGGGGTGTGCGCGCACAGAGGAACATCTGGGGGCAGCACAGCAGGGCCCATGCCAGCCCCTACCAGGGGACAGGGAGGGAGCTCCATCGAGCCCCACTCTGCCCCCAGTTCCGCTCCAGCCCCAGCTCCTGGCCACAGTGGATACCCTGACTCCACTCCTGGCCCTGGCCACAGCTCTGCTCCGACCCCTACTCTCAGCCGCTGGCTCCTGCTCCTGGCCCCAGCTGCGGCTCCCAGCCCAGCCATAACTCCACTCCCGGGGCGGGCGCAGACACATTCTATTACTGGCAAGGGGGAGGGCGCGAGAGGAAAAGTTTGGGGACCACTGCGCTAAGGGCCAGATTCTGCCATCATTTACACTAGTGTAAGTCCAGAGAAAGTGCACCGAAGTAGCTTACAGTAAATGGAGAGCAGAATTTGGCCCGATTTGTTTTATTACAGCTCTCTATTTTTTCAGTGTGTGGACAGATTTTGCTGATGTGTTTGATCTACTTTTTTCTAAAATATGTATCTGGGCATGTGGTTTACTCAGGGCCGGCGCTTCCATTTAGGCGGCCTAGGCAATCGCGTAGGGCGCCAGGATTATTGGTGGGTAGCATTTTGCCGGGGGGGGCGGCAGGTAGCTCCGGTGGAGCTGCCGCAGTCGTGCCTGCGGACGGTTGGCTGCTCCCGCGGCTCCGGTGGACCTCCCGCAGGCACCACTGCGGCAGCTCCACCGGAGCCACGGGACCAGGGCGCGGGGCGTCGAAATTGCCATGCGCCTAGGGCGCTAAAACCCCTAGAGCCAGTCCTGGGTTTACTGCCTGCATTTGTGAAGTTCTGTCTGATTCCTCAGGCATCGAGGCAGGGGCCCATTCTTGGAGCTGCTCCAGAGTAGATCAAAGCGGCTGGAAACTGTGGATTTGAGACCTTAAGGATTCCCTCTCATTGGGTAGCACAGAGTAAGGTAGAGGCTCTAACATAACTCATTTCACAGCCCAGGTCTGCAGTGTGCGTCTGTTGAAAAAATGACATGGCCAATGTACCACTATAGCCCAGTGAACTTTGGTCACTAGACTGGCCCCCCTCAAGCCATGAACCACCGAGCTTGGCATAGGTTAGAGCAGAATTCACATTGCACTAGAGCTGGCTGAAAAAAGCTGATCAATTTTTTGGAAAATTTCTAAAATGTTTTAGTTGAAACTGATTTTGAAAATGTTAGCAAAATTTTTTACTGGTTTCAAACTCATTTTGATTTGTTTGTCACTTTTGGAAATATTCAATTTGTTTTTTTCCTCTTTTTCTCTCATTTTCTGTTTTGCTACTGAAAGTAGGGAAAGAAAAAGAGGGAAGGAAAAAAGCAAAAAATAAAAACCAAAATGTTTTTATAGTAAACCAGGGCAGTTTAAAATATTATATTTTTTCACAAAACAAAACATTTTGTTTGCTGTGACATACACGGGAGGCTGATCTATTGTCCCCCCCGACCTGCCTCACAGATCAGAAACACAAAGGTGGGCTCAAGCTGCATTTGTCCTCATCACCTGGTCTTGTGCCAAGCACAGTTAAGTCCAGGTAGAGGATCTGGGGTAATTAACAGTACAATTTTTTATCACATGATCTTGTTTCAGCTAAATGGAATTGAGGAGAAAACAGAAAAGGGTAATTAGAGAGCCACTGTGAGGCTGAAAAAAAATCATGCAGCCCTGGATTATCTGTATCCTTTTAATCACAACCCTAGATAGCATTGCCCAGGAAGTCTCACCAGCTGGGGCTCCTATGCAGGACTGGCCACAGCTTAAAGCACCACAACCCACTTTATTCACTTCCAGAGGAGGCACCATAACATTGGGAGCATAGCAGACTGCTGTTGGAAGAATGCGTGTTTAGCTATTTTTTTAAAATCTCTGTCCTGTGTTAGTAATAACACTGTAGATGATTAAAAGTGAACAATTTTTTAACATTACTTTTTACCGTTGATGTAGTTTGTTTATTTTTTACATTTTTCTCAATTTGGACAAGGAAAATAGACTAGTCAGTCTCCCTCTCTGGTTCTCCTGCAGTAGCTCAGAGCTTAGGCTTCAAATACTGCAGGGCAATGTTTAAATTCAAACAAAAAACACTGATTTTCAAATAAGTTTTTAAAGAATTCTTTGGATCTAAGGGGCTATACAAGTAAATAAAATGTATTGTAATATGTGGGTTTCAGAAAGTTGTTTAACCAAAACCTGTATTTGTGGCTATCCATATATAACAATAACAACAAATAATCAACATATAAAGGCCACAAATGAGCCCAGCACTTTAGCACACAAACTTAAGCACATCCATACGTGTTAAAGTGATATAGTTAATAGAGAATTCATACATAATTTTTTTTTTTTTTGGTAGCAGTTAAAGATGTTGGGGAAAGCTCTGCTTTCAGATATATGCCTAATGCCCATTGGCTGTCTGAATATCTGCAGGCAGAGTTTATGAGTACAGGAGCTTTTGTTTAAATGACACATTTCACATGAGAAAGTTGAAGTATTTGCACTGTGCACATCTCTGTTTATAGAAATATTAGTCAGAAAGGAGTTTCAATGATGTGTGGTCTTTTATTTTCAGACATCTTCGAATACGGAATGAAAATGATCCCGTAGACCATATGAGGCCAAATTTCTGTTGAAGTCAATAGAAATGTTGCCAGTGAAAGATTTCAGGACTGGACCATCTGAAGGGGTTAACAAGTAGTGCAATGGGCTATGATAGTGTTTTCTCCTCTTGGGAATCACAAGAAACCTGTGTACGTCTTTTTGGCCTTAATTCTGTCTTAAATTTAGCATGTATGTGAAATGGAGACCATCCCTTTATATTTTACCCATCTGGTTTAAAGGGGAGGCTTTGGTGTTTTACAAGGATATTATTGACTTTTTATCAGGAAAATAATATTGCTATGACTTGGAGACTTTATCTTGGATTAGTGTTTAATTATGAAATAACTGTGTAGGTTTTTTTTTTTTAAATCCAGAATTGCTTATTCCAGAATGCACATTTCAAAATGCCTCTGACTGGTGTACACCACATTTAGACCCTACAAAAATGACTTTTAAAAGGTGCTGGACTAGAGTTCATTCAAAATTTCTCATTAACCACTAATGTTAATAGTCTGCATCGATTGCAAAATACTCTGAAGAATCTGACACTGTTAAAGTTTATGTGCTAAACTACAGCACATCAGACGCCTTTTGTGGATTCATTAGGTGCTGAAACTTCAGAAGGTTAAAAATCCTGACTCGGTGTAAATTGTTGCTTGGTGTTTCTGTTGCGTGAATGTTCCTACCAGACACTTGAGCAAGCAGAGGAAATGTACCTAATAAGGGATTTTAAAAAATCTTGTTTTGATTGTTAATTTCTTAATCTAAGATGATCTGCACAAGGAATAACTGCACAATTCTCTCACAGCAAAGTGTGTAACCATGTGTTTTACAAACATTAGGCCAGATCATCAGCTGACAATTATTGGCACAGCTACATTGACTTCAGTAGAGTTGCACTGATATTTACCAGCTGAAGATCTGGTTCATTTCTTTGACGCCTTATCCCCTATGACCCACATGCATGGGTGTTTCTCCGTATAGTATAGGAGGCACCACTAAAAATCCAGTGTAACAGTTACCACATAGTGGTATACGAGATCATTACAGTTTTTCTTTGTATTTAGTACATATCTGGGGTGACTGTGGGGTAACGATTGGCAAGTGTTGACTATTTAATGGCTTCTAGTGTAGCAAAGAATTCAAGGTGTGGAAAGGTCTGTTGGGAATAGAGAATTAATACCTGCGCAGTTGAGTTGAGGGAGAAAAGAAAGAGAAACTCAGGGACTGATTGTACACCCATTGATGTGTTACTGACTTCAGTGAGAGCAGGATCAAGCTCTTGCTTTCTGCACAGGATGCGGTCTATATTATTTTATAGTTAAGCTCAGAGGGCCAGCCTAAGGACTATTCACCAATTAAATCCCAAAATATGGCTTACATTAAATTTAAGTGGCACATAGGACTTGGGCTGACCTTCTGCCCAGGGGTGAATCTCACCTCTAAAACTAAGTGCTTACCTAAATAAGAGTGTTTATTTTATTGAGCATGTCTAAAAATATAAAGCCCCAGGCTTTGGGGCAGGATGCTGAAAGGAAGGTGATGGGATGGATTTGCTTTGTTCCTTGTGCCTAGTATGTAATTATCACGAAACCAAGAGGACTCAGGATAGAGACTGTGGAAGTTAACTTTGTCCCCTTTTTTGGGATGTTACTATTCATTATCAATGTAAAAATACTGGACAACACAGAAATGTAGTATCAGTCTAGTAGAAAATGAATGGAAAGCTGCACAGTATATTGTACTGATGTAAGTAGAACTATATGCATATAATGTGATTTTATTTATTGTTTTTGTGTAAAGGAGAATGTGTATTCATGACTGTGGATATAACCTCTGTTTTATGTGTGTAATGTATTTCTTTCTTTTACAAGTTGGTCATTTAAAATATCTACATTCATCAGTGCCCACTGATTTTAATTGTGTACATTTTTTGTAAACACATCAAGGCGGCAAGAATGTCACATATCCAGAGTATAACAAAATGTTCCCATTAAAGAAATAGAAATGTGATAGTGTACATTTTCCTGCTCTGTTCTCATCACCTGTTGATTTTATTGTTGGTCTCTAATGTTTGGAGACATCAGAGTATAGTGTGTTAATGATAAAAAGATTCTTCTGATTTTACTTTTTACACATCTAATGAAATCCTGATTTTAATAATGACTAGGGCTTATCAAAGGTGAAGTATTAAATAAATCCAGTAATTGATTACACTGGGAGTCATTTTAATTGTGTCAGAAGAAAGATACCACAACTGTGTCAAAGTCCAAAAAAGGCTTTGATAAATAATTGTAAAATGTTTGATACATTTCTTGGCTTCTCCAATGAGATATAAAATAGACACATGATTATTTAAATCCACCAGCTATTAAACCTCTGTGTGCAAATTCTTGCAGTCAGGCAAAACTTGCACTGAAGAATTTTTCCCAAGAATGGACTGCAGGATATGTATCAAATCTCTTACATTCGTGACTGTATTACTCTGACACATTTCTGGGATTTTAAAATACAGTCATTAGGACATCCTGTCACTCCTGGTCTACAGCTTTCTTACAAACATACATTTGTATGTTGCATCAATGTTATGGTGCAATCCAAATTTAAAGCCAGTTATTGAAACCATACCAGACTTTGATAACGTAAAACAACTTGAAAATGAATATGAGGAGTCAACATCTAATCCATATTCTCATCAAAATAAAAGACTTTGAGAATTTACAAGAGAGAAGGTTTAGATATGTAACAGCCAACAGAGTTACCAGGACCCTAACCAGGGTGGGCTGAGCAGGGCAGCCACCTAGGGCCCAAAGCTGCGGGCATGGAAAAATTATGAAAAAACAGTAGGGAGTGCAAATAGGCTTGCTCTCTCCAGGCAGCACAATGACTAGTTGTGACTCTGTGCAAGTCTACGAGCAAACAAGAAAAGGGTAAATGAAAGCAAAAAATATAGGCCCAACGAGGCCCAACAATTGAACACTTTGCACTGCGTAGTATCTTTTATCCATGGATCTCTAAACAGGGCACTAATATTAATTCTTTCAGCACACCTTTGACATTGATGCATATTATTCAATCAATTTATAGGGATGAGTAAAAATTCCCAGGGGCCACATAGCAATTTTTTAGGCTGTTTTCTAAGAAAAAAACTATCCCAGGAGAAAAATGGGAATGCATTGTTCCCCTGCTCTGGTAAATCTCTTCTCACTCAATCTATGATGTGCCATTTTCTAGTTATTACCCAGTAGCCTAATTCCCCCAGTCTAGTGTCCTATCAATTTCAGGGGGCTGCCAAGTGGTTCACTCTCCCCATACTTGCCAAGATCCCAGGGCTAACTATTCCCTTTTCACTGGGCCCAGTGCTGTGATGATGATGATAACATTGAAAGGTCCTTTGAGACTTTTCTACAATTCATGTCCCAGATTGTACTATGTACCAGAAGGGTGCTAACCTCACAGAAAGGGAATGAGTGAGAAGTCCAGCATGTCGTCTTCTGACTCTTCCATCCCATACTTTGAGGTGTGATGCATAAGAAAGGACTCGGTGAAGGATGTAGGTTTGGGATCATTTTGAGGGATCGTGTTTGGGGTGTAATACTACTTTAAACAAGCCGGTTTATTTAAATTTCTATTTATAATTTCTCCAATGATCCTAACCAACTGCTTTGACCTCTTGGTGCGTAAAGTCTGAAATTGTCAACAAGAAATGCAAAGAGTCAAGTTGTTTTTACATAGTTCTACACTGAAGCTCTTTGAAGAGCTAGTAATGACATTTTATGGTTATACACTGGAAAGTCAGGGAGTCAAAACTGGCCAGTACCCAACCACCTTGACACGATAAACACGAGGAGCAGGGCCTATTGCAGGGAGATGGGCAGCATGGGGAAAGTGGAAACTAGGCCTGGCTGTGAGACTCCTACAAGATTTAGATAAGCAGATGCATTTTTGGATGTCTAACTGGACTGAAATAAGCCTCTGAACCCTTTGAGATTCACCCAACACCACTTATAAATAGGATAATGAATCATGACATTGAACAGATGAAAATGTAGGCTGGTATCAGGAAAAATTGCAGAGCAGTCTAGTCTACTAATCTCCCAAAGTTGGCATATAGAATTTTTGTTGCTTCAGGTATTTAAAGCAAAAGCCTTTGAGACTACGCAGCAGGGGAAAATCTTGCAGCAGCACGTGGGAAGGCAAGATGATCTGATCAGTTATCATTTCCATCTCTGATTCCCCATTATTTATGGGCCAGGATACATTCAGAGAAAAGCTCCTAATTAGTGCTGGAGTTGAAAGCAGCCTGGATACGGACAGAGCGATCTGGGGGAAGCAGACAAGAAAAGGGAGACAGGGAAGAGAGGGATCTAATTTAAAGCAAGCCACACACCGTATACAAATTTCCAGTTCCATTTGGGAAGAGAGTTGAGGTTCAAGCTCAGGCGGATTGGTTCACAAATCTCAGCCCAGAAACCCATCATTTCTTGAATATTTATAGACGTGCACCACTAGGCAATAGCAAATATCTTAAAGGCCTCATTAACAATTCCCTCTTTTGTCAAATCCTAGAGATTAAAGACATTAGGAGCTATTGACAGTTCCAGGGCTCAATATGCTGCTATATGTTCTCATCACCTGGGCTATGATTGACCTGAAAATTCCTTCCCCTGTCCCTAACTGCAACTGGACCAACAGATTTTATCAGCACAAGCTAACATTGAGTTTCCCACTCCTGAAGTTCCCCTTTCTGGACCAAGGAAATAAATGAAGGATGAATAGCATTTCCCAACCTTGAAAGTCTATGTGTGAGCAAGAGGAAAACCTGAATTTCCATCACATTCTCTTTTTATTTTTCATCACTCATTTTCATCTTCAGATCATTCTCTATTTTTCCCTCCTTCCCTTTCCTCCTTTGTGGTCCTCCCATACTTCTCGCTCTCCCCCTTTCCTTCTAATTTTACTCAGCTCTCTCTCTTTCTTCAAGGTATTTCTGATTTTCAAAAGGGTCAATCTGGGTGCTGTAGAACCCAGAAAGATGTCCTGACAATACCTGCAGCTGAAGACAACCAAAACACAAGCTCTAATGGCCTTTTCTCTGTTTGGATTCACTGGAGTGGGAGTCTGGAAACCTGGATTCTATTCATGGCTCTGTCACTGACATGCTGCATGTATCTCCCCGCCTCTGTGTTTCTCCTCCCTCTCTGTCTGTCTTGTTTATTGTGATTGCAAGCTATCTGGGGATAGATGGTGTCTTACACTTTATTTTGTACAAAGCAGCTTCAGGATACTACTGTAATATAAATAACTACAAATTTGTCTTCAATCCCTTTCAATGACAGAGTATCTTAGCTTTACTCTGGATGGATGGGACCTTGAGAGGCCATCTAGTCCATCACCTCCCCCCCACCCACCACCCCAGACTGAGGCAGAATCGAGGAAAGCTAGACCATCCCTGCAGGTGTTCGTCCAACTGTTTTTAAAAGCCTCCTATAATGGGGATTCCACAAGCTCCCTTGGAAACCTATTCCAGAGCTTAACTATCCTTATAGTTAGAAAGTTTTCCCTTATATCTAAACAAATCTCCTTTGCTGCACATTAAGCCCATTTGTTCTTGTCCTACCTTTAGTAGGCATGGAGAACAACTGATCACTGTCCTCTTTATAACAGCCCTTAACCTATTTGAAGACTCATTAGGTCCCCACTCAACCTTCTTTTCTCAAAACTAAACATGCCCAGTTTTTTTAACCTGTCCTCGTATGTCAGGTTTTCTAAACCTTTTAACATTTTTTTGCTATCTTCTGGACTTTCCAATTTGTTCACATCTTTCTTAATGTGTGGCACCTAAAACTGGATACAGTACTCCAGCTAAAGCAGGCCTGCACAACGTGCAGCCCACATGGGCTCACTGTGCGGCCGGTATGGGGGAGGGAGTGAGTAGGCAAGCGGCGGGTGAGGGAGGGGTGCTGAGGAGGCAAGCCGGGCGGGCAGTGGTGGGGGGGCAGGTGAGCCAGCGACTGACCCCAGCTCACCACTGCTCCACCTCCACCTCCTCCACTGAATGCTCCGCCCCACTTCCCCCCCTCCTCCTGCTTCCCGTGAATCAACTGTTCGCGCAGGAAGCTGGGGCAGGCAGAGAAGCAAGCAGTGACTTCACGCTCAGGCTCAGCGAGGCGGGGATGAAGCTGAAGTGAGCTGGGGTGGGGGGGGCCGCCCGCGCCACAGCAGGTAACCCAGGGAGGGCACGCAGGGGAACCGCTCCCCGCCCCAACTCACCTCCGCTCCGCCTTCGCCTCCCTGGACCTGAGTGTGAAGCTGTCGCTTGCTTCTCAGCCTTCCCAGGCTTCCCATGCAAACCGCTGATTTGCAGGAAGCGGGGGGCTGCAAGTTCAGCCTGACTCAGTGCTCCAGGCACTGTGCGGCGGCAGCTTGGCCCAGCTCCAGCCAAGTAGCGCAGCTGTAGCACTGCCAGCCACCTCTAGGCAGCATGGAAGGGGGCAGGGAGCAGGGAGCGGGGTTGGATAGGGGGCAGGAAGCAGGGGGGTGAATAGGGAGGAGGGTGGTCAGGGTGGGGGGGGTGGATAGGGGTCAGGGCAGTCAGAGAGCAGGGAACGGGGGATTGAATGGGGGCAAGGGTCCCGGGGGGCCATCAGGATGGAGGGGGAGTTGGATGGGGCAGCAGGGGGCAGTCAGGGGCAAGGGTTCCAGGGGCAGTCAGGGGACAGAGAGAAGGGGTGTTTGGATGGGGCAAGGGTCCCGGGGGGCCATCAGGAATGAAAGGAGGGGTTGGATGGGGTGGCAGGGCATGGTTAGGGGATAGGGAAGGGGGGTGGATGGGACAGGGGTCCCGGGGGGACATCAAGGAACGCAGGGGGTTGGATGGTGCAGGAGTTCCAGTGGGTGGGGGCGGACCATGACCCCCTTGTGGGGTGAGGAGGGAACCAGTTGTTAAGATTTTGGCAGTTCAACACAGGCCAGGGGGGTGGGAGGCTGAGGAGGCGAGCGGGCAGGCAGTGGCGGGGGGGTGAATATGCGTGGTAGGGGAGGGGGTCTGAGAAGGCAAGCAGAGGGGCAGGTAAGCCGGAGGAGTGGGGATCTGAGGAGGCAAGAGGGCAGGCATTGGCAGGGGGGCAGGTGAGCTGGCAGCGGGAGAGGAGGACTGAGGAGGTGAGTGGGCGGGCAGTGGCGGGGGGGCAGGTGAGCTGGTGGCAGGGGAGGGGGGCTGAGGAGGCGAGCAGGGGGTGGGGGGCTGAAGAGATGAGCTACGAGTCGGTGACTGATCTGTTCTACTGATCTGGTCTGGCTCTCATCCCCTCTCCAAGGGTTGCAGCTGTCTGGAGGTGCTGCCTCCACGCCTTCCTCAGTCACACCTCATTCATTCAACAGGGCAATTGATTACAAAGTGGGGGGAAGATCTTATTCTACTTCTAGCAAAATGACATTTTTCTTTAGCCTTAATTATACTACCTTAGGGGCCTGCTATAACATATTACCAAGGTTCAATACGACTGTTTCGGCAGGGTGGCGCTGGGGAAGGACTAAAAGACGGTTACTCACCTTTGTAACTGTTGTTCTTCGAGATGTGTTGCTCACATCCATTCCAGTTAGGTGTGCGCGCCGCGCGTGCACGCTCGTCGGAAACTTTTTACCCTAGCAACTCCAGTGGGCCGGCAGGTCGCCCCCTAGAGTGGCGCCGCCATGGCACCCTATATATACCCCTGCCGGCCCACCCGCTCCTCAGTTCCTTCTTGCCGGCTACTCCGACAGTGGGGAAGGAGGGCGGGTGTGGAATGGATGTGAGCAACACATCTCGAAGAACAACAGTTACAAAGGTGAGTAACCGTCTTTTCTTCTTCGAGTGATTGCTCACATCCATTCCAGTTAGGTGAATCCCAAGCCATACCTAGGCGGTGGGGTTGGAGTGAGAAGTCGCGGTATGGAGCACTGCAGATCCGAAGGCCGCGTCCTCTCTGGACTGCTGGACCAGGGCGTAGTGGGAAGCAAAGGTGTGGACCGATGACCAGGTCGCTGCCCGACAGATTTCCTGGATGGGCACACGGGCGAGGAAAGCCAGCGACGACGCCTGCGCCCTGGTAGAATGCGCAGTCACACGGCCCGTAGGAACGTGGGCCAGCTCATAGCAGGTCCTGATACAGGATGTTACCCACGAGGATAACCTCTGCGAGGAAATGGGAAGCCCCTTCATGTGGTCCGCTACTGCCACGAAAAGCTGGGGGGATTTGCGGAACGGTTTGGTCCTCTCCACATAGAACGCGAGAGCCCTACGGACATCAAGAGAGTGGAGTTGTTGCTCCCTGCCTGAAGAATGAGGTTTCGGGAAAAAAACCGGGAGGAATATCTCTTGGTTGACGTGGAAGGCTGAGACCACCTTGGGGAGAAAGGCAGGGTGTGGCCTCAGCTACACCTTATCTTTATGGAAGACTGTATACGGGGGGTCTACCGTGAGAGCCCGGAGTTCCGACACCCGTCTAGCTGAGGTAATAGCTACTAGAAAGGCAGTCTTCCAAGAAAGATAGAGTAGGGAGCAAGTAGCTAACGGCTCGAAGGGGGGCCCCATGAGCCGAGACAACACCAGGTTAAGATCCCAGGTCGGGGCAGGGAGTCGGACGTTAGGGTATAGACGTTCCAGCCCCTTCAGGAATCTAGTCACCGTCGGGTGAGAGAAAACGGAGCGGCCATCCCCACCCGGGTGAAAGGTGGAGATAGCCGCCAGGTGGACCCGCAGGGACGATATCGCCAGGCCCTGTTGTTTGAGGGACCAAATATAGTCCAAAATATTGGCCACCGAAACTTCCATTGGGAGGAGTCCTTTCTCCACGCACCAACAGGAGAAACGCTTCCACTTGGCCGAGTATGTCGCTCTAGTGGAAGGCTTCCTGCTGCCCAAGAGTACCTCACGTACCGGGGTGGAGCAGCACAACTCAGAACTTGTCAGCCACGCAGGAGCCACGCTGCTAGGTGCAGCGACTTGAGGTCCGGGTGACAGAGAGTTCCGTGGTCCTGGGTGATCAGGTCCGGGTGAAGGGGCAGGGGAACTGGGTCGGCTATGGCCAGGTCCAGCAACATGGGGTACCAATGCTGTCTGGGCCACGCCGGGGCTACCATGATCACGCGGGCTTTGTCCCTGTGCACCTTCAGAAGGACCCTGTGGACCAGCGGGAACGGGGGGAACGTGTAGAACAAGTGGGTCGTCCACGGAATAAGGAAGGCGTCCGCTATAGACCCGGGTTCCCGGCCCTGAAAGGAGCAGAACGCCTGGCATTTCCTGTTCCCCCCGGACGCGAAGAGGTCCACGCGGGGACAACCCCACCTCTGGAAGATCGAGAGGGCGACGTCCAGGCGAAGGGACCACTCGTGCGAGAGGAAGGACCTGCTCAGGCGGTCCGCCAGCGTGTTCCGTACTCCGGGGAGGAAGGAAGCCGTGAGGTGAATGGAGTGGGCTATACAAAAGTCCCAGAGTCGCATCGCCTCGTGACATAGGGGAGAGGATCTGGTGCTGCCCTGCTTGTTGATATAGTACATGGTCGTCGTGTTGTCGGTAAATACCGCGACACAACGACCCCAAAGCTGGTGACAGAACGTTTGACAAGCAAGGCGGACCGCTCTCAACTCCCGCATGTTGATGTGCAGCTTCACCTCCTGTGGGGACCACAGGCCCTGTGTTCTCAGGGTTCCCAGGTGGGCCCCCCAGCCAAGATCTGAGGCATCCGTCGTTAGGGACACCGAGGGCTGGGGCGGGTGGAATGGGAGCCCCGCACACACTACGGACTGATCTAGCCACCAGCTGAGAGAATCCAACACCCCCTGGGGGATTGTGATCAGCATGTCTAGTGGTTGCCTTGCCGGCCGGTAATGTGCGATGAGCCACGACTGGAGGGGCCTCATGCGGAGCCGTGCGTATCCGGTCACAAATGTGCAGGCTGCCATATGGCCTAACAGGGTTAGACATGTCCGTATCGATGTCAAGGGGGCTGCCCGCAAGCGCTGAACGATCGCCGACAACACCTGGAACCTTGGCAACGGCAGAAGGGCCCTGGCCACGGTGGAGTCCAGGACGGCCCCAATGAACTCCACCCTCTGCGAGGGGAGCAGGGTGGACTTGTCCACGTTGATCATGAGGCCCAAGGTAGCAAACAGGCCGGTGATCCTGCGGACCTGGCTGCAAACCTGTAGCTCCGACGTGCCCCGAATTAACCAATCGTCTAGGTAAGGGAACACGTGGATGCGACTGCACCGAAGATGTGCCACAACGACGGCCATGCATTTTGTGAATACCCTCGGAGCCGCAGAAAGGCCAAATGGGAGGACTGCAAATTGGTAGTGAAGGCGGCCCACCACGAATCGAAGGAAACGTCTGTGGTGTGGCCATATGGCAATATGAAAATAAGCGTCCTGCATGTCGAGGGCGGCATACCAGTCTCCCGGATCCAGAGATGGAATAATGGTCCCCAGGGATACCATGCAGAGCTTCAACTTCACTAGGTACTTGTTGAGCTCTCGCAGGTCGAGGATAGGCCTGAGGCCTCCCTTGGCCTTGGGGATCAGAAAGTAGCGGGAATAAAACCCCTTGCCTTTCTCGTTTTCCGGAACCGCCTCTATAGCTCCTTTGTTGAGGAGCGTCTGTACCTCCTGTCGAAGGAATTGCTCGTGAGAGGGGTCCCTGAAGAGGGACGAGGAAGGGGGGCGGGAGGGAGGAAATGATACAAACTGCAGGCGGTATCCCGTCTGCACCGTGCGTAAGACCCAGCGGTCGGATGTTATTTGGGTCCACGCCTGGAGGAAAAACGAAAGGCGGTTGGAAAACGGGGGGGGAAGGATCCGTGGGGGAAACTGGTACTGCGCCCTCGGGCGCACCTTCAAAACGAAGGTTTGGGCCCAGGCGGGGGTTTGGAGGAGCTTTGATTCTGCCCCCCTTGGTTCCCCGACTGTCTGCGCCTTCCATTCCTGCCGCGGCGCCTATTAAGGTCCTGCCGCTGGCGGAACTGGGGGTATGGCCGACGCTGCTGCTGTTGCTGTGGCCGGAAGGGTCTGCGCTGCGTCCCAGGCGTGTGCATCCCAAGGGAGCGCATAATGACCCGATTGTCCTTAAGACTTTTCAGTCTGGGGTCTGTCTTTTCTGAGAACAGGCCCTGGCCTTCGAATGGGAGGTCCTGGATGGTGTATTGGAGCTCCGGTGGAAGGCCAGAAACCTGAAGCCAGGAGATGCAGCGCATCGTTACCCCCGAGGCGAGGGTACGGGCAGCCGAGTCTGCAGCGTCCAAGGAGGCCTGCAATGAGGTTCGTGCAACCTTCTTGCCCTCGTCAAGAATCGCCGCGAATTCTTGACGAGCCTCTTGTGGCAGCAGCTCTTTGAACTTGTCCGCTGCCACCCACGAGTTAAAAGCGTAGCGGCTAAGAAGGGCTTGTTGATTGGAAACCCTGAGCTGAAGGGCCCCAGCCGAATAGACCTTGCGGCCGAGGAGGTCCATACCCCTGGCCTCCTTGGATTTGGGGGCTGGGGCTTCCTGTCCATGACGCTCCCTCTCGTTCACCGACTGCACCACCAGGGAACATGGTGTCGGGTGAATGTGGAGGTACTCATAGCCCTTGGAGGGGGCCATGTACTTCCTTTCGACGCCCCTCGCAGTAGGGGGGATGGAGGCCGGTGACTGCCAGATTGTATTGGCGTTGGCCTGGATCGTCCTAATGAAGGGGAGGGCGACCCTGGTGGGAGCATCGGAGGAGAGGATGCTGACGACGGGGTCCTCGATCTCAGAGACCTTCTCAGCTTGCAGGCTCAGATTCTGTGCTACGCGCCTGAGGAGGTCCTGATGTGCCCTGAGATCTAGCGGAGGAGGGCTATTGGAGGAAGTGCCAGCCACCGCTTCGTCAGGAGAAGAGGATGAGGAGACCCCTGGCAAGAAAGTGTCCAGCGGGGGGTCCGCCTCAGCCCTCGCCTCTGGCTCAGGAGGAAGACCAGGGTCTTGTTGCTTCGATCCTTCCTCCCCGTCAGGGGAGGGAGGGGGGCGGGACAACGATGCCTCCGGCACCCTGTGCTCTGCCGTTGCAGGCCTAGGAGGAAGCTGTTGGGGGCCCTGGGCTTGATGGTACGCCCAGGGTGTCCAGAACCCCCACTGCTGCGGACCCTGGTCCTGTTGCGGAGGGTCCTGGAAGAGAGCCGCTTGCCTGTCGGTGCCCAGCGCGTATACGCTGTCCGCCTGTGATGACACCGACGGCTGTCTGGAAGGCCATGGAGGGGCCGACCGCGGCTGGTAAGAGTCTCCGCGGTCCGGCACTGAAGATGTTCTCAGTGCCGGGGACCGGTACCGGGAGTCATACCGGTGCCGGGATCGGGACCGGGTTCTGTCTTGGTGCCGGGATCTGGACCGGTACCGGCCGCTGCTTTGGTGCCGGGATCGGGACTGGGACCTGCCACCGACGCGGTGTCGGGAGGTCGACCGGGACCTGCCACCAGCTCGGTGCCGGGAGGTCGACCGGTGCGCTGAACGACGGCGGGACTGGCTCTTAGAGTCCCGGTGTCGGTATCGGCGGCTGGAACCAGACCGTGACCGTCTGGAGGCCGATCGGTGCCGCGAGTACGACCGGTACCGCCGAGGGGAGCGGTGCCGGGACTGCGAGCGGCGGCGGGATCTCAAGCGACCGTGGCGTCGGGACCTCGATCGCGAGCGTGAGTCCCGAGACGGCGCCGTCATCATGGGTTTGCCCTTGGACGTTACCCGCACCGGAGGTACCGGGGGGTGGCGGCTGAGTTGACTCAGTCAGGGCAATGAGGTCCCGTGCAGAGGCGAAGGTCTCTGGAGTCGATGGGACCAGTAGCTCAACCCCAGATCTTATGGGGGAGCTCGGCGGGACCGGACTCGACGGACCCACCGGGCCCGGAGTCGACGGTGCCGGTAGCGCCGCGGCAGATGTCGATGCCGGGCGCTCCACTCGAGTCTGCCCGGATGGAGTTGCAGACTTCGAGGGTCTTGTTTCTGCACCCGGTGCCAGGGAAGGTCGGTGCCGGGAAGTCTTTCCGGTGCCGGTGCGATCCGGTGCCGGTGTAGAGATCACGGTCTGCGAAGCTGCTGGGTCAAGTGCCACTTCCATTAGGAGAGTCCTAAGTCTCTGGTCTCTCTCCTTCTTTGTTCTGGGCTTAAAAGCCTTGCAAATGCGGCACTTGTCCAACCTGTGCGATTCCCCCAGGCACTTTAGACACGCGTCGTGAGGGTCGCTGGTCGGCATAGGCTTCTTACAGGCCGCACATTGCTTAAAGCCCGGCGAACCAGGCATGAGCCCGGTGCCGGGTGCCGGGAAGGGCTACGGCCCAAACCGGCTAACAACTATGTACAATATTATTTACACTATAAACTATAAAACTAACTATACTTAACCACTAACTAACAACAGTAGAACAAGGAGAGCTAGGGACGTGGAGGACAGCTATGCCTCGCTCCACAGTTCCAACGACCGACACGGCGGTAAGAAGGAACTGAGGAGCGGGTGGGCCGGCAGGGGTATATATAGGGTGCCATGGCGGCGCCACTCTAGGGGGCGACCTGCCGGCCCACTGGAGTTGCTAGGGTAAAAAGTTTCCGACGAGCGTGCACGCACGGCGCGCACACCTAACTGGAATGGATGTGAGCAATCACTGGAAGAAGAAGGGTTTGTTTCTGTAGGGCGGGTGGCGCTTGGGGGTGTGTTTTCACAGGGCGAGTGGTGCTGGGGGGATTGTGTTTTGGGGGGGGCTGGGCAGCGCTGGGGGGGGTGTTTCAGCAGTGCTGGGAGATTCAGCCCTCAGCTGTTTTCTTTGGAGTAATATGGACCTCGCCACTTTATGAGTTGTGCAGGCCTGAGCTAAGGTCTCCCCTGTGCTGAGTAGAGTGAAACAGCTACCTCCCATGTCTTGCATGCAACACTTCTGTTAACACACTCCAGAATATTAGCCTTTTTTGCAACTGCATCACATTCTTGACTCATATTCAATCTGTGATCCACTATAACGTCTTATCATATGGATTATTTTCATGTACTCTTACTAGGAAGGTAAAATAAACCTCATTTGGGTATTCTGAACCTTTTTTTTTTCCAGATGTTGCTGCCTTCTCTCTGAACTCTGTCCCTTCGACCCCTGAGGAAAAATTAAAATCTACACTGCAATCTTGCAACCTTCAGCCATGCCCAGGCCCACCCACTGACAACTTGAGTTTAAATAAAATTTATTGTCAAACATATGCTGTTATGAGTTCATGTCCAGCTAGAACATATTGTACCTAACTTAACAACCTTACACTATCAACAAGACAGTAGAGGGAGGCGGCAAAGACATGCCTTCACATTCCTCATGATATCTGTGCAATTCTTCTCATTACCATATAGCTGCAAAATGTGAAATCATATGCTGTATGTTTTTTTAATTATCTTTAGAATTGCACCTCTATGCACAACCAACAAGGAAAGGTACATGGCAGACAAAAACTGTAAAAGTGTGGTAATGGTTCCCTCTTTGTAAATGGAAAAAGGGATCCACTGCAGTGACAATGAACAGCACCACCTCTCAGAGAATGTTACATGTTACTTGAGAATGTAACATTCTCAATGGCAGCTCCATTTTCCTTACAAAGTTAGTTCAGGTATTTGACAAAGCCCTTTCCTCTTCTATTCTTCAGTTAGTTAAATATTCAGGTTGAGTCACTATAAGTGATGGAAGTGGGGCAACTCCCACTATTTCCACACATCAAAGTACCCTTGTTGATCTGAAATGTTTTCAGATCCTTTGGTGGAAATTTTGAACAGTGATGAGTTAAAGTTTGTGCAGCATTTTTTACATGTATGTTGGATGGCTCTGTTTCTGGTTGCCCAATTTGACACACCTAAAAAGCACCTGATTTTCACCTCTGAAAATCAGGGTCCTCAAGTGCCTCAGATTTAGGCATCCAAAAATCACTACTCACTTTTGAAGAACTTGACCTTTGTCTCCTCTCTGGTAGTTTCATTAACTCAAACTATTTCCATAAAATTACATATTGAGAGGCATGAACCATAGTAAAGGAGTTGTGTGTAAAACTTTAAAAAAAAAGAAAAGCAGAAAATGATTTTTAACTCAAGTAAATAGTAACATATAAACCTCCTACTCCCCCTCGTTAATAAGCTAAGGGTGACTAATTTATTCTCCCTACTCTGTTGTTGCATTGATATTGTTACCTATTGACTTGAAAACAGACATTAACCCTTTTGTGGATATCACAAATGCAACATGATTGTCTTGTACTCACATTCAGAAAGAGATCCTAATACAATGCTCTGTCAGAACATCACACCTCAGTTCTGCGGCTAGAGTGGGTGAGATGCCACACATGCAAAATACTTAATTTTTACAGTGATTCTGAGGCTTTAGTTTTCCCACGTTTTTCAGCCTCACTCCTCCTAGCAAGCCTTATTGGATGGAATCAGGTTTGCTGATAAGGAGTAGCTTCCCAGGAGGATGGTGGAAAGCTAGTAAGTTTTGAGGACCAGTTCATTCGCCTTGCTGATGAGCTCCCCACAGCTCTAGTTACAATGTACAAACCAAGAAGGCAATGTCATGCCAGCTGAATGCATACTTAAAAAAAAATCAAATCCAGTTTTACTAGAGTTAAACTAAAAAGGCAAAAGGAAACCAACAATTGATCAATGTAGTCCACACAGCTAACATTGATAGCATGTTGATGAGCAAGAATGTTGCTTGACTGTTGATAAAATTGATTTTATCAACTGATTAAATGTTGCTTGGCTGTTGATAAACCTTCAACGTTGAGTTGTCAGACTTGAAGTGAGGGCCGGATGGTATAAAAACCATGGGATTGTACTGTTTTAGGGTTACCAGAAGTGGCAATACTGGGATTCTTTAAGTATGAACATGCAGAGTTCGGTTTTCTAGGAGGATCATTACCTTCCCTGGACTGTGCCAGATACTGACAAGTGGTGCAATGAAAACGCTGATCCATTGCCACTGAAGCATGAAGCATACACAGTTTATTTAGGCCTGACCCTCGACTGACCACTGACATCCAAAAATCACATAAGCAAGATAGTAGAGAAGGTCAAGACATGCAACAACCTTCTCAGCAAACTGGCAGGTTCTTTATAGGGAGCAGATGCTCCAATTCTAAGGATCTCAGCCCTTCCCATCTCAGACTCAATAGCAGAGTACTGTATGAAGTTGGCTGGCATACATCAAACTTGTTGACAAGCAACTCATCTCAACAATGAACTCTCCAACTGACTCATCTTCCATGGCTTCCAGTTCTGAGCCACATTGCTCCCCCTTACATCAGGAGAGAGATTGCAGCTGGCAACTTGCTTGAGAAGCAGGGCTGGCCTTACCATGAGGCGAACTGAGGCGGCTGCCTCAGGTGCCAGACTGCGGGGGGAAGGAGGGAGAGGGGCGCCACTAGGACCCAGAGTGTAGAAAATTGTGTCTGCTGATGCTGCATATGTATTGTCTCTGCTCCAAATGCACAGAGATGGTGAAGCGCTGTGCTGGAGGAAGGAGGGCACAAGAGACATAACAGGCAGGCAGTAGAAAAGGTGAGAGGGAATAACAGAAAGCAGCAGGAGCTGCAGGGAGAGAGAGAAGGGGGAGCATCTTAGGTGCCTCTCTAGCACCCCCAGAATCCTGGACTGATTAACACCAGCTTCTCAGGGATTCCTGTTTCCTGCTGCTTCTCTGAACCCACTTGAGAAGAACAGGCAGTCAACTCAAGTAGTAGGAGCCAGTTAGGTCATAAGACGCTTATATCTTCCCTCACTCTGGCCCTGCTACCAGCCTGCTTATTTGTCCCCTTCAACTGAGTGTTGAGAGCCACTATAGCTGGCACAGAACAGCAGTCCTGAGTGAAAGAAGAAAACGCCCCTCTGGGGCAGCATTCAGAAAAAGAAAGAAAGCAAAGGAAGCTTTTCTATCTAAGCAGGAAGGAGCTCTCCTGAGAGACAGACACAAATGTTCATCGTGAGCCTTCTGGCCACAGTGAGGATGTGAGTGGTGAGGAGATGCCTGATCTTCCAGTTAGTCAGAGTGCAGGTGATCTGGCAGCTACTGCAGCATCCATATCTCCATCTCAAATGGATGTAACCATGCACATTCCTGAAGAAAAGTGTAGATCAGAGAAGAGTGTGGTGGAGGCGCAAGAAACAGCTGCTGCTAAGTTTAGATCCTTAAGTCTAGATGATCCAGGACTCTGGACCCACTTGAGCAGTAGCCTGAGGGACTTCCTTGCACTGCATGGGCCACAGCGAGTGAAAAACTTCGCGTTCTCCAAAGACAATGAAAATGGAAGTTTCCATCCAACACATTACTGGCGTGAAATCCCCAATGATGACAAAAGTGGAGAGACCATGGCTTATGTACTCAAAACCCCACAATGCTGCATACTGTTTTTGTTGCAAACTCTTCCAGTCTAATGTTCCAGCCACAGTGGATTCTACAGGAACAAAGGACTGGAAAAATCTGGCTAGAAATCTGGCATGCCATGAGAAGGCAGCAAATCACCAGAGAGCATTCCATAGGTGGAAAGAGCTTGAGATGAGACTAAGGCTAAAGGCCACCATAGATGATCAGCATCAAGGGAAGATTGCATCAGTCTATTTATTGGCAAAATGTTCTGAAAAGGCTTAATGCCACTGTGAGAATGCTTGTTACCCAAAACCTAGCACTGCGTGGCACTTCAGATCAGCTGTATGTGCCAAACAATGGAAACTTCCTTATAATTGTGGAGCTGATGGCTGAGTTTTTCGCTGTATTCCAGGAGCATCTAGGAAGAGTGACCAGCCAAGAAATGTACACACACCAGTACCTTGGAAAAACAATTCAAAATGAGATCATACAGTTACTGGCAACAAAAGTCAGCAGAAGATTGTGGCAGATCTGAAGTCAGCAAGATATTACTCTGTTATTCCAGACCGCGCACCTGACATCAGCCATATGGAACAAATTACTTTAATGGTGCATTTTGTAACAACAACAGAACCTAGTGAAAATGTCCCTGCAATGGTGACTGTCAGAGAGCAGCAAAGAATCCTGTGGCACCTTATAGACTAACAGACGTTTTGGAGCATGAGCTTTCGTGGGTGAATATTGACATTGATGATACTACAGGAGCTGGTATGACAAATGCGCTTCCTAAAAAGCTGGAAGATACTGAAATTATGATAGCTGACAGGAGAGGTCAGGGCTACGATAATGGTGCCAACATGAGAGGAAAGAACAGAGGAGTACAGACACAGATCCAAGAGTTAAACCCTTGAGCTTTTTTTGTCCCATGCAGTTCTCGTTCATTGAACTTGGTGGTCAGTGATGCAGCATCAGCTTCTAGTGAGGCCGCTGAATTTTTTAATGTAATTCAAAGCATCTACGTATTTTTCTCTGCATCAACTCATCGATGGCAAATTTTGAAGCAACATCTGGGAACATCCTTTCTGACACTGAAACCACTGAGTGCAACATGATGGGAAAGTCAAGTGGAGGCAACAAAGCCTATCAAACACCAAATTGGACAGATAGATGATGCCATAGTTGCCATTATGGAGGATAATGCTATGATAGGAACTGTTCGTAGAAAAACAGTGGCAGAGGGAAATGGAATCACCAGAAACATACATAACTTCAAATTTCTGTGTGACTTAGTGTTGTGGCATGACATACTGTTCAAAATAAATGTGGTAAGCAAGAGACTCCAAGGTGATGACCTTGATATATCTGGAGCAATGGAACAACTGGACAAAGCAAAGTCAGACCTACAATCTTACTGGGATTTCAAAACATTCTGAAGAGTGCAGAGAAGTTGGCACAGGAACTTCCCACTGAAGCTATTTTCCCACCCATTCAAGACCACAAGAGTCACCGAAGATGACATTTTGATTATGAGGCATGGGATAATCCCATAAGAGACCCCAAACAACAATTCAAAGTTGAATTCTTTAACCAGGTGCTAGATTGTGTGATACAATCAGTTGAAGAACGTTTCATTCAGCTCAAGGAACACAGCAGTATATTTGGGATGTTGTATGATATTCCAAAGCTCCTCACTATACCCGAAGAAGACTTACACGAGCAATGCAGGCACTAGAGACAGTGTTGACACATGATGACATGCATGATATTGATGTGAGCAATTTAAGTGATGAACTGAAAGCCATTTCAAGATACATTGCAGCAGGATCAACTCCAAAGGCTGTTCTGGAATATATGTGAACAAATAAGATGACCACCCTCTTTCCAAATGCTTTTGTTGCTCTGAGCATACTTCTAACACTTCCTATAACAGTTGCCAGTGGAGAAGGCAGCTTTTCCAAGCTGAAGTTAATAAAAACACATCTACGGTCCACAGTGACAGAGGAAAGGCTGGTCAGCCTTGCAGCCATCTCAATAGAGCATGAGCTGGCCCAGACTGTGGACTTCCAGGAAACAGTTCAAATCTTTGCAACCAAGAAAGCATGGAAAGCACCACTTTGATTATTCAAACATAAAAATGCCAGTGTTTATTATGCAGACAAGAAAAGTTACATTTGCTGTTCAAGCCTTTGAAAGTTAAGTGTTACTTAAAATTTTTGAACAAGGCATTTTAAGTTGTTAGTTCTCCTTTATTGGGGTAGGTAGCAAAGCAGTACCATGAGAGGAGTAGAACAGGAAGAAGGCAGAATTGAGACCTTTCAAAGTTTTGGCCCAAGGGAGGGAGATGGGGGTCATTTGAGCTCCCCACCTCAGGTTCCAAAATGTTGTGGGCTGGCCCTGTTGAGAAGGTACATGCCAACCCAAGCTTGCCCTTGTTCAACGACCTTTTTAGTTCACCAGCTACACATCTTTCATCAAGACACCCACTCTGAGCAAGGCTGCCATGCCAGGCTGTGACAGCAGAGTCCCTATGGAAGGAAGACCGGTGCTTAACACCAACCACCAATCAGTTCCTCATCACAGACCCTACTGCTCACCCTCCCAGCTTTAATCTGCCATATCATCAGTGGACTCTTCTCAACCAATTTTGGACTGGGCAAGGCCTCTATGCAGCCAACCAGCACTATAGGGGTCTTCGAGACAATCCGGGCTGCAGCTGTGGCACAGATCAAACAATGATACACATTTTTGAGGAGTGCCCGCTAGCCAAATTCAGTGGTGGGCTCCGAGAGCTCCACTTGGCCACTAAGAATGCTATTGCTTGGCTTGATGAATACGCAAACACTAAGTACATACATATAGTCTATAGTTTAAGTAATACACATAGGTTCCTCACTAATGCTATGCTATTACATAGTAGCATCTGTGAGTAACACTCTCTATCATCTCCCATCAGAAGTGCTGGAACAATTTGCATAATGGGGGTTCTGAAAGCCATTGAACCAAACGGTAAATCCTGTATATGATAGAAACCACTTCAAGCCAGGGAGTGCAGTAGCACTCCCAGCACTCTTGGTTCCAGCATCTGCAGTTGCTAAGAGATTCCCTCCAAATCTGGCAGATGATTACTTGGTCTTACTTTTCACACTTTCATCACCTCTTGGCTGGATTACAGCTATGCAATAGCCCTGAGCACGAAGTCTTCCATTCATGGAAACTCCAACTAGTACAGAACATTGCAGTGCATCTCCTCAGCAACACAGATAAGGTGAGCACATCACACCTGTCCTCCACCCAACACTGGCTTCCCATAGAATTCTGAAACAAATTCAAGGTCTTTGTTCTTACCTTCCAGGCACTCCATGGCCTTGGCCCAGGATATCTAAAAGACCAGCTAGAGCTAAAGCTCTGGAATGGAGACCATGGCTGACAACTCCATTCTTCTGGCACAGTGGAACTCTCTACAATAAGGGCAAAGCTTGTATTTGCAAAAAACAAAAATGTATTGGGGGCAGTCCTGTATTCTGGAATGAACTCCCTCAGGAATTAAAGGACCATCACAAACCCTACCATTTTCTGCTCCAAGTGCAAGGCACATTCCTTTGACCTTGCTTTCTCTAACTTAAAAAAGCACTACAAGTATATGTAAAAAAAACCCACAAACCTAAAACCATATGAAAACAAGACACTCCACTGCACACTCTTCTCCCCCTGGGGAGAAGATTAGAGGACAAACAGTATATGACAGATGTTAGTCACTTTGCTTAATGCATTACTTGAAAGTGCTCAGACACTGTGGTGATGAGTGTGATACAAGGACCAACATAGAACAGAATAGAAGAAATGTCTATGTTACATGTTAATGATATGCTGGACACAGGGCTTCATTATGCACCAGTTGTGCTTCATTATTACACCCCACTTCTGGGTATAAAATATTATTCAATGCTATTGGAAGTGTGTCCCCTCTGTGGACGTACTGGTTTGCATAGTTTCCACTGTCTGGAGAGGAAACCAATACTTGAAAAACAACATTTATCATGGAAATTTGGTTCCTTTGTTTGGTTTTTTTAATCAAGTCTAATACTCAGAAAAAGGAACAAATTTTATTTTAAATAGGATCTGAACTTCAGAAATGATTCCAAATGTGCTCTTCAGTGGGGTTACAACTACTTACACCAGCTGTGAATCTGGTCCATAAGATAAAATACATACATACAAGATTTCTCATAAACTGTTATAGAACTTGTCATGTAATACTATCAAAACCAAAACCACATTTTTTGTAACTGAGAATACAGAATTTGGCAAAAAAAAACAAACCCCCACATCTTTTAGAGTACATATTCCAGGTTTTGAAGGATCTGGATGTCTATCAGGTTCTTCTCCATTTTTTCCCAATTAGGTAACCACAAAAGAAAAACCTTTATGAAAAGCTAGTTGAAAATTTTTCATCAAAAATACTTTTGAGGAAAATTGGGTTTTCAACTAATCTACATTTTTCACAAAAAGTGTCTGCTTTCCAAGGAAAATGTTGATATTTCACCAAAACTGAAAACAGAACTATTTCAGCTAAAAACCAAAATATTTAGATTCAAAATAACACCACAGTGCCTTATGGGAGTTGTAGGTCACTTGCCTCATATTCTCATTTCCTCCAAGCTCTGGGCTCTCTGAAGGGTTACCTCCTGGGATGGTATTTGAACAGCGTGGCCAGGTTTTTTTTATGGGCTTGCCAGTTGCCAGAAAAATAATTTAATCTGCCAGGTTTTCTTTAAGTGGATCTAAGGATTTGCATTATCATCACACTGGGATATCTAATGTTAAAAGTTTCTGTGTTCGGCTAAAGATGCAGTTTAAGTGGTAACAGATCAAAACTGTTGAAAATACAGCAGCTGTCCATCCACCAATACGCAAGAGCACTGCGTGTGTGTAGTGGAGAGGGTTTGAGTCGCGCGAGAGTGAGGAGAGGTGTGATGTTATCAATCACTATATGTGCTCTCTCTAGATACTGTAAGTGGCTGTTGAAGTGGGGGAGAGTGCAGACTTGCCTTATGGTTGAGGTTGCTTCGTGTGAGGGGGTTTGGAATTTCAAAAGTGCTAAACCTTGGTCTCTGGCTGTAGGACATCTCCCATTACGCACCACAGCCAGGGATTCCTATGATACGCCCTTCACCAAGATGGGAAAAATAGTGCATCATGGGAAATACAGTCTGGCCAGAAAATCCAGTCAATGGAAGAGAATGGGAGCATAGCACACTAGAACTACAACTTCCATGATGCAGCAGAGCTCCATTTTGAATTGAAATATTTCAGTTTTCTGCTGAAATATTTCTTGTGAAGTCAACATTTTTCCCAGGAAAAAACCCTTATTTTCTGACCAGCTCTACTTTTAAGCATGCAGAAAACTTAAACAGTAAATTTTACTTTCCTGGTAAACTCAAAGGAGAATGCCTAATATCTAAGGGCCCAAATTCTGCCTACTTTATGATGGATAATAATTTACTCCACTGTAGTCCTATTGAAATCAGTGAGATTATTTGCATAACATGGTCCTCATGCAAAGCTCATGGAAGTCAATGGAAGATTCCCGTTGAGTTTAGTGGCCTTTCAATCAAGCACTATGTTACTTCTCAGTGTGAGGAATGGCAGCAGATTCAGGCCTTGCTTTTAAATTGTCCCATGCTCTGACAGGAATTCGTATCAGCTGATCTGGATACATTGCACGATAAAAATTCTGAATAGTATTATAGACTGGAATAATTGCTTTCCTTTGGCACTGAAGCAAGCAAAGGATAAAGACAAAAGAAATAAATATTTTTGCAAAATACATTCTAAACAACGAACATTAAATCATTTTTCCAGGAGTGTGCACAGTAAAAGGGACACAAAAGAAAATTGTCACAGTTTTTTTTAATTCAGAATTACTCCATTTAATTTTTACATTCACACTGTATTCTAAAATCTCTTGCTTCCTAAAGTCAGTAACTATTAATGTGTATTTAAGTCTCCACTGATTTAACGCAGGGGATTTAAAAAAAGGGCAGATAGGTCTGGTTTTTAGAATCAGAGGTATCTGTTGTGGAAAGATGTCAGTTCCCAAATGTTCACTATACTATGCAGATCTGTGTACCTAGGACAAGTTTACAGATCAAAATCCATCTCCCGAGGGATTTACAGCAACTTGTAAATCTATGAGGAATTTTTCAGCAAAGTTCTATGTCCTAATTCATTCACTTATGAGAGCAGATTTGTTCTAATGTTCTTTAAAAGGGAGTGTTTTAAACTACATCCTTTTCCCTCCCACAGTTTCATAAATTCAGAGTGATATTATTTTATCTACTTTGTTAGATTAGAACTGTTCATTCAGGGTTCTATAAGGAATTCCCATGACTTTTGTGTTCTTATCTGACATGAGAAACAAGACACAGAAAGCCATTGAGTATTCACTGTAGGTTCTTTTCTCAGATTTGTTGCTGAACGTACTTTTCACCCTGTAGCACAGAAGCTTGTGTCAGCAGTTTAAGTGACTGAGATAATTATAACTAAGGATGCAAGATCTTTATCTGTTTTCCACATTAAAGTACTCCTGAACATCCAAAAAAGTTTCTATTTTTCTGAAAACAATACCTATTTTATTTCATTGGAAATTACATAGGAATACACAATACAATAAAATGTACATTTCCTAGCTCAGTATATAACTTCAGATTTTGACTCAGGTTAAAATAAATAGTAAACCTTTGGTGATTTCACAGCCTCTTTGCCTGAATGGGTTACTTGGGGCTAGATTGCTATGTAACTATCTTTATTCCCCCCTCCCTCCCACTTCAGTGCTCCAGTTCTGCCCTTGCAGCCCTTTCTCTCTTTCACCTTCACTTTCTTTCTCTCTCCATCCTTAGATATTTTTTCTTTCTGTTATTAAAATCACAGCCAATGCTTTGTCAAAACATCTTCCAGTTCTGCTCTTTGAATATCAGAAGCATACTGAAAATGATTTCACTCTTCATACCATGCTTTCCATCACAATATTAGCCTCCTGGAAAGTCCAAGAATGTTGTAGATGTAGTTACGGTGAGGAAGTAAATGATATAGCTAGATCCAGGTTTGCAGAAACAGTGCTTGTAGCCCTCGCCTAGGAGTGTATTAGGGTCATGAGAAAGTGGCCAAAGCCCTGCCATGCTCTGACAATCCCAGACTGAGAAATGACCCCTGAGGGCTATGATAGCTTAGAGTGATTTGGAACAACTTTGAGATGCTCTAAATTACACAAGGGATGCAGATGGTCCCCTCCCAGTCAGCCTCAGGATTAGGGAAGATTAAGGTGTCTTAATAACATGATTGCACACACACATACACACGCTGATCAGGTGCACAGATCAGAGCTCTAGCACCCCTGAAAAATTGGTCCAATGGGACTAAGCATGAAATTTAGGCCTTTCATAATTGGGACCTAAATAATTCAAACAGTACTTTGTTAAATCAGGCTTTTGATACTGTTGTCACTTCACCATTTTAAAAGTCTTTTGTAGACCGTCCTTCCTTCTATTCTGTTCTGGTTCTTACACCACTTCCATTACCATGGTGTGCAAATGTGTGCAGAACAGAGGGTGTGATTACATTGTTTTATCAATACATGATATGATACTGGGCAATTGTGACTGGAAATTAAAATTACATTGCTTCCCTCTCTTTGCAATAACTGTTTACAACTGAACAAAAAATATTATGTTAGCCATCTGTTAATATTAGTTTGAAAAAAATAAGTGATCAATATTTTTGAGCAAAGTTATTTCTAAAGACATAGGAAATTATCTCCATGCAGAATTCTTGACTACAATTTGTTTGCAAGAGGACTTTTCTGATGTTCTCAGTAGGCTAGGAAATGCCCCTGGCTCACAGTGAAACGAGTGAGTTCAAGAATGGAAAGGCAGAAGCACCCTTTTTAAGCTTTGAAAAAAACAATTATATTGTATCATCTTGTGGTAAGATCTATACTGCCAGGGGAAAAATATATCCAAATATGTTTTTTTCCATAGGACTCTTGGGAGAACACAAGCATGAACTCATGAAACCCAGATGCCGAAACCACACAGAAGCCAGAGTATGTTGTAATTGTGATAAATGATTTCCTATCATTCTCAGTTAGCCGCAAGTCTTCCCAAGGAGATTTTTTTTTAAAGTCTGAATCAATATAAAAAAACTAACCTACTGTACAGCATTTGCAAAGCATTTGGTATTTTTGTTACTCAAGAAGATAGGAGAGTAAACAAAAGAAAGAAAGAACTCACACAAGCCATCAAACTGCTATTTACACAGGAATAAATTTAAATGTGATCATCAGGGTAGGTTTTTTTTAAACAAACTTTGAACTAGATACTGAGTTCACTTATCCAGAAGTAATTCAGGAATAAATCCATGAAGCTAATGGAGTCTTGTAGGTGGCATGTGCTCATAATCAGGCCCGTTATTTTTATTTATTTAATCACCACCTATCTAAGAGCAGGAACAATAAAGGGATTTAGCAATCACAAATCTCTGGCTCCATGCCAGCAAAGCACTTTAAGCACACAAATAATCCCAATGAAGTAAAAATTAAGGATAAGCACATGCTTCAAATATTTGCTGGATGGCGTCTAAATGCAAAAGGCACTTGGTACTTCAGGAAGAGACAAGAACTCATGAAACCACTGAATATCAACAATTTCTTAGGATTTATACCACTAACATGGAAATCATAACCTGATCCACAAAATTTTGTTTGTTCAATTTTCTGCAGCACTCCTGGACTGTTGCTTTTTTCGGTATCTAGTGGATGTTCCTTGTTGGACAGCACATTCTGACAGGGATGTTAATTTGTTTTCCTCTCTCCCATTATTTTACCAGTTAGTTTGATGAGATATTTTAAAGATTTTTAAAATTCTTTAAAAATTAATTGGCTCTTTGATTTTTAAAAATCATGAGGAAAACCCGCTAACTGATGTTTCTGACCACTTATCTTCTATGTCAAAGAAATAGCTAAATAAACATCTCAGAGGCCTGATTTCTCCTGTTTCTTAAAGCAGTGTAAAGCAAGAGTAACTTCATTAAAGTCAGTGTGGTTACACTGCTGATGTGAGACAAGATCCACCGTGTTTTCAGTGTGTGTACGGGTGGTTGATTCTACCAACAGGTGAACTCACTAATTGCTGCAATTGAGAAAAAACATTCCTGAAAGTGAATGTAAATAACCACCCTTTTTCTGTGTAATCTCATGGATAAAGAAGTTGTGCAAGTCTTTCTATGGCTAGTTAGCAATTAATCTTATTCCAAAGGAGGGTGTGTTCTGCCACTGAGGGCTATATTGCTTCCATTATGTCGAATCAGAAATATCAAGAAGGCAATAAATTGAGAAAAGAATAGTTTGTTTGCTGTGACTTTTGCTTATGAAACATTATTAGGAATACAGGAATTGTCATACTGAATCAGACCAACAGTGCGTCTAACCCGCAATCCTGCATTCCACAATGGCTACATATTTCAGCAGAAGCTGTAAAAACTTCCATACTGGACAATTATAGAATACCCTATCCATAAGGGAAGTTTATGCCTAGGTCCCCATTAATTAGTGGTTTGCTTCTGCCCCGAAGTAAGAGGGTTTGTACTCTTCATGCACTTTGTAATCCTGTCTAACTTAACCATGGATTGTTGCATTACCCATAGAAACGTCAAGTCCCCAGGTTCATTATGATTGTGTCAAAAAGTTTTTCCTTTGTGTCACCCAGGGATTCCCAGACATTGGTATAGCCTAAGAAGGCTGATTAAGCCAACTGCAATGCTGGGCCAATAGAAAGGGGCTGTAACAGAGCCAAGGATCTGGCCTTCGGTATTTCATTAGTACCCAATAACACTGCAACATGGTGTGGAAGTTAAGGTTGCTCTATACATAACACAAAAGCAAGGAAATGAAAAGTGATGGCAGCTAACACAACATACTTTTTACTCCTGCGTGCAGAGATGTGTACCTCATCACTGCAGCCACCACTGTACAACACAGACAACCAGCCATGACCCTCGGTCTCTCTCGGTAGGGATGCCAGCCTCCCAGTGCTCCCTTCCTCAAGCTCTCCACAACTAGGAACAGCCACTCTTCTGCCCAAGCCTTCCCCCCTACTATGGGTTCTGGGCAGTTCTGGATATCACATTCACTAAGAACTGGGGAGGGAAGTGCTAGGAGGTTTCTCTTGTTCCGTATTTCCATTGTTTGAACAATATCTGTTTGGCTAGAATAACTGCTTACACCTTACCATGTAGCCATGCTGCCATATCTCAGCATCAATTTTTGTGTTGATCAATACCAGAATACTCTCATAAGTGCTACGGATATAATCCTGATTACTAAAAGATGTCTCCAGTACAGCAGGATGCATCAGATAAAGGTACCTGTACTAAGGCTGCCTAAAAGGCTATCACAAGAATATGTAAACATTGGGCATGTGATGGGGTAGTCTGCCCTCTGAAAGGCAGTAGCGCCTAGTGGTCAGTCTACCCCACCAGGTGGCATGACCCATTAAGAGTTTGAAATCTCCAACATAAGGACCTAAGGGGGATGTGGAGAAACAGGAAGTAGTCCTAGGAATGAATGGTACTTGGGAGCAAATCCTGACACTGTATCTTCAAGGGTTGGAGCCAGGAGACTTGCAGAGAGGGCAGGTCTCCCTGCAACCAGCTGGGAATGAGCTGGGAGAAGGATACCAGCATAAATGCCTTTCCTCCCTCACAGCAGGGCAGTAGATGATACCGCAGGGAATAAGGCAGCTCCTGAAGATCCCTGAGTTAGCAGGGAGAAGATGCCAGTTGAAGATACCCTCCTAACCCAGTGGTTTTCAACCTGGCGTCCGCAGTCTATGTCTAAGATTTCCACCTCCATTTGAAATTTTTTGAGGGTCTGCAAATGAAAAAAAGGTTGAAAACCACTGTACTAACCTAAGGATTAGCTGAGGAAAAAGGGGTTAGCTGAGGGAGAAATTGTCTAAGGCGCGACAGCAGCTAAATGATAACCCGGCCCTAAGGAAGAGGGCTGGGGCTAGCGACAGAGTGACTGGTTGAAGCACAATGCCAGCTCTGGGGGACCAGGGGTGTGTGTGTTCCTCCTGAACTGGGACAAAAAGCTGACCAGGCCTCTTATAGGGGCCCAGAGCAGGATGACTTAGGGCAACTAATAAAGCAAGTCACCCTTTGTATAAAACTTAATAAAATCAGATCCGGCTATGGAGGTGCATGTTCTTGAGCCAACCGAGGTCTGGTGACTGAAAGAACCTGAGGGGAACAGATGGGCCACCAGGGGGCATACGAGAGGTGCCACCCGTAACAGGGCAACTGGTTTGGGCTGTGTTTTTTTAAAACTATAATAGGCCTTGTGTAGCCCTCCCAGGAGGAATTTTGGAGGCACTTCATTCCCACGTATTTTACAGGGAGAAAATATCTCTCACTTATGTGTGAGTAGAAGGAAAAGGATATTCAGGAGAACAAGGTCAAGCAACAGCAAGTTGACCCTGAGTGCCCTACCCTTAATCAAACTGAAGTGCTAGCAATTATACATAGGAATTATTCCTGTAGAGTTATAGAGGTTGAAAGTATTACTGTATTTGAAATAAATTAGGTTGCCTACTAGAGCTGCATATATGAAATGTGACAAAAATCTTTATTTTTATATGAGGTTAATCCAAACGAATTTGCTATTTTACCTGTAATTAAAAAAAATCTGATTATTGAAGTGATGGTGCCCCTATCCTATGCATCAACTGTTCAAAGGATGATATTTATATTTCACCTACAAAATGAGCACATATATCTTTTGGGCATGCAAGTTCCCACCTTTGTTCCTACCAATGGACATTACCACACACAGCTGCCTATTTCCATGCATGAGGGACATGGTGGGTGAGGTAATACCTTTTATTGGAACAACTTCTGTTGGTGAGAGAGACCAGCTTTCGAGCTACACAGACCACTTCTTCAGCAAGAGCTATGCACAAAATATGGGTTTTTCATACCCACTTGGTCTACGTGCAAATCATCCAGACACAATTTAGATGGTTGGCCTTCTATGTTTGGTTATTTCTTAAATCTTTTGCATACTCATTCATCAGGATTTAAATTACATTCTGTGGGGATTAGGCAAACCTGCCTGTGTGTGATAATGCTGGTATAAATCAAGCCTGGACTAGCAGTGAGTCAAGTTTAAACCTGCAGAAAATCCAAACCCCTCTCCTCAGACAGTGAATTATGGGATTCTATCCAGATGGTGTCCTGTTCTGCAAATATAACTCCTCACTTGCAAAATCTGGGAATTTACCACCAAGTCTGAATATTTGCAAGTGTCAGTTTATATTTGAATAAAAAAAAATTGAAAACCCTAAGATATCATGAGATGTATGTAAAATTTCTTAGCTAATTTTTATACAGTTATCAAAATTGGTTACACAAATTAGGGACTAAGTTTCATAAATGATCAGTGACTTTGGGTACCTCAATTTTTGGGTGCCCAATTAGAGGCACCTTAAAGGTGTCAGAGGAAAGGTGCTGAGAACTTTCTGAAAATCAGGTCTCTTTAAAGTGCTCAAGTAGGGCACCCAAAATCAATAGTCACTTTTGAAAATTGAGGACCACGTCTTTGTAAGTGTAGATGCCCACTTTGTATTCACAATGACAGTAACTTGAAACAAACATTCCTGGGTTCTCAGCTTTTGAAAACCAATCCCTAAATCTGTAACTAATGATTAACTAACCTTATGGAGATTTGTTATAAAACCTCAGTTTTCAGTAAATCAAATACTGCCTTACACCTCTGATCACAGAAATATCTTAGATTACTGTCATAACTTTAGTCCCAGATTTGGACCTTAGCGTCCAAAATATGGGGGTTAGCATGAAAACCTCCAAGCTTAGTTACCAGCTTGGAGTTGGTACTGCTGCCACCACCCAAAAAATTAGAGTGTTTTGGGGCACTCTGGTCCCCCTGAAAAACCTTCCCTGGGGACCTCAAGACCCAAATCCCTTGAGTCTCACAACAAAGGGAAATAATCCTTTTCCCCTTCCCCCCTCCAGGTGCTCCTGGAGAGATACACAGACACAAGCTCTGCGAATCCAAACAGAGTGACTCCCCCTCTCCGTTCCCAGTCCTGGAAACCAGAATCACCGAGTCAATCTCCCTTCCCCCCCCCCGCAACCCAGAGGGTATGCAAAGTCAGGCGAACAAATCCAACACACACAGATCTCCCTCTGACTCCTTCCTCCCACCAATTCCCTGGTGAGTACAGACTCAACTTCCCTGAAGTTTCCCAGTAAAGAAAACTTCAACAGGTCTTAAAAGAAAGCTTTATATAAGAAAGAAAGAAAAATACATACAAATAGTCTCTCTGCATTAAGGTGACAAATACAGGGTCAATTGCTTAAAAGAATATTGAATAAACAGCCTTATTCAAAAAGAATACAAATCAAAGCACTCCAGCACTATATTCATGTAAATACAAAAGAAACAAACTCTTTGGTACTTACAACTTGGAAACAGAAGATTAGAAAGCAGAAATACTTCTCCAAAGCTCAGAGAAAGCAGGCAGACAGAAAACAAAGACTCAGACACAACTTTCCCTCCACCCAGAGTTGAAAAAATCCGGTTTCCTGATTGGTCCTCTGGTCAGGTGCTTCAGGTGAAAGAGACATTAACCCTTAGCTATCTGTTTATGACAATTACATAGCACATTTAATCATGAAACTCTTCACAAATTGTGGCTCAATCCTTCTCTGGACAACGCTGCTAGGTGAAAAAGAGATCCTAGCAGGTACCTGCTGAGCTATAGGAATCCTGTTGACCAGAGCTGGATTGCAAGGAGTGGACTGGGGCATTCCATGGTGGAACAGAATGAACTTTACTGCTACTTTGACAAGTACCACAGTGCAACCCTGGATAGCACATGCCAGTGACTGCAGCCTGCATAATCATCAGATAGGATGTCCAGAAAAGCCCTCATCTGCTGTATCACCATCTCTTTGTGGCCCTAGACTCAGTACAATGCAGAATCTATAACACTCTGCTAGTACTCTTGAATGCTGAGGGGAGATGTAGCCCTTTCACTTGTAGGAGAGAAGCAGCTTCTTGCACCTTTTATCCCCAGTTGTATTGGTGAACCACAGAGCAGGATATAGGCTCTTGTAAAGGGACTGCTTAGTGAAACAAAAGATCTACTCTCAGAACTGCAGGCTGGGAACTTGTGGTTTTATTTAATTGCATCACAGAGTGTGTGCATGCGTGTGCAAGCACAGTGCTGGGGGGAGTCCCACTAACTAATCAGGCAGTAATGGAGGGGAGGTATATTCCTCCAATGCAATACTCTAAGTAACCCAATTAACCTCTTGAGGACCACTTTATGACATAGACCTTAACATCATTAGGGAAGGGATCACTAGATGGTTCCTTTACACATAGTATTAAAATATGTTCATTTCATTTTAGTGCATGAGCACGTTGGGTCATGGTTTTTCCCCGGGAACCAGACACTGGTGTTTGGGCTAAGATCCCTGAAAGAGAAGAACCTATATGCCTGGTCAAGGACTGTTGCATATGTGTCATACAACAAGTTACACTAAGAACATACTCAGATTCCTCATCACTGATTTCTCCTGCAACAAGAAACCAACCAGCAACCTGGACATTTGCCATTGCTTGGTAGATGGGTAACAATATAGAGAAATCATGCCCCTCATCAGTGAAATACAGCCACGCCTAGGTTGAAATGTGATCGACAGCTAGTAGTGCACTATAATATTACACCATTGTTTAAGCTAGGAAGTGAAAAATTGCACTATGTCCAAATGGCAGCTTCAAGGAAAATGTCGGTAGGCATAAAGTCATGTCCAAATTCAGATGTGGCCAGGACCTCAAGGTTAATACTCCTAGTATTGAAAAAAGTGCAATAGCTAACATTAGACTGGGCAAAACTTGGGTCACACGATGTCATGTGAACCTAGAGGATAGTAGGGTTGTAAATAGCCAGCGTGGATCTGTCAAGAACCAAACCAACCTACAGGATTGGCTCTTTGATAGTTACTGGACTGGTGGATGGTGGGAGCTATAGACAGAGCCAGTGCTAGGCATAAGCAGACTAAGCAATTGCTTAGGGCACCAGCAGCTCAAGTTAGCCCCTATTAATCATTAGTATGTGTTGTGTGTGGAGCAGGGGCTCAAAAATATTCCTGCTTAGGGCCTCCCAATGCACTAGCACCAGCACTGGCTGTAGATGTGATATGTCTTGATTTTCAGTAAGGCTTTTGACACAGTCCCTCATGGGATTCTCATAAGCAAACTAGGGACATGTGCTCTAGATGAAATTACTATTGAGGGATGTATAACTGGCGGAAAAATTGTAGCCAAAGAGTAATGATTAATGGCTCGCTGTCAAACTGGTGGATGTACCTAATGGGGGGGTTGAAGGATTTTGTCCTGGGTCCAGAAGTATTCAATATTTTCATTAGCGACTTGGATAATGGAGTGCAGAGTATACTTACAAAAATGTGCAGATGACAAGGTGAGCGGGTTTGCAAGCACTTTGGAAGACTGCATAAGAATTCAAAATGACAAACTGGACTATTGGTCTGAAATCAACAAAATGAAATTCAGTGCAAACAACTACTAGACAAGGAAAAATCAAATGCAAAACTACACAGTGGGGAATAACAGGCTAGGCAGCAGTACTGCTGAAGAAGATCTGGGGTTCATAGTGAATCACAAACTGAATATGAGTCAGCAATGTGATTCAGTTGGAAAACAGGCTAATATTCTGCAGTGTATTAACAGGACTATCTTATGTAAGACATGGAAGATAACTTTCCTGCTGTGCTCAGTGCTGGTGAAGCCTCAGATGGAGTATTGTGTCCAGTTCTGGGCACCACTTTAAGAAGGATGTGGACAAATTGGAGAGAGTGTCCAGAGAACAGCAACAAAAAAAAATAAGATTTAGAAAATTTGATCTATAAGACAAGATTAAAAATACTGAGCATGCTTAGTCTTGAGAAAAAGATGACTTGGGGATGCGGGGGCGGGGTGAGGGCACAGGTGGGAGGAGAATCTGAAAAGTCTTCAAATATATTAAGTGCTGTTATAAAGAGTGATCAATTGTTCTCCATGTCCACTGAAGGTAGCCCAAGAAGTAATGGGCTTAATGTGCAGCAAGGGCAATTTAAGTTAGATAGTAGGAAGAACTTTCTAACTATCAGGATAGTTAAACTCTGGAAGAGGCTTCTAAGGGAAGCTGTGGAATCCCCATAATGGATGGCTTTTAAGAACAGGATAAGATACCTGATAAGGATTGCATAGGTATACTTTGTCCTGCCTCAGCACGGGGGGATGGGACATGGGGAGTATAGCCTAGACCAGGAGTTCTCAACCTTTTTCCTTCTGAGGCCCCCCCAGCATGCTGTAAAAATGCCACGGCCCACCAGTGCCACAACAACTGTTTTTCTGCATATAAAAAAAAAGGGCCAGCATTAGGAGGTAGCAATCACAGCAATTGCCCGGGGCCCCACGAAGCTAAATTGCCCAGGCTTTGGCTTGAGCTCTGGGTGGCAGGGTTCAGGGCCCCAGGCTTCAGCCCTGCAGAACAGGGCTTCGGCTTTCTGTCCTGGGCACATAGAGTCTAACAATGACCCTGCTTGGCAGACCCCTTGAAACCTGTTCACGGCCCCCCAGGGGGCCCTGGATCCCTGGTTGAGAACCGCTGGCCTAGATAACCTTTCAAGGGCCCTTCCAATTTCCTTCACTTTCAATAAGCATAGGAACAAATGAGGGCAGTTCATTAAGGGGTCTGTGAAGTGAAGCCTGTAGCTGGGTACGAGGAATGGAAGTCTGAAGATTTGCTCAAGGGTTCAGTTTACCTTAGATGTCTTCACAAAGGGGTTCCTGAAGCTTCATATGGGAGCATGAAGCAGAGAAGAATGGAGAATTTGCCAGTTTGAGCTGTACAGATAATCTCATCTGCCCTGAACTTTCAAAAGTGTGGGTTGAAGTTCACGTATATCCAAAACCTTGATGCATTTGTAATCATCTGCTGTCTAGAAATGATCCCCAAGATTAAATAAAATACACACCAACTTAACCTTTAATTATAATAAAATATTGAGTCATGGTGTAATAGGTTCAAAGATTTTAAGGCTAGAATCATAGATTATCAGGGTTGGAAAGGACCTCAGGAGGTCATCTAGCCCAATCTGCTACTCAAAGCAGGACCAATCCCCAGACAGATTTTTGCCCCAGATCCCTAAATGGCCCCCTCAAGGAGGGGTTTGGCAGGCCAATGCTCAAACCACTGAACTAACCTTCCCCCCTGTTTTAATCTGATGTGCAGCACAAACAATCTGATTAGACTGATTAACATGTTGATTATAATAATAGGGTCCATTCACCATTATGAAAGCCTATATTTTTAGTAGATGTGACATTTAGCTAGAGTTTTATTCTTTAAATTTAAAATATCTTCTTAGCTCAAGGAAGATCTGTTCATGAGCTCTTGAATTTCCAAGGGCTATAAAGAGAAGTCCGGCTTTGATAAAGCATATGCTATACAATACTCTTTCTTCTTCTCTGTTTCTAAAAAACATTCTTAGGACTTTGAAAAGACATTTTGTCTTGAATTAATTTGGTTTATAAGCAAAAAGAAGAAGAAAGAATATTTTGTTATCTTTCAGGAAGAAAAGCCAAGCAGCCTGCTTTTCAATGCACCAGGTATCTTGCTTTCACTTCCCATTGGCTTACATAAAATAAAAGAGCAGGGCGAGTGCTCACTCCCCCCAGCCAATACTTATATAGCGTACTTTGTTGAATTAAAAATAGTATGCTATATACACACACATGTATTCCTAGGTTGATTTAAATACATGTCTATAGTAAAGTAGAATTTTGTGAAATATTTCCTCCATGTGAACACAAAGTGTGACATCCTGGCCCCCTGGGAGTTTTGTCACTGACTTTAATGGGACCAAGATTTCACCCACAGTATTCTGAAGAACAGCACCAGTGATATCTCTAAATATGTATATTTTAAATTCCTGTTCAGCTCTATGTTCTAAGTTATTTTCCCTTGTGAAAAATGCATCTCTAGAGACAAAACAGGTTTTGAAAATGAGTTGGAGCTATATGCTGGAAGCAAAGTCTAATTTCTGTGGCATGCTGCCATGTTTCTTTTGATTAGGAAGCTAAAGGCTGGATAATTTCTGAAAACAGGAAGGTACAGCAGCAAAACTTTCTTTCAATAAATTGCTCTCACATAAACACAGGAATTCCACTCTCGTCTTAGCTTCTTATTCTCAGCAGGCTTTGCAAGGGCAGGCTGGCTGGGTAAAAGACCTGGAAGCTATGCTACAAGTGCAGTCAAAGCAGACTTGATAACAGTTGGGCTGCTGGTGTGCTGCCACCACTGCCCATCATGGTGACCAATACAGTCTCATTGTTTCCTTGTTCTTATCTGACTGACTTTACCCACCTGTCCTCTCTTGTCTCACACTTAGAGGGTAGGCTCTTTGGGAGAGGGACCATCTTTCTGGTCTGTGTTTGTAAAGCACCTAGCACAATGGGGTCCTAGTTCCTGACTAAGACTCCTAGGCACTATAGGAATACAAATAAAAAAAACAACTGGCCTCTCAATTAGTTCAGGCAGGCAACCTATTTCTTCTTGTTTGTCACAGTCTAGGTAGATTCTCCCTTTTAGGACTGGTTGCATGTGAATAATAGTGCTGGAAGATGTGACTTCTGAATGCACAGGAATGGTGCTGGTGTATTGGCCCAAGAACTGAACGTGTTTGATCATTAGCACTGATACCAGAGCTCAGAAAAGCTAGTTGTTCCTATAAGCACAAATGCTGAGCTCCCAGAGCATTTCTTTGCTTTGGCAAGTAAAAAACATTGCATTGTATACCGTAGGCATCACCAGACTGGTTAAGAGTGCTTTTGCAATAATTAATATTCTAAAGTGACAAAGAGTATGAAAAAATTCAAATAGCTTTAAAATGAATTGTAAAGATCTTGTTCCTTGTGACAGTGAACAGATGTCAGCAATCTCATTCCCCCATCCCCCCAATCTCCAGCAAACAGCATCATCTTGGTGAAGGGGTTCAGGACACTGTCAGGGGTACTGGGTGGGGGAAGGGAAGAGACTGGGGGAGATGAAAAGCAGGTGAATGCAGTTCTCTCAGGAAAGTTTGAGGGTACAAAGGAGGAGGGCCCTGAGGGGGGCTGCAGGGGAGACAGGTGAAGAGAGGAATTCATGTTCTTGGTGTATGGCTCCTGAGGAGAGACTGGCATTGCTGGGGTGTAGGAGTGGCTTGGAAGTGTGACTGGGGGCAGGAAGGGAGATGAGGGAAATGGAGCTTGGAGCTACTGGTGGGACGGAAGGGGTTGAGCTGAGGGGTGAAGGCGGGGTGAAACGGGAAGCATCTGGGGGCAGAGTTGGAGTCTGCGTGACAGAGGCTTGAGATATCAGTGCACTTGTTGCCTAGAGGTATTGTCAGCTCAGCCAGTTGACAAGTGAGGCTGTAAGAGGGTGTAGGAAAGACATGACTCCACCGCCTACCTATGGTGATGGTCTTGATACCACCACCTGTCCCATTGGGGGCTGAAGACTGACACTGGAGAAGTACCTCAGCATTCATGCCCTACACAACTTGAGAGGACCACACTGAGAGATGGCTGAACTTGGGAGTGAGGGAAGGCCAGGTACCTCCAGCTCAGACATAGAGGTAGGGAGCCAAAACAATATCCTGTTTGTGCATCTACCAATGAGAATTCTTGACATGTGCACAGTTCGCCTCGGGCCACTGACTCATGTCAACCAAGATAATGGAGAGAAAGAGCAATAAGTTTTGAGTTATCTTTGACACAATCACTCTATTTAAGAATGACCTGAGTTGAACTGGCACTGATTGGAATTATAATTGTCATGAATACCACCTGTGAATGGCTTTGCTTAATTGTAACCTGGATTTGTTCACATGTCTAGCCCCAGAGTTTTCAATCATAGGGAAAATTTGCTGAAACTCAAATGTGATTTCTTAAATTCTTTAGAAAGGTCTATTTTTTATTTATTTTAATGCAAACTAAATGAACAGATCCTTAAAGTTCAATGTTTATTCACAGAATAGGTATAAATTTGGGAAAGACACTGCATTTCTCTTATGAAACAAAGAGATTTAATGTAATACCTGCTTTAAATGGGGGTGGGGGAACAAAACAAAACAAACCCCAAAAACACAACATCCTCAAGCATGGAGTCATTACCAGCCCCTCTGTAATAGAATTGAATCTAGCTCTTACAGGTCCTTGGATAATGGCCATTATCAGCTAGGTCCGAATTAGGTAGGAAAAACAAAAGCATAACTCAGGATTCTTTTAATATCTAATATCTCTTGTAGAAACAGGACTACAAAAAATGTCATTCATCACTTGGAAGCTGGAATTTCATGTTTTTCCATGGTATATATTAGCTGTTTTCTATCTGGTTCATAAATTAACAGATCAAATTGGGTTGGTTACTAGTACTTCTGACCAAGCAGGCCATTAAATACAGACCACTTACCAGCAAGAATGTTTTTTGGTATCTCAAGGATGCAGGTGCAATCCACCCATAAGCCTCTGATCAATACAGAAAGGTCTCTCACATTGATAAATTAAGTTAATAACTTATTCTTGGTTATCTTTCTTGTATTAAACCTCCATTCTCAATACTTCCTTTAATGGTCATAGATTATGTTAACTGTGCAAACTGTGACTCCTTAGAACAATTACACAAATAAACTGCCTATGTTTCTTTATAAACAATGCCGAGTAGGACTGGAATGTGATTAATTAGTTGAAATGGCTTCCTCTGCTTCAACTTTGATGTAGTGAAAATGCTATTACTAGTTCTTCCTTTGATAGAATAAACAAGCATATCTGATATGTATGCAAATACAATGTCCCTATTTACATAATTGAAAATCCTGTTAGCTCGAAAACAATTTTTAATTTAAAAGAGGGCCAAAAAGAAGAACAACAAAGGAAAAGAGTGACCTCAGTGGTACTGTGCTGACGTATCTTCTCAAGAACTGGCATGGGAAGGTCATTTTGTCAGAACTGGCATGGGAAATCTGAAGGAGATGTTCCTGCCACTGTGTGTGCTCAGATCATAAATAATGATCTATCAGAAGTTCACTTTGACCTGCATTTCAGTTAAGCTTTCTGGGTGAAATTCACCCCTGTGCAGAGGGCCTGCACACGACCTATGCAACCACTTATGTTCCACTCAATCCTTCTAAATACAGTTTTCAAAAGAGTGCAGTGTCAGATTTTTAAGTGCTCAAAAGAACTCAGCACCCAGCCACTTCCATTGTGACTACTCTGGCCAGATTTTCAAAGATCACCCAGTGCACTAAGCTGTTTTGAAAATCTGGGAATTTATTTAGGTACCAAGATGAGAGCTGAGAGCTCTGAAAATGTGAGGCTAATTGTGGGTGCTGATACTTTCTGAAAATTATGGGGGCATAGGGCCACATTTTTAAAGGTATTTATCTGCCTAAAGATGCACATAGGCACCCAATGGGATTTTCAAAAGCACCTGTGTGCATAACTTCCATGAATTAGGCATTTAAGTACTCTTGAAAATCCCACTAAGGACCTAGGGATGCAGATAGGCACCTAAATATCTTTAAAAATCCAGCCCATAAATGTTATGCTGGCTCTTCATGTAGGAGTGAATTTCTCCAGCCAGGGTTAATACATTCAAATCAAATCTGGGCTGGCTATCCAACACTCCCATAATGTATTTTGAAACATTCTGAAGTTCTCTTCTGGCTTTCATCATGGCACTTATTCAAGAATGAACTTATATATTTTGTTAAAGTTGATGAGCATTTGACATACTTAGCCTATCTAAACATACCTTTCAGATACATTCCTCACTTCATTGTCTACAAGATTTGTTGTTAAAAGATTGCTCAGAGAGACCATGGTGAAATCCAGACCCCACAAAAGTCAATCGCAAAACTCTCATTGTGGCTTCAGTGGAGCCAGGATTTCACTCCATTTCTCGGCCAGGGAAAAGCTTATGTCCTTTCCTTCTAAGGTGCTGAGTTGGCCTCACCACTAATTCGTTTCAGGGCAAGGCCCTTCATACATCTCAATGAAGATTTAATTTAAATGCATTTTTTCTGAATTATCCTACATTTCACAGCAATTGTAGTGCATTGCTTCAGAACATTACATAGTTGTGTAATGCCGACAGTTGTCAGAGGGCAGGATCGAACCTGGGACCGCTGGAGCTAAATGCATGAGCTAAAAGTTATGTGGCTGTTAGCTAAGGCTGTAGAACAGACTCATTAATCTCTCTCTAAGTGGTCTTGGTGCGGCTAGATGGAACAGAACACCACACCCAGGAGGTGTGTGGGTTACAGTTGCGTAATGGTATAGGTGTGGAAAATTGAAAGTACTTCTAAATACATCCAAACAGTCAAGTCATTAGTTACTGCTAACTTACAATGATTTAACTCATGATGTCCTTGCAGTTTATTGGACAGGTCATAAACAGCCTTACCTCCAGTTATAAAGATTCCTTAAAGGAATGTTTAGTTATGCTTCTGCTGCATGAGACTTAGAGCTGATCTACAGTTTTGGTACCAATTTTAACTATTTCAGTGTGATTTTCTGCCAAAATTGTTTAATTGGTACAAGCCCTAGTGTGGATGAAGTTATCCTGAGATGAAGGTACCTATTTTCCATCCCTAAAGGGGACAAACTATACCAGCATAAACACCTTTAATGTTATAACTAACTCCAGACTGAGACTGACCAGGGAGTTAAAGACATATAATTCTTGCATGTGGACAAAGGCCAGAGAGTCACATCCTTTTGTCTAGTGAGGTTCCACAGTCCATGGGGTTAGATATTTTAGAAAGTGGTGTCAGGGTTGTTTTTTATATTATTATTATTGCTGGACGCAACATCCTGGGAAAAATACAAACACACCAATCTCACCTACTAGCTCAGTCCAGATGTTTGTTCATCTGGTATAGTTCCAGAACAGAAACTGCACTTCATGCTTTCTCAGCTTTATGCAGATGAAAATGGCTGGTTGTAAACTAGGGAGGAGAAAGTGAACAATCTAGAAGGAGCTCAGAAAATAGATCAAATTATTTTGAAAGTTTATTTTTGAATACATTCAGACTTCTCCTTTATTTAAATTCCTAAGGCAAATGGTACTGTTAGACCCACACTGTGAGTTTTTGTTATTTGGCTTGATTTATGCTGTTAGGGCCAAATCATCTTGACAGTACCTAGTCAATATAACTGGTTCTTCAAAGCAGATTGAGGTGGAAGAATCCTCTCCCAGGCAGCAAAGCAGGGGGGGGGGAGTAAAGTAATGTTTAGTCTGTGATCTTTGTACTTTACAGTTTTTGCCTTTGTGTATTTCATTTATCATCAAAGTGCACGGCACCTCTAGTGGTTTACAATATGCTTTCTCATTCACCTGTTGAAATCTTTGTGATCTGTATTAAGTACATCCATTTGCATTTTTCTTTATTACGTGCATGCAGATTTATGGGACCAACTTCACCACGGCATAGGTGGGAATAACTTCCTTGAAGTTGATGGAATTGGGTCTACTTCTGAGGACAGTGAATTCGACCTAGAGATCCATTAAGATCACTTATTTTAAATACCTACAAGAAAAGAAACAAACATTTCTGTTTCCTCAGCTCAGAAAAAAAAAAGCTGATTTCTCAATCTCCTTTCATTATTCTTTGTCAGTAGGATAAATCTGAGTCACATATTGCCAAGAAAAGATATACATTTCTCAGGTGCTCATCTTGAACTTTCTCCAAGAGGTACTTACCCACTTAAGAGGTGTGACATTTTATTTTGTGTAAAAAATATTATTCTAGCTTTAAAAAGTTAGAAATTCCAACATACCAAAGTTACACTGCAGCTGGGACATGCTAAGACTAGGAGCTGGGCAGGAGGAACAGCTGGTAAAGAGTCTTATAAAATAAAAAACAAAACCAAGTGGGCAGCAGCTTTAATTTTAAAACAAAATTAGCAACAGGTCTCAGAAATGGAGGTATTGAGGCCACTAATGGTAAAGCAGTAAAATTCCACCTGCCCTGCATGCCCTGAATCTCAGTGAGTAATAGTAGGGTTCCTAAAGGACAGTTGAAACTGTAAGGCTCCAGGTATCTATACTCAGACCAAGAAGCAAAAGAGGCATAGCTTTAAAGCTGATATATAGATGGCAACTAAGGGGTTACTAAAGTGCCTTAAAGCAGAAACATCACTGTTCAAAGCAGCATGTTCTGTTTCACGTGCAGAGCAGACATTTCTGACAGCAGTAAATTCTTTTGAGGTGCTCAGAAAGGATTTACAATATGAAATGGACAGTTTCACGTGGCATATTGTGTATGCAAAACTTGTTTTTTCTCATATCATGCAGATATTTCATTCATTTGTATAGCTTAACATTAGCCTTATTTTAATATCCCACATTCTTTTATTGGATGATAAACTGCATTCTTGAACAATGGGATTTAGGAGATGTTTTCAAAAATGCTATCCTGCTGATCTAAAAGTGAGTAGCAGCCTCTCATGCCACTGGGTGCGCTAATAGATTAGAGCAGGGCACTGATAACCAGGAGACTTTGGTCCCAGTCTCAGCATTTTGACTGACTCACTGTATGATCTAGGACAAGATATTTGATCTCAGTGCTTCAGTTTTCTCAGCGCTAAATTTGGATCATACAATTTATTTCACAATGGTGATGTCAGGCTAAGTTATTGGTAATTTTGTCTCCTCCCCTAGTAAACTGTTGGAGACAAGAGGCTGGATATTGCACCTTTCAGGAAAATAGGAATTTTGTCACTCACTTTAATGGAAATGAAGGACAGTTTTGTGGCTAAGACTCTAGCCTAAGACTCACGAAATCAAGGTTCAGTTCCTCACTCTGTGCCAAACTAACTGTGTGACTTTCAGCAAGTCATTGAATCGTTCTCTGACTCAGTTTCCCCCTGTGTAAGATGCAAATAATGCTGCTTTCTTCCTCTTATCCTCTTTTTCTGTCTTGTTTATTTAGACTGTAAGGTCTTTGGGGCAGGGACTGTGTCTTACTAGGTGTATGTACAGTGTCTAGACAGGGTCAGGTCAGGCTGTGCCTGTTACCGTAATTAGAGTAGACGGTACTGCCTGCGGCTCATCAACCCATCTGCCTTGTGGGTGAATTCATGAATATGTAAGGCTATGAGAGTAAACTGAGACAGAAAATCTGGAGTGGAGCCCCAGTGGTGGTCAGTTATTAACATCTTAGTATCTTTCTGGCAACTGCTGCAATGGATTGGATACCAGATATATTGGTTCTTCCTCTCCTCCTCTGCCCGGCTTGTGCCCTGGAGAGGTACGCCAGCTCTTTACTACTCAGGAGCGCATACCCATGGTCTCTCGAGATTGAAGGATACCTACTATCTACCCATTTGTGCTCTCTCAATTGAAGCCTCTAGACGGAACTTCATACAAAGCTATAATAATAGCCCTGGCTTCACTAGAGAGATGATACATTTTAGTCTGAACAAAAGTGTGTGTAGCAGCTATGCTGTAAAAGCAAAACTGCTGGATAATCTAGCTTGTGAGACTGAACAAACCTCGCTACAGCTTCCATACCCCTCTTTACAGAGGGGGAAAAAAGCATCTTGTTGATTACTGATTACTCTCGCCCCTCGCTCCACCGATATGGTCACAAGGTGCCCGTTATCTACCGGGTAATGAGAGTTGGGATAGGGCGGAGGTTCGATCACTGGATGCCCTCGGGAGGGGTGACAAGTGCCCCGAAGGTAGCAATGGGGATAACGCAAACAATCAGTCATGGGGTTAAAATTGAGGGTTTATTGAATGGGTCACAAGTGAGGATAAGGAACAACTCAATACTAGTTACAACTTGGGCTTACAATATAAAACCAGAACAAATAATAAAAATACTGCAATTACAAACAGAAGCTGACCCTGGTACCTCTCTAGGTCCCAGTAGTTATTCAGGTCCTTCCAAGGGTTAGTAAGGGTGCTGTTGGTGCTATTATTAAGCATAAATGCAATTACTCGTCTAAATAAAAGCAAAATGCAATAAAACAACTAAAGCTTGCCGTGAGACTCCGGCTTACAACACGATACAGACTCAGTTAGCTAACAAAAATAGCAAAATCAGCACCTAGGCATACTCACACACACAAACCACAAAAGTTTCATCATCACCGGCAATCGGGTAGGCTCCTTAAAACACGCGGCCGAGGGAGACCTCGAGTTGATCAGGCTCGGTTACAAGGTCCAGCTTTTTTCGTTTTCTCCCTGTCCACTGCTTACACACTGGGCAATTTATAAGGGTAATGACGTGTTCAATTTTTTGGCCAGGTTTCTCCTAATTAGGAGATTTGCAGGTGCCTCGTTACCACCCTCAGGGAGGGGGGGGGGTTTCCTGGAAATGGCTGACCACAAAATTTGCCTAGCCCCAACGGTAACTTTCGGAAATGTTTCTCTCTTGAAAATACATGCATGCTCGTTTCCTGAACATGGAGGCCAGGGCAAAAGCTGCTTATAGCTGCAGCACTAACATAGGCACTAACACATCTTAGTGGTTGCTATGAGAGAGCTCAAAGTCAGAGAAAAAAACATTTTCCTTTGAATATGAAATCTGTTGAAAAAAAGATGAAAACATGAACAAGCCTGGATTTAGTGGCATGTCTCCCAGGAGTCCTACACCTGAACCCACATGTATCTAATAGACAAAGCTCAAAAGGTTCAAGTTCAGGTCAGAAAAGCATGGGAAAATTCAAATGATTTCAAGGGGCTTGCTCAGCAGGCACTAAACACAACTGCTGCCACACAGTCCTTGTGTCACAACAGGCTACAGCTCTCTCCTATCTGGTGGTTAGTCTTTTGGCAGTCTGCTACCCTACCTAACACTGGGCCTTGTCTTCAGAGGTGGCTCACTCTAGCCTTTGGTAACTTTAAGGGTGAACCTGGTGTACCTGCTGGTACCTGCTAGCAACGTAAAGGGACTGTAACAGGGGTGTACATTTACATCAAATTTAAAACTTCTTTGCATTGCCAGTGCAATGTAGAGGGGCCTTCGTCTACATGAGAATTGGGCCAGTGGCCTTATTTTTTAAACGGTTGGTAATACAAGAGGAATTGTTTGACTGGTGCAAAGCACTTTGGGTCTTTAGAACTAAAAGTAGGTATATAGATGTAAAATAATTTCATTGCTATTCATAATTTTGGTTGTCATAACAAACACAGGGTTGAAATTGGTGGAAATTAACACACAGTGAAGGCCCTTAAAAAGTCAACATGTGCTCTGGTGAGGTATAATGCTTACTACAGTACTATCATTCACTAAGCCTAGGAATGAGTGGGAGACACAAATTATAGGGTCTGGTAATGTTGACTTTCCCATGGGACTCACTGTAATTGAAAGCCAGAGACAGGCAGCTTCATGTGTGAAATAGAAGGCTTACAACTGAGCTGTATAGGAATGAGTTGTATACCTGGGAGATGTCAGGAGCTTAGGCTAACAGATCATTTCACATCTTTTAGCTGTACACTTCTAAACCATTTCTTTACACATATTTCTCCACTCCATAAACTATTTTAAATGATACTTGGATTGCACTTTGTCACATTCCTGTAATGATGCCGGTAGTTGAGGCTAGTCATTCACTTCATAGCAACCATTACTATTTAAGGAATATTAAGTGTCTCTTTGAGGCTGTGGCATCCATCTTCACATCTTACCAAGACCCCGAGACTACTTAACTCACCATTTATTCATAATATTATTTTATCTATGGTATCAATAGAAACAGTAATTTGGAAAAAGACGGTTACTCACCTTTGTAACTGTTGTTCTTCGAGATGTGTTGCTCACATCCATTCCAGTTAGGTGCGCGCGCCGCGCGTGCATGTTCGTCGGAAACTTTTTACCCTAGCAACTCCAGTGGGCCGGCAGGTCGCCCCCTGGAGTGGCGCCGCCATGGCGCCCAATATATATCCCTGCCGGCCCACCCGCTCCTCAGTTCCTTCTTGCCGGCGACTCCGACAGTGGGGAAGGAGGGCGGGTGTGGAATGGATGTGAGCAACACATCTCGAAGAACAACAGTTACAAAGGTGAGTAACCGTCTTTTCTTCTTCGAGTGATTGCTCACATCCATTCCAGTTAGGTGAATCCCAAGCCATACCTAGGCGGTGGGGTCGGAGCGAGAAGTCGCGGCATGGAGCACAGCAGATCCGAAGGCCGCATCCTTTCTAGACTGCTGGACCAGGGCGTAGTGGGAAGCAAAGGTGTGGACCGATGACCAGGTCGCTGCCCGACAGATTTCCTGGATGGGCACACGGGCAAGGAAAGCCAGCGACGACGCCTGCGCCCTGGTAGAATGCGCAGTCACACGGCCCGTAGGGACGTGGGCCAAGTCATAGCAGGTCCTGATGCAGGACGTTACCCAAGAGGATAACCTCTGGGAGGAGATAGGAAGCCCTTTCATGCGGTCCGCTACTGCCACGAAAAGCTGGGGGGATTTGCGGAAGGGCTTAGTCCTCTCCACGTAGAACGCGAGAGCCCTACGGACATCAAGCGAGTGGAGCTGCTGCTCCCTGCCTGAGGAGTGAGGTTTCGGGAAAAAAACCGGGAGGAATATCTCTTGGTTGACGTGGAAGGCTGAGACCACCTTGGGGAGAAAAGCAGGGTGTGGTCTCAGCTGCACCTTGTCCTTGTGGAAGACCGTATATGGGGGGTCTACCACAAGAGCCCGGAGTTCCGACACCCGTCTAGCTGAGGTGATAGCTACTAGAAAGGCCGTCTTCCAAGAGAGGTAAAGCAGGGAGCAAGTAGCTAACGGCTCAAAGGGGGGCCCCATGAGCCGGGACAACACCAGGTTAAGATCCCAGGTTGGAGCAGGGGGACGGACGTTAGGGTATAAACGTTCCAGCCCCTTAAGGAATCTAGACACCGTCGGGTGGGAAAAAACAGAGCGACCATCCGCACCCGGGTGAAAGGTGGAGATAGCTGCTAGGTGGACTCGTAACGACGATATGGCCAGACCTTGCCCTTTGAGGGACCAAATGTAGTCTAAGATGTCGGCTACTGAAACTTCCATAGGGCGGAGATTTCTCTCCACGCACCAATAGGAGAAGCGCTTCCATTTGGCCAAATACGTCGCTCTTGTGGACGGCTTCCTGCTGCCCAAGAGCACCTCCCTCACCGGCGTGGAACAGCGCAGCTCAGAGCCCGTCAGCCACGCAGGAGCCACGCCGCTAGGTGCAGCGACTGCAGGTCCGGGTGACAGAGGGTCCCGTGCTCCTGGGTAATCAGGTCCGGATGAAGGGGCAGGGGAACTGGGTCGGCTATGGTCAGGTCCAGCAGCATGGGGTACCAGTGCTGTCTGGGCCATGCCGGGGCTACCATGATCACGTGAGCCCTGTCCCTGCGCACCTTCAGAAGGACCCTGTGGACCAACGGGAATGGGGGAAACGCATAGTACAGGTGGGTCGACCACTGGATGAGGAAGGCATCCGCTATCGACCCGGGCTCCCTGCCCTGAAAGGAGCAGAACGCTTGGCACTTCCTGTTCCCCTTGGACGCGAAGAGGTCCACCCGGGGATAACCCCACCTCCGGAAGATGGAGAGGGCGACGTCTGGGCGGAGGGACCACTCGTGTGACAGGAAGGATCTGCTCAATCGATCCGCCAGCGTGTTCCGTACTCCGGGGAGGAAGGAAGCCATGAGGTGAATGGAGTGGGCTACACAAAAGTCCCAGAGTCGTATCGCCTCGTGGCACAGGGAGGAGGATCTGGTGCCGCCCTGCTTGTTGATATAATACATGGTCGTCGTGTTGTCGGTGAACACCGCGACACAACGACCCTGGAGCTGATGACAGAACGTTTGACAAGCAAGACGGACCGCTCTCAACTCCCGCATGTTGATGTGTAGCCCCACCTCCTCCTGGGACCACAGGCCCTGCGTCCTCAGGGTCCCTGCGTGGGCCCCCCAGCCGAGATCTGAGGCATCTGTTGTTAGGGACACCGAGGGCTGAGATGGGTGGAAGGGGAGACCCGCACACAACACTGACTGGTCCAGCCACCAG